>NW_020173687.1:10427222-10447895 GCF_003031525.2 Neophocaena asiaeorientalis asiaeorientalis | reverse complement strand
TTTTTTGCGGTACGCGGGCCTCTCACTGTTGTGGCCTCTCCCGTTGCGGAGCACAGGCTCCAGAAGCGCAGGCTCAGCGGCCACGGCTCATGGGCCCAGCCGCTCCGTGGCATGCGGGATCCCCCCAGACCGGGGCACGAACCCGTGTCCCTTGCATCGGCAGGCAGACCCTCAACCACTGTGCCACCAGGGAAGCCTGAGATTTCTCTTTCTTTTGCATGTCTTTATTCAACTAATTTTGAAGACTTGATGTTTCCTTCTTCCCAATATTTCTTGAATCTGGTATTTCCTTTCCACAGACCCATGACTAACATCCTAGTCACTGTGCCCACACGGCTGTGAGATCCATTCTCCTGGATCCAGGTTTTTTGCTCCTAGGCTGCCTGAATGATCTTCTTAGACCTCTTAATATTGCTCTGAAAGTTTCAGATGTTCTATTCATTTTTGAAAAAAATGGGTTTTTTTCGTATGTTCTTCAGATTGGATAATTTCTGTTGACCTGTATTCAAGGTGAATACAACTCTTTCCTCTGTCATTTCCATTCTGCCATTATACTTGTCCATTGAGTTTTTTATTTCATATACTGTATTTTTCAGTTCTAGAATTTCTGTTTGGTTTCTTTTTGCATTTTCTTTTCCTGATGAAGTTTCCTATCTTTTTATTTATTATGATCATATTTTCCTTTAAATCTTTGAGCAGTTATAGTAGCACTTGTGAATGGGCTACATTTTCCTATTTCTTTGCATGATGAGTAATTTTGTTTTATATCTTAGACATTGTGAGTATTATACCACAGAGACATAAGATTGTTTTACTTTTCCAAAGAGTGTTTGGCTTTTGGAGTTTTTTGTAGGCAGTTAACTTGGTTGAACTGAAATTGTAAAATCTGTCTCTTGATTGGTGGCTAATACCTCAGTTTATTTATTTATTTTTTTAACCCATACCTAGACTTCTTGGAGTCTTCCCCATGCTATTCAGGGATTAGACAGAGATTTGGGCAAAGTTTATATACAGAATTTTGGGGCCTTTCCTCTCTGTAGCTCTCCCTTTTAGGATTCCCCACATTCCTCACTTTCCAGTGGCTGTAGTTGCTTTGAACTCTGCCTTCCAGTTATTCAGGCCAGAAGGATTGTGGTTTTTCTATCAGAGTTTTACCTTCCCACATAGCACTGACTGTGGCCTGACCTTAGGCTAAAAAACATAAAAAGTCAGGAAACCTACTTCCTACCATTTCTTTCTTCCAATGTCACCTCCTCTCTAAAATATGCCTGCGTTGGCTGACTTTCCAGTGCCTTCATGTAGTTGTGTCCTCTGCCCCCTGAATTGTTGTTATTTGTGGGAGAGTAAGTCCCATAGGAGCTGACTCAGCAAGAAGCAGAACTCTGATTAATTTTTTGAAAACATTTTCATCTTTTCCCTCTTTGTCAAGAACTGGCTCCTCTTTTACTTGTCATATGTTATAGGTCAGGATGCACATGGCTAACACTTCAAACTACTTGCAGTTCAAGTTGTCTGTTCCTCTATCCATGATGCCTTTACTGTGGGGATGAATCCACCCACAGAGTCTTTATTTAACCATGGAGAATGAAAATACCAATGCGCTATTTGAAAATAAAGATAATATTTAGAAGAATAACAAGCATGTCTAATTATTTCTAATGATTAGTATTTATACTTACTCAGTGGAGGATGTACTTAAGAGCATGTTCTAAAGGAATACAAACTCGTCAATACAATTTAGTATCATCTTATCATCTTGCATTCTTTATTACCCATGATTGCTAAAATGAATTCTGGTTTTTCTTATTTTGCTTAAAGAAGTGCCCTTTTACCTACCTATACCCTAGCTTTAGGCTTGCTCACACGTTTCCTAGCAACTGGGCTAACAAATGCAGTAAATTTTTTTTTGTATTCCAGTATACTATGCTATTTTTAAATACCAAAATACTGCCTTTAAAAAATGTAATACCATTATTTTGGTATTTTAAGAAATCTGAAAGATTTACATCTTGAGATTTTAAGAGAGTTTTATGCTGCCTTGAATGCTCTAATTGAACAAAAGATCACTTGTTTAGAAAACATCTTTCTCATCTCCCTTATCCTCAAGAGAAGGAAAACAATATATGTATTTGACAAAGCAAAGCATGTGTTACAAAGATACTACTAATAAAAATTCTCCATGTAAGTGGGATGTGAACATGATAGCTTCGAAACTGATACAGGGCACTCTGCAGCAACAGCTGCATCAAATGATTCTGTAACTGTATATGAAGAAATGAAAGAACTTGAAGGTGAGCTGGTAAAACAATTTCCTTAAAATTCCAGGCTCCTACCAATAAAAAGTTATACTCTGTGAAGAAATCAGTTATTCCAAAGGATCTCAAAGATATTTGAATACTAAAGTGTCAGAGGGAAATATTTGGATTAGCTAACTGTTTCCTCTCCATTCCTCTGAGTAGATGTTTTTAACACCTTGAAAATTTTTCACAAGAAGATGCTCGGGACTCAACTGTGACATCATTGATACACACTTTTATTTTTTATTTTATTTTTGCGGTATGCAGGCCTCTCACTGTTGTGGCCTCTCCCGTTGCGGAGCACAGACTCCGGACGCGCAGGCTCAGCGGCCATGGCTCACGGGAAGAGCCGCTCCGCGGGGCATGTGGGATCTTCCCGGACGGAGGCACGAACCCGTGTCCCCTGCATTGGCAGGCGGACTCTCAACCACTGCGCCACCAGCGAGGCCCCTCACACTTTTACTTTTTAATGATTGCATTTAAAGAATCATAATATTTTATTTAAAATTTTCCCAGTTACTAAAAATTCCTTTTAATTTTTTTCAATGTTGACTATGTTATTTTTGTTATATTTTATTAAATTGTATCTGCTAATAATTTGTATTAAAAGTATAATATGTATTGCTTATATTTTCTGTGCTCATTGTAGTGCTTAACATTTTGTAATGCTTATACAGTTATGTCTTCAAATTATAGTGGATGATTCGTTTCGGTGGTTTAAAATAATTTTATTAATTCCAAACACTTTTTGATAAAATAGCCGTATTAAATACAAAATGCAGGTATAGTCATTTTCTGTTGGTACCTGTACTCATTTATCTGGCCACTAGTAGTATTATATCTGCTGTTAAATTCCTAATAGCATATATTTATCTGCACTCAATCCCAGGAAGGCAGGCTGGCAGAGGACAAAGTGCTCAGATCACTGTCATAAGAGGCCGTCTGGTGAATGAGAAAGAATGGATTCAGGTGTTAGACAGAATGCGACCTCACATTTACATCCCAGATAAGGAGTTCACTCCTCTGAGGCTCAGTTTCCCTGTCTGTAAGGCGATGATTGATTTTTGTCTACCTTGTGGGGTTATTGAGATTATTAAACGAGCATGTGTGCTAACATGGCTGTCTCCTCAGAGACGCTGGCCTTGTTTGGGTCTTCTCCTCTCCCTCCTTCCCTGCAAGAGACTCTTTCTCTGCTAGAAGTTACCTGGCAACAGACAAGGAGTCTGGCGCCATTGCTAGAGTTGGGGTGTCACATGTTTGATGACACGCGGCTCCACTGGGGTCTTTGACAGCCCAGAGTGAGCTCACTACAGTGGGGTCAGGGGAGGTGAGACTGACAGAGGAAAATGTAGTAAGGAATCTAGAGTCAGAAAGCAACTACCCAGATTCACATTTAATGTTAATTTTCTCCTTTGAATGCATCTCAACTGGAAGCGTAAATTGAAACGGTGGGAACTGCAATGTGGGAGCCTCTTCGTTTGTTTTTGGAAGTGCTATGAGGCTACCCGGAAGGAACCAATGGGGCTGTGAGCAGGTATTTGTTTTGAAGGACATTTCTGCGGAGTGGTAGGGAGGGGTGGAGAAGGGGGCATTTCGGCTGTTCCTTTGGAACTGAGTTGGACCTTGCAAGTGGCTTCGGGAAACCTCCAGTTGACTATTCTCCAGTGATACATAACACACTGTACCATCTCTTCCCTTGCTAAATAATTCAGAGGTCAGCAAGCTCAGCGCCAAGAAGGCGAGTATGTGGGTGTCATTGTTTGCAGTGATTCCAAGTTTATCCGATTTTTGCAAACCTTGGTCTGTTTATCTGATTCCATGACATAAATCTCATTGGTTTGAAATTTTCAGCTGACAAACCGTGTCTTGTTCAGATGCCACCCAGGCTGTGATGAGCTCTCTCTACAACGTGCCATGCATCACTTCACCAAGTCCGTTTTAAAAATACTGGTGACATTGTTTATTTCATTAAAGCTTTGTGCCTGGGCTGGTTAAACAGACTCATCCACAGAATGGAGACGTGGATTACGAAGCTTTAACCCCCCCTCCGCCATGTCAAGTACATTTGTTCCACTCTGTTGTGAACAGGAACTCTCTCCCCTAACCACAAACACAATACTGGGCACATCGTAGGGCTGGTGAATCTACTTTTAGTCAAGATGCCTGAAAGGCTGATTATATCCAAATGTTATGGATGACTTTTATGGACATTCTGTCCATTCGTTCAAATCAGGACTCAATTCAATCGATATATATTACCCAGCCTTAGGATGGCTACTGTCCCTGCCCCCCAGCAGTGGTCCACTGGTCAAGTGATGTTGGTCCACCATTTTGAATGGACCAATTGTCTCCTAGGACTTGGACTGAGCATCCCTCACTCTCCGGCGAGGCACTTTCCTTGGCACTTGGATCCCAGAAGCTGGAACTGGAAGGGATCTAGATGGTCTGCTAAGTTGGTGGTTCATGATCTCTTTTGGGGTACAGGTCCCTTTGAGAACTTGATGAAAATCCTCTTCCCAGAAAAATGCGCATGTGCCTGTATTTACCTTTCATTCCAAAATACATACTGAGCCCCTGCAATGCCCCACACCCTGCTCCAAATGCTGAGATACAGCAGAGAAGAAAGTGGTAAAAAGCCCTGAACTTACCTTCTAGGTTTAGGCGTGGGAAGGATAGACAAAAGTAGTAATTAATAAACAAATATATTGTATCCTAGAGTGTGATAAATGCCAAGGAGCAACGTATAGCCTGGGAGAGTGGCAGACACGTCGCTGGAGGAGGGCGGAGACGGTACCATGTTCTGCTGGCTCCATGGACTTACTTACCCAGAGCCCGACTGATAGATACTGACTGGAAGCCGGGCCACTGTCTGCAGGTCAGGACGGCGGATTAAAACCTGGCCAGAGGTGGGTGGAACGGATATGTCACAGTGACCGTGGGACTCTCTGTGCCTAAAGACTTCCTGGCGAGGCAGGGCAGGCCTGGGGAGAAGTAGGCAGTGGTTTAGGAGTGTCGAGACCACCCTGGCATCTATGCTGCGGGGTCTATACCTGCTCTCTGTCTTTCTCCTCCTCTTTCTCTGGCTAATGCTTATTCATTCTTTACATCCTAGTTTAAACAGCACATCCTTGGGGTGGGGTGGGGGGTTGCTGTTCCCCAGACTGGGCTGAGACCCTCCTCCCAGGCTTGCTCAGCACCCTGCACTTTTCTGTCATCACCACGTACCTCGGCAACTTTCTGGCACTCCCGTGTTTTCTGCTTGATTCCAGCAGCTGGACCGTGGCTTCGTGGCCCAGGGGCTGGTCTTGTTCTCTGACCTCAGGGTCTTGCTCGGTGCCTGGAACACGGCAGGGCCTCAGTACATCTCGAGAGAAGGAAAGAGTGAATATTGACAAAGCCTAACAGAAATGCAGGGAAGGTGGCTGACTCTGGGGAGGTGCCGGGGAGCGCCAGGCGGGGAGTTGATGTCAGTTACATACGGAAGGATGAGGAAGCATTTTCCAGATGGAGAACGAGGGCGGGCCTTCCAGGGAGAGAGAAGAGCAGGTGCGAATGCACGAAGGTATGGAACTGAACAGTATGCTTGCAGAGTGATTTGTGTAGCAAGTCTGGGGAAGGACGTCAGGGGACGGGGCAGGGGGTGGGGTCAATGAATCCAAAGTGGTTGGCAGAGATCAGAGTCCAAAGGACCTTGTGAGCTGTGTTTGGTTGTGGGCTTTACCCTGGGTCACTGGAAGCTACTGGATGTTTGTGAGCCCGTGGATGAGATGGTGAAATTTGTGTTGTAGAAAGATGACTGGGGGTGGTGGACTGGGGGAGGCTGGACTGGAAGGGTATTAATGCTCACTGTGATACATCTGGAAGCTAATTCCTGTCCTTTCCCCCAACTCCTGGGACAGGAAGCTGGATGATGGGCACCCACCATTATACCAGCCCTCTCTCCATCATGAGGGTCGTCATGGATCAGTGAAAGGGCTTCCCCATCCCCCTGGCTGCCATCTAAGTGGCTGGAAGGGGATTTACTTGGGGAAATCTCCCCTACTCCCAGCAGATGCGGGGGGCTGACCAAGGCTCCGCTCCCCTGCCTGGCTTCCAAGACAGCTTGAGCCGGGTCAGGAGAAGTCTGCATGGATCCAGGAAGGGCATGGCAGTCAGTGGGGCTGATTAAGCATTCAGGATAGGTTGGGCCTCCTCGGGGAATCAGCTGCTAGTTTCGGTACCTGTGGAATCCGTAGGAAGCAGCTGCCTGGCCACTCGTGCCTGGACATCAGGCTTTCAAGTAGAGCCAAACTTGAAGGTGGACAAAGTCTTGGACCCACCGTTTCTTGCGGGTCTGTTATGTGCCAGGTGTTGTTCCATTTCGTCCTCATGCAACCCTCCCCGGGACGTATTACAACTCCAATTTTCCAAAGAAGAACCGAGGCATGGAGAGGTTCAGGACCTTGCCTGAGGTCACACCGCAGGTTCCTAGTGCAACAGGCAGAGCCTGTACTGGTTCTCCTGGACCAGCTGCAAACTCTTCTGATTTTGTCCCGATGTGTTGTCATCGCTCAGCCTGGTCCCTCTGCGAGTGAAACAGCCGGTGCTTATTAAACACACAGTGCCAGGCACTCTGCATTATGTTACTTTGAATCCTTGCAACAATTCATTTGAGGTGAACGTATTTATCCCCATTTCACAAAGAGCTGAGGCTCCAAGAGCTTGGTCAGGGTCACACGGCTGGTAAGCAGTGAAAGCAGGTTCGAACCCAGGTGGCCTGACTGATCTCAGGGTGGGGGGTGGGGGAGAGGGAGTGAGAAGGGTGTGGCAGCTTGAAGCAGGCCCCCAGTCCTCGCTGAAGGAAGAATTCAGCAAAGAGACAGAGCTTGTGAAGCAGATGAAGTGTTTATTAGAAGCGAAGAACACACGGGTGAACTTGGGGAGTGAGTTACGCCCGATGAGGGTGGCTGAGATCGTTTATATGTGGGCAGTCTTCCGGGTTGTCTCTGGCCAATCATCTTGCTTGTGCCCATACTTGGCCTGACAGGATCCTTCCTGGTGAGTGCACGGCATTCCTCAGTCAAGATGGATTCTGGGAGGTTGGCAGGTCACGTTGTGGGCTGGCAGTTCGTCCTTCCTTTGGCCCCTCCCTAGGCTGAGGACCTTCTCTGCACGTGGGTCTGCTGGAAAATCCCCTTGACCACAAGAATGAGAAAAATGTGGTCGCTTTGTCTTCCACCCAATCAGGGCTCTGCTCCTGCTGGTCTCTTATCTCAAGGTGTCAGCAGGAGACTGGCTGCAGCTGTTCAGCCTGGGGCCCATCTATCTCCTACCTCCTGACCTCAGCGTGGGAGCCTGTCTCACTTCCTCTTTCTCCCGCTATTGCTCTCTCTGCAGACAGCACTTCTTCCCATCTAAGTCCTTCCCCAGCCCTCTCTTCCTCCCCATTCCTTCCAAGCAGAATCTCCACGCTGGCACTTCTGCTCAGACCTGTCTGTTAAGGAGCATAGAAAGTGAGCGTGCGTGTGTTAAAATGAGTTAGCAGGTTGTTTCAGCAGAAGTCTCTAGACAGCAGTGTGAGATGCCGTTGACAGAGTCAATTACCGAAGCCCCAGGGACGGGCTGTTTAGCATCTTGAAAGAATTAACCAACCAGTGCATAACATTGCAAATGAACCGCCTCTTAATTATATCCGTGTTTCCATTACACACCCAGTTGGGCTCCAGCCCCAGGCATCTGTGGCCCCAGGTTTATTAAATCCCCTTGGCCACAGCCAACTTCTCAGGGAGGACAGCGACACTGCCCATGTGGGAACAGCTACTCTGCTTGAACTATCAACTTAAATGTCATGTCTTTGCTTGTGGACATGTCTGCCAGAAATACAGGAAAAGAGCAAAGTTGTTTCAACAGGCTCCAGCCTTTCTGTGCTCCCGGGGAGCTGTCCTCTGCCAGATTCAATTCAGTTCCATAATAGTAGCTACCTTTGCTGGCATATCTCCTGTGCGCCAGGCACTTTCTGTAACTCTCACCTGCACGGTAGGTGTTGTTATCTCCCATTTTACAGGCAGGGAAACTGAGGCTTGAAGGTCATGGGGACTTGCCCAAGGTAATGTATTGGTCAATTGCAACCAGGGTCTACCTGGTATCTGAGTCTGTGCGTCAGATCATGCCACCCACTGCCCCCCGAGTCAACCCAACGTGTGTTTCAAATAACTCAGTTCTTGTCTGTGGTGTCCATACCTCTTACCACATAGTTAGAGTTTGTCTCAAACCCTATTTTATGCCAGTGGCAGTTTGGTGCTTGGCCCCAGGTTTCTGAGAAGTTTCTAGAGGCGTTCACTTCTGTTGTGTTGTGTTGGGTTCTGGCCTTTCTGGCCAGCTCTCTCAGCTGCCCCTTATTACATGGTGCCGATTCGGGGTTGACTCAGAAGGAACAGTCAGTCTTTCTGCCCACTTCCCACAGAATAACCCCACTCCCACCAGGCATTTTTACATGAATTGCAAAATTCAGGGTTGACTCGAAGAGAAAGGTGCATTTGTTTTTCTGGGTTTTTTGGTTTTTGTTTTCACTTTTTGGCCTGCCCTGCAGCATATGGGAGCTTAGCTGCCGGATGAGGGATTGAACTCGGGCCCCTGGCAGTGGAAGCTCAGGGTCCTAACCACTGGACCGCCAGGGAATTCCCTAAGAGAAAGGTGCTTTTGTTATCCCCATTTTATAGATGAGGAAATTGAGGCTTAGGTTAATTTGCCCCAATTTTTTCTGCAGGTAAGTGTAGACCCAGGGCTTGAACCTGGGGCTGCCTGGCTCCAGCATTCCGACTCTTAGCCTCTAGACTGGGAAAGTATCGTCACACACTTGATTCCTCTGTGTATGTTCCAAGTCCTCACTGGACGCTGACTTCACTTTCCAAAGGTGGGGTCTCGTAGTGGTCTTTGGTGTCTGATATGGTGCAATGCATCCAGAAGGCATTTAATAAGTGCTGGGCGGATGGATGACTAAACAAAATACGGTTGTTTGAGGCATAAGTTGTCTACTCAGATCTGCCTTGGAGAGAAAATGCTACCTAAAAGGGGATAGTTTGTGGCTCTTTTCTAGAAACCAGCCATTTGCACACCTCTCCCTGGGAGGCAGTGGATTGCAAAGCTGAGCCATCCTTTGGTCTGGTTTCATCAACATTTCCTTGTCTTTTAATTTGTGCTAAGAGGGCATGAAAAGAAATAAACAGAGTGATGTTGGGGGTGGGGGGGACTTCTTGGCTCCCATGGTGGGGTAGGCATATAAGATGGACTGAGTGCTCTGCCATCCTCTCAAAGTTCACGCTGTTTTTACTGCAAAGTTGTTTTCCCACATGATTTATCGTGCTCTCTGGAAAATCAATTTTTTCTTCTCAAGACCACAGAAGAATCTCTGTGTTTCAAAACATGTTTGTGCCCTTAAAACTAACATATTCAGTCTTACTGCCTCTGGTTTCTGTAAGCAGGCCCATTCCATGCTATTTTTAGGGTGATTTCCAGAAAAATAATTTCCTTTTCACTGTGGACTCTGTCAAGCTGAGTGGAGTTATTTTCTTTGTGAAGTTGGATGAGTAAATTCAGTCCTAAAAGATGGGGATTTAAAACATTTCCTGCAGAGATGGGGCTCGTCGCTGTGTTTATCTTATGGATTAGAATAAAAAGAAGCTACCAGAAGGTCAGCGTGTCCATTATGCTTTGTTACCATCTATCAGGTCTATTTTCTTAAGTAGTCAGAGCTGTTTGCATGAATAATAATAATAGCTCCAGCAATAATTGCTTTTGGGTGCTAAAAATAGCCCCTTTCTTGGGGTTGGAGTTAGATGGACCTAGATTCAAATCTGGATAAGTTACTTAACCTCTCTGGCTTCAGCTTCCTGCTCTAAAAAGCAGGAAGACTAATAGTACCTACACCATCAGGTTCTGTTAGGGGTAAAGCAAGATAAGGCATGAGTATCAGGATGGATGGATGTCTCCATTAGGTGCAGAAGGCACAGGACCCATGATTCTTTTAGGGATCCACAAAATGTTTCCATTTTACTTTTTTTAAATCATAAGAAAAATATGAATATAATAATAATAGATGCATAATAATGAATCCAGTCCAGATTATACTTATCTTTATACCTGCATAGTCATACAATATAATCTTAAACATTTTTATGGAGGAAGGAGCCCATGAAGGCATGGGTGCTGAGGATCCATGAGTCATAATGCAGCCCTGATGTGTATCCATTGGAATTAGATTACCCAGTGACAGTATCTTCAAAAAATAGAAGTATATTTTTCTTTCGTGTAAAAGAAGCCCAGAAGTCAGCAGTCTGAGGCTGGTTTGGCAACTCCTTGGTCTTCAAGGCCCTGGACTTCTGTTTTTCTGTAGCACCTCCTTCAAGTTTGCCTCATGGTGCAAAATGGCTGCTGGAGCTTTAGCCATCATGTCTGCATTCCAGGGATCATGAACAAAGATGGGGCAAAGACAAAATGGGCCTACTTCTCAGCTGGGGAAGCTCCCTTTAAGGAACATTCTAAGAATTTTTTGCACAACGCTGAACTTGTGATCACAAGGTGACAGCTTAGCTACAAGGCAGTGGGGGGAGGCTGGGAAACGTCAAGTTTTGGTTGGATGTATTGCTTTTCCAAACAAAAAGCTTATACCGAAGAAGGGAAGAATAGGGCCACGGTACACAACTCAGAAGTGAGGAGGCAGTAGCTCTCTCTATGGGCAACACCTCAACCAAGAGGGAGATAGGAGAGAACTGGGCAGACAGATTCCTCCTGCCAGGTACCCCACCTGTGGTGTGGTGCTTGAGCCAGGTCTGAAAGAGGAAGGGCATCCCTGCAGAGGTGGGGCTCCAATCACGTGAGAGGGTCAGGAAGGAAAGGATGGAGGGAATCCATCAGGTACATGAGCTCCGTATCCCATACAGCGGGTTCCCTCACTCCATAGGTCTCTGCTTACGTGACCCCTCCCCAGAGAAGCCATCCCTGACCACCGGCTCTCAGTCTCAGGCCTCCTTTCCCTCTCTTCCACTCCTTACTACCTCGGGCTATTTTTTCTTTATGGCGTATGTCATCACCTGTAGGTTTACTTCTTTACTGTTTAGCTGCTCTGCTAGAATGTAAGCTGTCTGGGAGGCATGGATCTTACCTGTCCTGCTCATCACGGCATCCTGCTTCTGGCATCTCCAGCATGTCGTGCCTGGCGTGTGATGGGCGCTCATGCATATGGAATGACTGGCCTGATGTATGAATATTGAACACCGCGGCGGGGACCGGACTAGCTTCGGCTCTGGTACCCAGGCTCTCACACTCTCTTCTACACTCTTCACCTCTCTTGTTTCATTCATTGTCATCCAACAAAGGCTTGCTGAGAGCCTCCTCTGTGCTAAGTGCTGTTCTGGGCATGGGAACCCTACAAGAAACAAAGGAGAAAGAAATCCTTACTCTCGTGGAGTTTGTTTTGTTTTGTTTTTTGGCCACACCGCGCGGCTTGTGGGATCTTAGTTCCCCGACCAGGGATCGAACCCGGGCCCTTGGCAGTGAAAGCGCAGAGTCCTAACCACTGGACTGCCAGGGAATTCCCAAGTTTATCTTCTAATGGGAGTGGGGGACAAATAAATATGTCAGCAGATGATACGTGGTGTGGAGAAAACCAAAGAAGAGAGGGGGCTAGCTTCTGGGAGTGGGGTGTGGTCATTTTATAGGGAGTGGCCGAAGGAAGGCTTCACTAAAAAGTGGAGCAAAAATCCAAAGGAGCTGGGGAGCCAGCCATGTGGACATCTATTAGAAAAATGTTCTAGGCAGCGGGAACAGTAAGTGCAAAGGGCCTGGGGCAGGAGTGTGCCTGGAGCGTCTGATGAACAGAGATGAGCCAGTGTGGCTGGTAGAGAGAGTGGGAGCCAGGTGGAGGGTGCCAGGGTCAGGGAAGATCACTTAGGGCCTGTAGGTCACTGTTGGAACTTTGGTTCGTTTTCTGAAGGCTTTGAGAAGCCATTGGAGAGTTTGGGGCAGAGGAGTGGCATGATTTGACTTTTGTTTTAAAAGGATTCCTCTGGCCGTGTGTTGAGGATTGACTGTACAGAGTGGGGGTGGAAGCAGGGAGATGAATGAAGAGGCTACTGCCTTATGAAGGTTAATTTTATGTGTCAACTTGACTGGGCAAAGGGATGCCCAGAGAGCTGGTAAAACATTATTTCCGAGTGTGTCTGTGAGGGTGTCTCTGGATGAGATCAGCATTTGAATTGTAGACAGAAAGATCACCAATATCAACGTAGGTGGGCATCATACAAGCCTTTGAGGGCCCGAATAGAACAAAAAGGTAGAAGAAGGTCAAATTTGCCCTCTCTGCTTGAGCGGGGACATCCATCTTCTCCTGCCCTTGGACATCGATGCTCCTGGATTTTGGCCCTTTGGACTTTGGACTTGGACCAGGACTTACTCCCTACTTCTCGGGCTTCAGGTTCGAACTGGAACTACACCACCAGCTCTCCTGATGGCAGGGCTCAGCTTCTATAATCATGTGAGCCAATCTCTCATAGTAGATCTCTTTCATTATATATCTATGTATATATGTATCTCCTCTGCTTCTCTGGAGAACCCTGACTAATGCATGCCTCTTCTAGGGGAAAGATGACCAGGGTTTGGACCAGGGTAGAGGCAGAGGGGGACATGAGAAACTGCAGTTTAGTTTGACAGGACGGAATTTTCCCTTCTTTCTCTGAACACTTTCTTAGTCATGCCACGGATTCCCCCCACCCCTCCCGACAATCAAGTTCCCATGGGAGAGGCTCTGTTCCATTAGAGGTATATCCTTGTTAATGCCACACGTGGGCAAGGCTCAATCCCCGCAATTCTCAGTGGGTGCAGATGTAGGAGTTTCAGTGGGCAGGCTCCAAGGTGAGCCTGCCGACAAGGTGTTAAAAATATCTGAACTTTCTTTACAGGACCTTTGGGCTGTCTGTTTGCCCCCAGTGCCCTCTGCTGCCTTTCACACCCTGTCAGTTTCACTAATTTCCATTATCCGGTTTCTGAAGAAGACACAGAAGGTTCATGTGAAGTAGTGTTGCTAACTCTACTCTGTCCCAGCTGGGATCCCTATTATACAAATAGGGATCTTGTTAACCCCATTTTACAGACGGGGGTAAATAAACTGATTCAGAGTGATGAAATGACTCACCCAAGGCCATGTGGTTCTTACTTGCTGATTACAACTCTTGGCTTCAAAGCTCTCTCCACTCCCGTCTACTGGGTTTGTAGTTGCAGAGAGTTGAGAGAGAATTCTCCCTACGCCAGACAGATGTCATACCCTGCTTGTCAGTAGATGATCCCAGAAACCGAGTAAGAGACGAGGGACTGTGTTTGTATTCTCTTCCAGCTCTCCAGTAAAGAAAGGAAAACATTCACCTGTGTGCTCATCATTTGCACTGTGAGACCCGGGCAGCACGCGGCATGGTCCTACTGCTTACAGCAAAGCGTTCACAGAACGGGTGCACTTAAGTTTCCCCAAATGAAGGGCTTCTCTCCAAAAGACTATCTGTAGCACGTGTGTGGTTGTCAGCACTTACTGTTACATTTTTACACCCAAAGCCCTGTACCTTCTTACTCCATGCTCCTGCCTAGCCCTGGTCCTTGAAAACAATCCTTAGAAGGTGGTTTTTAGTAAAATTTGTCATATTCAGAATTAAATTTCAGTGACTTGATGAAACCCTTGCTGGGGAGTGGGAATGCAGCAGAGTTGGAATTATATTCTCAAGTGTTCCTGGAGCCTGCCCCAAGTACCAAGGCATTCAGAAATGAAAAGGCATTTGCCCTCTGTGGGTTTCCAGGAAAAAAAGACACTGGGCAGTCATTTACCTTTTTCTGCAGTTTCCTAATTTTCTCAATCTGTTCCTATAGCAACCCTAATAGGGAGTGGGTTGCTAGAAAAACATTCGTTTCTATAGAAACAATTTGTTTTATAAGAGAAAAAGTTTACTTGGTAGCGCATGAAATCTAACATTAGGATTTTGGTTTTGTTGGTGGATTTTTTTTTTTTTTTTGTCAGCCTGGAGAATATTTCCCGAGCCACCTACAGACGTATGTTGCATCTTCAAGCTCACATTTTCATCTCATAGTGTGTTCTTATATGGATTCTGGATGGAGGTTGCTGAATCTTAGTCCCTAGGGATCTTTGCTAAGAATATAAAATAAAATTTAAAAAAATTAGAGCACTTGCATGCTTATATACAAGGGGAAAGACTAAATGATCTCTTGAGACTTTTTTGTTGTTGTTGTAGCAATTTGCTGTTTCTCTTGACTTTCTTGTGAAAACCCTGAGGGGTTTTTACTAGAATCAGATAGGTGGTTTTGTTGCAGGTGACAGAAATCTAACTCAAAATTGGTTAAGAAAAAAAAGGGGGGCGTTTCTATTAGTTTTCATATTTTAGAAGTCTGGAGGTTTCAGGTAAGGCTGGATCCAGGGCTCACTAATGCCTAGTTGCTTTCCCTCACTCAGCTCTACCTTCCACTGTGTTGACTTCATTATCAGGCAGGCTCTTCTCATGAGGCCCCAGCAACTCCAGCCATATCCTCTGCAGCTTCCAGCTAAGTGTCTCCAGTGGAAAGGGAGCACTGTTTTTCCAATAGTTCCTGGAAAGGTCCTGGGAATGACTCTAACTGGATGACATGCCCACCCCTGAACCAATCACTGGGGACCTGGGGAATTAAACGAGCTGATTGGCCAGGCCTGGGTCAGGTGCTTACCTGTGGGGTCAGAGGTGAGGTCAGCACCTCCCACCCCCCACGGACTCAGAGAGAGGGAAGAAATCTGTAGAGAAAAATCAGGAGGCAGAGCTAGATAAAAGGGGGGTTGGGTGTGATCCAGGCCCCAGTCAGTCACTCCAGTGGGTGATTCCAAATTGCTGGAGTAGAACCATTTCACCACATGCTGAAATTAGAGGGCTGGACCTTAAAAGCCCACTTCTTCCCAGCCTGGGCAGAAAGAAAGAGAGAGAGCCAGTTAGATTTTCCCTTTCCCAATCATCTCATTTTTCTAATTAACCTGCTACCAGCTCCACCTCGAGAACATCTTTCAAGATTTTTTTTTTTTTTCTCCTTCTGTAGGGAGTTGAAAAAAATCAGAATACATTTGCATGTTACCTAAAACATTCTAAACCCGTGTCTTATCTTTGTCACTGCACAGCCTTTTCTTTTCAGTGTTGGTAGCTGTAAAATTACCGTCACCTTCAGCCTCACCGATTCCTTCTTGAAAAGGTTATTGTGGACAGGGGTCCAAAAATCATTTGGAAACACAGCCTAGGTCTGTTTTTCAATTGTCTTTTTAACCCAAAGTTCAGCGATTTCTAGAAAATCACATGTCAGCAGAAGCAGCACATAAACAATGTCACATAGTCTTTTGGTGGGGGGGACATGTTCCTCGAGATGACTGAAGGTGTGAGTTATTTCAGGGAGGGTGTTGGTGTAATTACTGTTGGCCAGTAATTTAAATTAACTGGATTTCCAGGGTTTATTAAGAGCTTAAAATAGGATTGTTAAAATTCAGAGAGCATTTTAGTTTGAATTTAATTTCTGCTCTGGGGTTTCTTTCATTTTCAAAATGCTTTGTTTTCATTGTCATTAGTTTGCAGAGATATTTAAAAGTTTAAAATATCCTTAGGATTTTTTTCCCCTTGTTAATAAATTGGGTTAATGATTTCCATGGAGATTACTTCCAACAAAACTCTTGTATTTTAGCAAGGAGCTCTCCTGTTGGGATCAGATGGGAATCATTTGAAACCTTTAATCTCAAGATAAGACTAAGTGTTTCTTATGAATGAATCCCTGAGTCTCAGCGGGACATCTGAAAGGCCCTTCAGGATAGAAAGGCTTGTGCTTCAGAAGAGAAAACCTTTCAAGTAAGGCTCACAAGTGAGGGACTTTGGCAAGCCTGGTCGTAGGAAGTGTGCTCGTGTATGTGTGTGTGTGTGCATGTATAAAAAAGCATGCATGCATTGGAGGTGAGAAGAATTTGTGTTCTGCTAGGTGAAGCTGTCCTTTGTAATACTGAGAATGAAGGCTGATGTTCAGCTTGAAACTCACTCCAGAGGCCTTGACATCAGGGGAGATACAGAGTCACCCGGAGAAGCAGGGACCAGTGCTGTAAAGCAGGGACCAGTGCATCACAAACCTGGATGCACAGCCACATCGCCTGGGCATCTTGTTCAAATCCATGCACTGAAACAGTAGGTCTGGGGTGGGTCCTGGGATTCTGGATTTGTAACAGACTCCCGGTGATCCCTGGGCTGATGGTCCACGGACCTCACTTTGAGTAGGGAGATTGTAGATTGCGTCTTCATTTTGCCTTGATTGGGAAAGGGTCTGAAAATCAAATTCTGGATTCTACCAGACCTTAGCAGTGCTGGCTTTGGTATATCTTGGGACTTTATGTCACACCAGAAAAAGAACTCCCATTTGAAGGGTAAGGCCCAAACACCGTCTAAATCAGAACTGCGAGATGATGTCTTAATCCTGGTGAAAGAATCTGGCTGCAAATGGAGAGAGAGGGAGAGAGGGGACAGCTCAGCAGTGATTCAGACAAAACTCCTCTTTCAAAGCAGGAATGGAAATGAAGCCTGTTGTTCCTTCAGAATTTCTTTAAGAATCTTTCTCAGCTAAGGGGACTGTATTCCCCGAGGGGGTGGAGATGTTCGGTAATGTCTTTGTTCATTTAGCTGAAGGCAGATTTCTCTGTTCTCCTTACTGGGGATGATCTTGTACCTGACTCTTTAGATAAGAGGAAGCCACAGTGAAGCATTTCATCAGAATTCTTGATGAGGTGGCAGATTCGGAGGGGAGAAGGCAGCGGGCACCTCTGAGATTCTGGGTGGGACAACAAGGTCGGGGCAAAGAGTATGGACGCAGGGAGGCCTTTAATTGGGGCCACTGGTGAAATTAATCAATTGCACAGCCCGGACTTAAAGCTTCAGCTTGAAGCCTATAAATCTCTAAGGACAGGAGGGACGATTCCATTCATTCACTCATGAAACATTTACTGTCTTTCTCTTATGCAAAGCACAAGCTCGTCAAACTTAGCTTGCAAGTTTCACTTGCTCCTCCAAGATCCACACCCACCTAAATTCCACCTCCCCACTGTCTCCACGTGGAAACCGTGAAAAACTTTTGCTCACTCCTCTGGGGAGCTGTGGGGCCTGTGGAATCATAGTCCGTGGAGTGAGGGAGAGGGTCCCCTTCCCAAAGTCCGTGAGGGCAGCAGCTGCCCAATGCCATGAGACGCCTGGTAGCTGTGAACAGAGCCTACCTGCCATCTACTCCTGGGGCTGCTACCTTTCAAGATAGAAGGGCCTGGTTAGAAGTCAGGAGGTCTGTGGTCCACTGAGGCCCTTGGGTTCATCACCTATGGATCCTGTTTTCATTATTATCAATGCAAATAGTTCTTTTTTCACAACTGTGGGTTTTTTTTTTTTTTTTGATGGATTTTAAAGCACCGTAAACCCTAAAGTGCCATGAAAACATAAAGATTTCTTACCATTTTGTGTAGGAAGGAGTGCCCAATGTACCCTCCTAGTTTGGTAGTTAAAGATGTGCTGGGACACTGGCTGTGGATGGGGGTGAGGTGAGGTGGGTGAGGGGAGAGGGGAGAGAGAAAGTCCAGATTTGTAACAATTGCAGATTTCCTTGGTGTAAATACTCATATCATGGCTGATTTCTACTGTGGTTGCCACCAATGATTTAATAACCTGTTTGTAAAATTCTTGAATAGGTAATAATCAGAATTCCTGGATATTTAACAACTTGCCTTCTCAAGCTGGTAAGACCTAGCTCCAGCTCACCTGGTCCATCTCAGGTAACAGACAGCCTGGAATGGAACCAGATCTGCCTCTTACTCTCTCTGTGATTTTGCGTAAATGACTAAATTATGTCTATTTCCTCATATGTAAAATGGGGATATAATAGTACCTGCCTCGTAGGGTTGAAATAAAGATTAAATGAGATAATGCATATGAGGCATTTGCCATATAGTAAGTGCTCAATAAATGGCAGTTACTATTATCTGTGCTGTGTATCTTGGTCAACTGATGGTGCCAGGGTCTGAATGGACACACTCTCACTGCAAGGTTACCAGTCCTGTCATCTGAAAGTTGTGGGCTCATCTCTTTTACTGCCCAGGCCCATTTTAAGAATCCAGCCTCTTACCAATCATTCATTCATCTCTCGCAGAGCTCGAAGCACTCCCCTCGGGTCAGGCTTTTTACGAACAGCATCCCAGTTAGTCCCCACAGCAGCCCTATGAAGGAAGGATACTCTCAATATTCCCATTTTACAGGTGGGACAGTTGAGACTCAGGGAGGCTGAATAAGTCTTACAGCTAAGAGTAAGGAGAGGTGAGATTTCAATCTAGAGTCCTTGGGTCTACACCCCACTCCTACTTTTTAATTTTATTTTATTATTTATTTTTTTGCGGTACATGGGCCTCTCACTGTTGTGGCCTCTCCCGTTGCGGAGCACAGGCTCCGGACGTGCAGGCCCAGCGGCCATGGCTCACGGGCCCAGCCGCTCCGCGGCATGTGGGATCTTCCCGGACCAGGGCACGAACCCATGTCCCCTGTATCGGCAGGCGGACTCTCAACCACTGCGCCACCGGGGAAGCCCACTCCTACTTTTTCAAAAGGAAAAACTTTTATTTAGAAGAATTTCCTGATTGTCTCTATTCTTAATTTAATTTCCATGCATAAGAGTCACCTTTTAAAGTATGCAACTGGATTTTTAACATATTCACAGGGTTGTGCAACCATCACGATGATCTAATTTTAGAGCGTTTCCATACCCCTAAAAAGAAAACCCAGACGCCCCCTCTTCTCTCCAAAGAAACTTAGAGACACTGGACATATCTCTGGGCTTCCACAGAAACCACCCTCCATTCAGCCAGCTGGGCCCATGGGTGTGTGTGTGTGGTGGGGGGGGGTGAATGGGGGAAGCAGTCAAGCAGAAGCGTTTTGCTCCCATCCCAGGTCCCAGAAAGCTTCACCTGATTATACTGAGCTCTTTAGTCTCCCCTCCCTCCCAATGTGAAGAGGGAATTTTTAACTATTTCCAGGGCTACAGGCCATTCTCATTTTATTGCCTTGTCATCCCTCCAATCCCCCCAAACTTTCTTGGTTTGGGGAGAAGGCAGGCATGTGGAGGGCGCTAGTCCTTTGTTCAAGCTTTTGCTCTCTTCCTTTATTCCCTCTGCCTCCTTTCAGCTGCTCATTCCAGTCTTCCACTATCATCTGATTTTAGGCACCAGGATGAAGGAGCAGTGATTGGGACCCCCTAGTGTGTCAATCAAAAATAGAAATTAATGAGTGGTTTTTCCAGACAAACCTGGAGGCAGCTGTTTGGTACTTAAAACTCAGGCTGTGTTTAACCCCTGGGGCGAAAATATGTATCAGTTGCAGTCTGATCATAGTATTGTCTAAACAGCCCTTTGAATTTGTAAATGACACGTGACACAGGTATTTTTAGCTCCTGTTATTTAGAAGCTGAACAGTTCCCCTCAACTCTGTGTTACACTTCTAACTTGATAATCTCTGGTTCTGTTAGTTTCACCTTCCTTTGGGCTGTTAGATATGCAAACTGCATTCATCTCCCTCACCTTCCAGACCTTTTCTTTGTTCCATGGTGGAAGTGGGTGTACAGGAAAAAAAAAAAAAAAAGGTGGTTGGGCAAAATAATTTATCTTTGGTTGTTTTTGAGGCTTGAGATTCTTTGATTTGAAGACCCAGTGGTAGACCCATCTCAAGGCTCATGAAAGGTCTTCTGGGACCCTCATCCCAGTGCCCTTCAGTATTATTTCCTGGGTTGCACATTTAGACTTAAAGGCCAGTGCTTGACCTTGTTCACAAAACAAGACATTTCTCTCCTTTGTGGGCTGCAGGCCCTTTCCCAGGGAAGGAAGTCAGTGACTGCTTAGTAAATGAATAAACTTTGGAACCAAAGTGCCTGAGTGACTTCCCCGTTGCAAGAGTGCTGTAAACATATCACTAACCCAAACAATAAGAGCTGGCTATGCGGCAGGTGCTGTTGCATGTGCTTTACGTGTACAGTCCTGTTATCTTCCTGTGACCACAGGTTTCTCACCCTCAGCACCGTTGACATTTGGGGTTGGATAATTCTGTTGTGCGGGGCTGCCCCGGGTATTGTTAAGATGTTGACAGCATCTACTGACCTCTACTCTACCCATTAGCACCTCCGTGTCCAGAATGACAACCAAGTATTCTTCAGACATCATCAAATGTGGCCTGGGGGAGAGGGGTTACCTGCAGTTGAGAACTACTGGAATGTTTGAGGGGGCAAAAAAAAAAAAAAAAAAAAAAAGAGAAAAAACAGGGGGGGGGGGGAATTGGGA
>NW_020173687.1:10263051-10427204 GCF_003031525.2 Neophocaena asiaeorientalis asiaeorientalis | reverse complement strand
GGAGGGTTTGGGGGGGAAAAAAAAAAAAAAAAAAAAAAGTAGCAGGAAAACAGTAGGGGAAGGAGAATTAGGGACATAGGAGTGAAACCAACACAGAGGAAAGGCGACGTGAAGGCGACGTGTGAGCACAGAGGGAGAAAGATATTGGGAGTTGGGATCAGAAGCCCTGGCCTTGGTTCTTGGCACTGAATTGGCTGTGGGCACCCTGGGCAAGTCTTTACCCTTCCTGTGCCTTGGTTTTCTCATCTGTAAAATGGGTATCTGCAGCACAGGATTAGTTGTAAAGAGCAAATAAATTCCCCGTTGTGAAAGTGCAATGCAGATCCAAGTCATTCTTTTCACTGCTACGTGTGTTAATGACACGTCTGTACACTCAGATCCATTTGCCTCTGTCAGCGTCAGCTGGGCTGTGGAAAGAGGGGACTCCTGAATTGAGTGTCCTCCCTGTGACGATCAGTAGTACAGCATTGCCTTCTCATTTATGATCAGAGAATAATTTGATGAAAAGCACGTTTAGATAAGGAACACTGCAAAACACTTGGTAGGGCCAGCCAGAGGTGAAAGCGTTTTTGTGGAAGGGAAAAGTGATTTGGGATTTCCAGGTCTAGGTGCCTCTGGATTGCCCCTTATTCCTTTCTTCTTTTCTCTGCAGAATTCAGCTGCAGGAACTTTCAAGTAGTTTGGAAAATGCAGCATTGAAAATGACACTTGGCAAGTATGGCTTGCTGTCCATGGACTTAAGAAGCAAGAAATAGAGCATTTCTGTATTAAAAAAAAATCTATTTCAAGCCCGCCTCACTGGTTATTGGGGGCTCCCTGCACCACTCCCACCCCCATGCCTAGGGTAGAGAAAGCTTTGGGGGCCTTGTATAGCCTGGAAGCCCTGGCCAGGCCTCTGCTCATCTGTCCACACGTCTTAGCCCTGCCAATCCCAGGTCTGCTGCTTCCTTCCTGCTGCTCTTGGTCAGACTAAGACCCTGTGACCATTCCTTTCCAAGGGCACGCACGACACACTCCCACCCACCTACAACATGGCTAAGGTCCCAGACCCCTGCTCTGTTGAAGGACCACGGTCTCAAGAAATCTTTCTAGGTCATTTCTCCCACTCCTCTCCTGTGTTCTTCAGGGGCAGTCATGTCCTCTTCTGATTTTCCAGGTCATATGACTGAATCCTGTCCACAAGCGATTTGTCCTTTAAAAGAGAGCCAGTGGCAAGATCGTCTTGCACACCCTTCCAGCTTTCCCTCTCCTGAAAACTCCCCCTCCTCCCTTCTCCCCCCAGCCCAGACAAGGAAGCACAGAACTGGTCTTGCTAGAATGGGGGACAGGAAAGTGAATACACAAGGAGAAACCCAGACATTAAAATTCCAAAAAATGGTCCTGCAAGTTATTTGTCATCTCCTGAATTCTTGGCCCACCTGGCCAAGGTTCCAAAGCATGGAAAACCACCCAAGGCTAGAGCCAGGAGGTGTGGACATGCTGACACTTAGCAGATGCTCAGTGCATGTTTGGTAAGTGAGAGAATGAATGGGGCTTTTTTTTCTAAGTTAGAAGGGTCTGCGGCCCCAGCCTCCTGTGTTCCATGCCCTCAAGTGGAAATTCACCCAATGGGTAAGATGATGGTTTTGACATTCCCCCCAGCTACCTTCCTCATGTAACAAAGAGCCTTTTTTGTTCCCTGCTGTGCTGCTTGGTACAAGTTGGGGAAACTGCTCAGCCATGCCAGAGGGGCTTTTGCTTCTTTAATATAGCATTGCTGCTCTGACATTTCCCCAGCTCTCCGTCCCCCTCCATCCTCCTGGTTGTCAAGGAAACAGTTTCCTGGACAACCTGTTGACTTATTTGGTTGCCGAGTTTGTATTATCCAGTGTGGGGAGCTGTAGTGGAGAATTTTTTTTTTTAATGTCACCAAGGTAACCGCCAGCAGCCGCTTAATTATAGTTTAGGTAAAGATGAATTCTCTGTTGCAAATGTTAGTGTATTTTTGGGGTGGGGGAGGGGGTGGAAAACCACCCAGAGATTAACATTCTCTAATTACATGCTTTCAGTTGTGGACAGTTCAGTTTTATTTGCAACTAAACTTGGCTTCATTCAGGATTAATTTTTTTTGTCCACTAAAAAATAAGGAAAACAAATATAACAAGGAGGAAGAAGGAATCAGTTTGGTAGGAAGCGGGCGCTGAGTGTGGAGGGTATGGCTGAAATGTAGGCATCGCCAAAGTGATGTCACTAGCGGCTGTTCCCTGAAATGTGAATTTGTTTGTGGCTCTGAGAGGTAGTGCGGTGTAGTGGTTGGTTATATGCCTGACCTCTGGAGCCAGACTGTCTGGGTTCAGGTCTCACCTGCAGCTTGCTGGCTGTTTGACCTCAGCAAGTGACTTAACCTGTCTGTGCTTTAGTTCCCACAGCGGTAAATGGGGAGGTGGGAAGGAGTTAATCTTTTGCTATAGGTGTGCTGTGAGGGTTAAGGTGTATTTATTAGGCCCTTAGAAGAATACCCAGCGTGGTGTAGGCACTCTACAGGATCAGGCATAATTACAGAGCCTCCTAGTAAACCATACTTTGCATATGATGGGCTACTGAGGAGGGAGAGATTACTTTTTTTTTAAATTAAAAGATCAAACCTTTAAGGAATTTATGAGTAACCTCCTTTGAGCTGTGTGTAACTTTGTTTTATGCTCTCTCCTTGGCCGCATGGTATTGATCAAACCAAGAATCAAAGTGGAGGCTTTGGGAGTTACCTAATGTTCCGAGAGTTTGGATTTGTTCCGGGTAAGCTCTTTGGGAGACTCGCAGATTTCTTGGACCCCGAACGGCTGGGATTTCAGGAAGTCCTCGGCCATGCTCAGCCTCCTGCCCCCAGGCCCGCTCCCAGGTCTGGGGGGCAGTCAGGCTGCAGAAGCACAGCGCTGAGGAGTGGGCTGCCTTGGGGGTGGGGACGGTCCTCTGGGTCATTCTGCAGACAGGTGAGCCAGAGGTGATGGTGATGACCCAGTTCAGCCCACAGCGGGGCATCAGAGGTCCAGATGTGTGAGCCCAGGCTGGCCTTCCCTTATGTTCCCAAGTTTCCATACCTATGAAATCAGGGAGTTTAAATAGATGGTCTCCAGTAGTTTTTCAAAGTTTAAAATACCGTGATTCTATAGGGGAAAAATGAGTCACAGATCCAGCATTCGCACCCAGGTCGCTCTGACTTCGAAGCCTGTACTTTCAGCCATGGTCCTAAACTCCTGCTGTCCTGATCATTACTGAAACCATGGGCTCTACAGGCAGAGTCCTTGGGTTAGAACCTGCCATTTTCTAGTGGAGCCACCTGGGCAAGTAAAGTGTCTGTCCGTGCCTCGGTCTCCTCATTGGCCAAATAGAGCCAATAACAGTACCTACCTCTCAAGCTGTTGGAACAGGAAATAAAGACTCATAAAGTGCTTCTAACGGTGCATTCCTCCAACAGACGTTAGGTATGTCCTAATTAGTTGATTACACTGTGACAGCAGCTGCTCGTCTTAGCTAGTTGGTGGCATCGTGATGGCAGAAATAGCTAACATGCAGTCGGGCCTAGGCAGAGTATATTGTTTGGATATTTTCTCACTTCCCCCTAATCACCATTATATAGTGCTTCTAGAATAGAGTTCCTACATAGGTTTACGTATCATTAATCTCATTGTTTTATAACTTACGCTGTGTAGGCAGGTTTCTCTTCCTTCATCTTTATAAGTCTCCCAGTGGGGCCCTTTTGAGAAAAGAAACCTCCTTCAATTGAAATTCAGCTGCATGGGCCAGCCCCCATCAGATCTGCTCGCTAAGACCGCGGGGGAATACATGTTTTGTGTGTTTTCTCCCTCTTCCTGTGGATTATGTATACTTTCATCATTTTAGAACAAAGACCTGAGTAGCAACGAACGTGTCGGTCCAGAGCAGCTGGAGCAGTTGAGTTTGGCATCAAATGCTCTGTACCCACTGGGATGGATTAATTAAGGTACCCAAGGTTGCTTCTCAGGTCAGTGGCTTCAGAGCACGTGAAGAGCACGCAGTTACCCGGCTCTGTCTGTCTGCCTGCTCCCCGCCCCACCCCTGCCCCGTATTTTTTATTCATTACAGTCTTTCACAAGGAACAGCAAATCAGGAGCACAAACATGATATCCGTCTCTGCTCACTCTCCCCTCCAGGGACCACAGAAGGTTCTTTCTGGGCATTGAAAATACATCTCACCCATTCCTCCATCCCATTTTTTAAAAAGCCTCAGTGTTAGGTTGAAAAGCACGTATTCCACCGAGATGATTGAAGAAAGGTAATTATGTATTATTAAATGCAAAAAAGAAAGAAAAAGAAAAAAGTGGTTCTATGCAACACCCCTGTGGCTTGGCAGAAATGAAAATAGCGAAGTGCTTAAATGGTTTTTCTGCCAGTGGGATGAATGGATGCTTGATTTGAGGTCATCAGCCGTGGGGGACTGTGCTCAGTGGGGTGGGGGGTCTCTGAGGACTGGAGATGGCTGACTCCGTTGTTGGGGCCTTTGCGAGGACTTGGGCTGCAGAAGGGAAGGGAGATTGGAATTTACAGAGGAGCTGCCTTCTTGTGTTTTGCTTGGCTCAGAAGGTGGGCAGTCTCTGTGTCTTTGGACAAGTCACCTAACCTTTCTATGTAAGGGAATAATAATACCTGACAATCAGAATCATTGTATAGGTTTCCAAGTGCTTTAGTGCGGTGTGGAAATAAGCTTGGGCAGAAGGGCCAAAGTGCCTGGGTTGGAATCTTAACTCTGCCTCTTATCAGCTGTGTGACCTTGGGCAAGTTACTTAATCTCTCTGTGCCCCCATTTCCCATCTGGAAAACGGGGATATTAATGATATATACCTATGTCATAGTTGTTGCAAAATGAGTTAATCCTTGTGCAGCAGTGAGAACAGAGCCTCCCAAGAACTCTCTTAAATGTTGGTCATTGTTATTACATCTCTTCCCATCACCAGTATTCAAACAGATGAAGGCAGTGAAACTGGCTCAGCTTCATCACCGAACTGCAAAGTGGAAAAAGACAGCATTTAAACTCAGGGCTTGGGATTTGAAATCTTGCTGAATTTTCTTTATGCCCTGCAGCTGCCTTCTGAGGGAGTTTTTAAAACAAATAAACAAACAAAAAACCCAGCACTGGTGATAGCTTGGTAACCAGGTCTAAACCCGGAGTTACACACATGGTTAGATGACCGCGGGTTGAACTTGTAGAACCCGCCTTCCGGAACCTCTGCTTTTCTCTGCAAAAGAGACTTAGTGATGAGGATCTTGACCCAATATGGCTCAGTTACAAACAAAACCAAATGGCGAGCGGCAGGGAGGCCAGAATTAACCAGGCCACTGTCCACTGACCCTGGAATGTCAGAAGGTTTGGGACAGGAGGTGACCTCTACCCTGTATGTTTCCATAAGAAGCTGACAGGTGAAGTTCAGTTTTCAGAACTTCCAGGTTCTCCGGGGCATCCTCCTTTTTGACCCTGGAAAAGGATGGCAGCTCAGACTTTTCCAAGAGGGGCTTTCTCAGCTAAATTCACAAAGCGCATCTGCTGGGCGTCTACCTGTTCTGCTCTGCAGAACTCGAAAGAAGGCCGAAGCCTCTTCTTTGAAACAGAGTCGTGAGGGCCTCACATTGCCTTTTGATGAGTCCCAGGCTGGGGTCGAGGATGAAAGCACCTGGTGAAGTCGGAAATCCGCCCCCTTGGATGGCTGTGAGCTACAAAGAAGGGAAGGCGGCCTGACCGTTTACTCTGGGATTTACCTCTGTACCTGCCTGGTCCCAGGAGGCTTACGCATTGATGAGTGTCAACGCTTTCCTTGGGCCCCGTGAGTCAGTTCCCCGGGGACCTGGATACTCTGCACAGCTCAGGAGACTGGCTCCGGGGAACCAAGGATGCTGTGCCCCTAGAAAGCTGCCCCACCCCCACTCTGCGTGGGGTTGTTTGGCGTCTGGGTGCCAGGAGTGTGGAAGGGAACCTGCCACTTGTCTGCTCAATACACATGGATGAGATGCGGGTGAGAAAACTGTTCACATTTGGAGGGAGTTCACTTCGTGTAAGTGCTTTTATTCATGTAACAAACAGTGTGGAGTGCTGCTGGGATGCTCTTTGCTTCCCAACATCCATCCTTTCCTTCCTTGCTAAACAAAATGGATTTTATGCTGTGTGGCGACATGCCCAGCTCCGGGTGAATCATGCTTGGTTTAAGGCTTATACCTTTTCTGTTTCTCATTTTTCCATCTTCCTGTGAAGCTGTGGATGGCTGTGAGGCCCATTTTAGACCAACGAAACCTATGTGGATGTCTGTTCTGCTGGCTCATGAGAAAGCTTCATTTTCTTAGATAGAAGAAGTAGATATGGGTGGCATACACCTCTGTCATGCCTTTTTTGTGCCTTGCCTGCAAATGTGATGGTTGGAGCTGGAGCAGCCATTTTGTAGCCGTGAGAGAAAGGCCAAGTGTCTTGTTATTCAAAGTGTGGTCCGAGGGCCAGATTGTTAGAAATGCAGAATCTTAGACTCTACCCCAGATCTACTGAATCAAAATTTGCATTGTAACGGGCTCTCCCAGTGATCTGTGTGTGCGTTAGAGTTTGAGAAGCCCTGCTTGAGCTGCTTGAACCATAGCCAATAAGAACCAACCTCTGAGTTTTTGGTCATGGGTTTCCTGTTACTTGCAGCCAAAAGCATTCTTAGCTGATTAAGCACTTAAAAGTTAAACAGGCTTATGTGAAAAACCACCCTAATTTACCCAAGAGCCCTGTGAATGAAGAAAGGACTATTATTATCCTCATATGATTTCCCAGCATAAGACAGCTGGTGACCTTGGTGAACCCAGGTCAGCCTGGCCTTTGTACCCGGGCACTGAAGTGGGATGCTGTGCCACATTTTCCACTGGAGCTCTGATGGAGGCATATCCTCTAAGCCAGCTGCACAGAGCCATCACTGCCACTCACACAGGCCTATCCACTTGCCTTGAGCTCAGGTCTGTACTCAGCTGTACCCTATTTGTCTTGCTTTGTATCACTGGCCTTTCTCTTCCCTCAGAATCCTTCCATTTGGCTATATTGCTCCCCAAGGGCATCCTCTTGATGTGTCATTAATTTCAGAGTTCAGGGGAGAGTCCAGTACCCTGTGATCCCCCTCACCCAAGGCATATAAGCCTTTCTCGTTTATCACCTTCAGGTTTGTTTTTTTTTTCCCCCGTACGCGGGCCTCTCACTGTTGTGGCCTCTCCCGTTGAGGAGCACAGGCTCCGGACGCGCAGGCCCAGCAGCCATGGCTCACGGGCCCAGCCGCTCCGCGGCATGTGGGATCTTCCCGGACCGGGGCACGAACCCGTGTCTCCTGCATCGGTAGGCGGACTCTCAAGCACTGCACCACCAGGGAAGCCCTGTCACCTTCAGGTTTTAAAGTTGGAGACCACCGCTTTAAGGAAGTGATAAGAATCACCTGGGGGAAGGCACAGACACATTTAAAATCCAGGTTCTGGGGCCATAATGCTTGGAGGGTCTGAGCCAGTAGGCCTGAGGTGAGGCCAGAGGAATCAGCCTTTCTCGGTGATGGCTCCCCAGGTGCCTCTGAGGGTCACACCTGGAAGAGCGCTCCTCTGAGCTGGGAAAGTTTGGCAGAGAGATGAGGGTGACAGATGAAATGTCCTTCCTCCATCTTTCCCACATTTTCTACAGCCGCTTGATTAATGTGTTCTTTGGGTAGTTGCAGCCCGCTTGGTGTTGGCTGCATAAAAGTCCATGGAAATTCTCTGTGAATGCAGTTTTCCTGGGGAGAAAACTATCAAACACCTCTGTACCGCCCCCAATTCAGGCAGCTGAAGTTGGTGGGTGCGTTCCAGCCCTAGGCAAACGTTTGGAGATGGGGTCAGCTGGGACTCATCTGGGTTGGATGCAGAGTAGGAGGCCCATTCTGATGTGTGGTGTCAGGCGATCAAGAATTGAGGTCAAGAAGTTTCGAAATTAGGAGGAAAGAGTCTTGGGGTCTGTGTGAGGCAAAACAGCCCTGCAAAGGAAACCATGCCCTAATCCCTAGAGCCTGTCGGTATATTACGTTATCTGGCAAAAGGGACAGCTTATGTTGTTAAGGTTATAGACCTTAAAAGAGAGATTAGCCTAGAGTACCCAGGTGGGCCCAGTCTAATCACCTAATCCCTTGAAAGCAAATCAATGTCTCCAGCTGGAGTCAGAGAGATGCCACAGAAGGTGAGGTCAGATTTGAGGCCTGAGAGGGACTTGAGCTGTCGTTGCTGGAGGGGCCACATGAAAAACAGAAGGAAGAATGCAGGCAGCTATTAGGAGCAAAGACCAGCCCTGGGTGACAGCCAGCAAGGAATGGGGACCTCAGTCCTACAACCGCAAGGAGCTGAATTCAACCAGCAACCTGAACGAATCTGGAAGTGGATTCTTACCCAGAGCCTTCAGTGAGGGATGCAGCCCTGTTCACACCTTGATTTTGGCCTTGTGAGACCCCAAGCAGGGGACCCAGTCCAGCTCACCTGGACTTCTTACCTATGAAAACCATGAGATAGTAAATTTGTGTTGTTTTAACAACACTATGGCAGACATAGAAAACCAACCAAGTCCCATTTCAGAATTCGGGAGAGGACCTTTGCCATGACGTCATCTCATTCTGACCCTCCAGTCTCACCTGTCCAGGTGGGCTCTTAAGGAATGAAGTCATAAAGCACAGGAAAGTCCCACCTGCAACTCACATGCTACCTTGGATTGTTATAAAACCCTTTTACCTGGCTTTGTCATCCTTCCCCACTCCCCTCCTCCATTTTAATGTATTTCCTTGCAGTTATTTTTCTAATGCATTTTATTCACACGTTCGAGATGTGCAAGTTTGTATCCTGCTTTGCTCCCTCACATGAAATATTCTCACATCACTGAAGCCTTTGCATAAACCTCACTAATGGCTGCCTAATAGTTCATCTGATGGATGTACTGTAATTTACTTGTCCATTCTCCAATTCTTGGCCTTCAATATATTTCCTTCCCTCTTTTCCCTAATTATCAATAATTTAATTTTTTACCTAAAGATCCCCCAGCATTTTATATGAAATCCTTATCATAGATTCCCAGAAGGGGAATTACTAGGCCAAAAGGCACAACATTTTTTGAGGCTCTTGGTACAAATGCCAAATCACCTCCAGTTTCTGGGCACCATCTAAGCCCCTTAATTTCGCTCTCTAAGAGTGGGTGGGGCCACCTCTTCTCTTTTTGCCTCTTCCACTGCGCTCTGCGGGGCTGGGCACACACCGGGTGTCCCACTAGCTCTGGGCAGCTTCATCTTGTTCTTTGTCATCCTCATGGACTCATTACGACGTCTGATCTATAGACAGAAAGGGAAGGCGCTGGGAAGCTGTGTATCACTCACCCCATCTTGGAGACTCATTCCGCCATTAGCCTTTGTCGGAAACAGGAATCCCAGCCCACAGCCTTCCGGTGTGCACCAAATACTGCATTTTGTTGTTATCGATGCATTTTTAACCCCCTTCTGCCTTCTCTGAGCATTGAGCTGGTGGGAAATCCGGTCTTGGTCATCCTTGGGCTTTTTCTCACCTGGTTCTGTAAAATGTCTTGGGGGGGCCTCTCAGAGAGCAACAGGCATTGTGTATGGAGGGGGCGCTCCTAATTACCAGGTATCATCTGAGAAATCCCTCCTTATGTCTGGAAGCTCTGTTGCCTCCAGAGAATGGAATTCTCTGTGAGGCACCCTACTTCGTTGGAGTCCCGCCAGACACGTGGAGCGGGGCAGGGACTGCCACTTTGCAGAGCTCTGAAGCCACGGGATGTCTTCTGTCTCTAGCTTTGCAGATTCTTTCATCTCTCTCCTTGTCTTGTGTTTAGTCCGTTTGGGCTGCTGTAACAGAATGCCATAACTGGGTGGCTTAAATAACAGTTATTTCTCACAGTTCGGAAGCCTGCAGAGTCCAAGATCAAGGCAGCAGCAAATTCAGTGTCTGGTGAGACCCCGCTTTCTGGCTCACAGATGGCCGTCTTCTCACTGTGTCCTCACGTGCAGAAAGGGTAAGAGGGCTCTTTGGGTCCCTTTTATAAGAGCACTAATCCCGTTCATGAGGGCTCCACCCTCATGACCTAATCATCCCAAGGCCCACCCCCTAATGCCATCACACTGGGGGGTTAAGGTTTCAACATATGAATTAGGGGGGAAGGGGACACAAACATTCAGTCCATAACAGCTCTGAAACCCATCGCCCTTTTGCTGTGGCTAGGACATCCTGCACTCCTCTGCTGTTTTACCTGACTTACTAAAGGCAGAAAGAGACTTTGCTTTGAGGCAGCTTCTCTTCCCACCCTGCAACCGCTCCCCTCCACCCCAGGGCAGGAAGCACAGACGTGTCTTTGTGCCTTCCAGGTACAGGACCCGCAGAAAAAGGTAGGAAGGAAAAAAGCCACAAATCTATTTTTCAGGAAAAATTATTGTCATTCTCGGTAAAGACTCTGAGAAGTCCTGCAATAAAGAAACTTACCTAACTTCCTTTAACCCAGTTTTTCCCCACTTATTTTATCACAAGGTCCTGCCTCTTTCTTACCGTTCCATAATTTTCTTCAGACTTGTGTCAAATACACTGGAAAATACTGGTTTGACTTAATCACTGTATTGGTTGACAAATGAAGATACTGGGTAGATCATTTCACCCCATACCCATAATCTGACCCCTATATGAGGCAGAACATAAATATCTATCATCTGAGAGAATTTTCTAGACAGGGTGAAGTCAGTCAAGCTCCTTTTCAGGAAAGCCATGTTTTTGTTCCGTCAAGGGCTCATTGTTTGAAGGCATCCCATTTAAATTCTTTTTTACAAAGCAAAGAATCCAGTTTATCACTTGTGTATCTGGATCTCATGTTTCAGCTTTTGCATCAGCCTGGACTGTGGGTGTCTCAGAGGACCTGAGAAGCCATTGTAGAATCAGGGACCTGACCTCGCCCAGCCTTGGAGCCCAGTTTCTCTCTCTGAAACCCCGAGTCACATGGCCTTCCTTGCACAGGGCATGTCAGTCTGCAGGGCTTGGCAACCGCTCTCAAGATGTGAATTGTTGATAATGTTCAAGGAGACAGAATGTGACAGATAAAGAAATATCCTGTCTGAGGCTCTCTGAGAATAACTTTGACAGTGGGGAGGAGGGAGCGGAAATAGAATTTACTGAGACTGTTCCAAGCCAGAGAGTGAGATAGGTGTTTATTTAAAAATTATATTTACTCTTTAAATAAGTAATACATGCCCAGGACACAAAATTCATGCAAAAATGTAAACATGGAGTGTCTCCCTTCCACGTCCATGTCCAGCTCGCCCATTACCCTCCCAGGAGGTGACAACCATCACGTCTTCTTGTGCCCCCAATGACATCCGATACCCAAAGAAGCAAATATGCAAATTAGGTGAACAGAAAATTAGCTCACTACACATACTGTTCTGCACCTTGGCATTTTCGCTAGAAGATCGTCCTGTGTCTGTTCATATAAGGGCTGACTTATTCTTTTTTTACCTGCTGAATAAATTCCACTGGATGGATGTGCCATGATTTATTTAACTGATCCCCTCTGAATACAATTTTACATTGTTTTTTAATCTTTTTTACACTTGGTCAGTGGTTCTCAGCTCGGGGTTGATCTGGCAGTGTCGGGAGAGATTTGGCAATATTGGGAGAGATTTTTGGTTGTTACAACTGGAGGGGGCGATGCTACTGGCTTGTAGTGGGTGGAAGCCAGGGATGCCGGTAAACATCTTATGATGCACAGGACGGCCCCACCACAGAGAATGGTCCAGCCCACGATGTCAGTCGTGCCGAGGCTGAGAAGTTCTGTGCTGGATGATCTCTCCAGCGTGTAGGTTGGGCTTGGGGAGTCAGGAGAGAGTGAAGTGTCAAGTCCAAAGTCACAGAACTGGAGCAAATGCTCGTGCCACGAGAATGCTTCCCTTTTCGGAAGGGGTGGGGGGCGGGAAGCTCCCGAGCGTATACCCCCACAGAGTCTAGAGGAGACGTGTCTGGACCACCCCCAGGGGGAAGGGCTTCTCTTGTCTCTCATGTACCATTTTTTCCCCCTAGATGCTTCCTGGGAACCCCAGAAGAGTGGGTAGAAGATGCAATTATCCTCAACAAACCAAATGCAGTCATTAAACAGAATCTTGAAGCTTTTAATTACCAGCATATTAGCATGTTACAAATGGGGAAGCAGCATGTCGTATATCATAGCAGAGGCATCGGGAAGAAAAACCTATTTTTACCCCTAATTAAGAGAATATTATGGAATAGTTAGAGAATTAATTGTACTCCAGTACATCTTTATAAGGAAGATAATTGGATAAAGATTGTTTCTTCCCTCCGACATCACAATATTTGCAGGCAGATGGCATTGTTCGGGCTGAGACAGTGTGGTGTACCAACACACGCCATCTCCTCCCTCAGAAGTATTTAATATGTTAACTGGCCTCCTCTTCCCAGGATATTATCATGATTATTTACATCTGCGCAGCACTTCATAGTTTTCAAACACATCCATGTGCACTGTCACGTGGCCTCATGTGGGCTGGCCAGGAGATTATTATGCCCTTTTGACTGGTGCTAAAACAGCTCTGAGGGACTGAAGTGACTTGTCAAAGGCCAGGGGCTGCAAACAGGTGCAGCCAGGGTCTGAACGTGGGCCCACCCCTGAAACGTCGACTTCTGGACTGTGGGTGATTCTTCATTTTCTCTGCAACCTGGATGGTCCGGTGCAGCCCCCATCCCCAGTGGATGTGTGCAAAACATCCACTGGGAAGGGGGTAAGATAACGAAGGGGGAAGAGGGTAAGATAAAGAAGGGTTGGGGCACCACCTGTGCAGTCAAGAAGACCCAAGTTCAAATCCCAGCTCTGTCACTTTTGGCTGTTTGACTTTGGGCAAGTAGATGAATCTCTTTGAACCCCAGTGTCTTCATCTGTAGAAGAAGTATCATGATCCTTATGTCGTGGGGCTGCGGTCAGGATTCAAGGAAATGGTGCCCAGATGCTCAGCGTGGCTCCTGGGAGGAGGTGGATCACAGCTATCACTGTTACTCTGGCCTGAATTTGTGGGCTTGTCAAACGTTTCTGATTGTATCTGGGCTTCACGTGTGCACACAGCAGTCCCAAACGTGGGTGGCTTCCGTGGCCATGGTTTCTGACGTGTCCTCTGGGCTGCTGCTTGCCTCCAAGCCCTGCTGGTCCTGCCCGTGCTGGGTAGCAAGTCCCTTTGGTCTCTCTGGCCACCAGAGCTTCCCACCTTCATGGTAACCGGTCAGCCCAGCAGCTAAGACGGGGATGGGCCCTGCCTTTGCAAAATGCTCTGGTGGGGGATGGCCACAGTGGGCTGCGGGGCCCCCGATGCGCACTGTGCTCTGGTGGGGGGCACGTCTCTCCAAGTTATTCCCACAGCCTGTGCCTTCTTAGGGAAAGCCTGGCACTGAGCATGGGCTCACTGCCAGATGCGCATAGAAGCCGGCTTTTGAGAAAAGCAAGCTTTATTGCTAGGTGACGGCAAGGAGACAGGAGGCAGGGCTCAAATCTGCCTCCGCGATCCGGGGTTTGGGACAAAATGTAAGGGTTTAAGGGAATTTCAAACCCGGAAGCTGATCGGCTAGCCTCTAATCAGTCCACATAAGTGACGCGTGCTGCTGGAAGCCAGATTTTCCTTATTGACGGGCTTCTTGCTTCGTAAAGGGCTCTTGGTGGCAACATTTCTATTCTTGCCGTATTGCCGTAGACTGAAGATTCTCAGTTCCAGGGTCATGGTGACATGGAGACAGCCTGGAGACGTGGGTTCCCGTCTTGCACATGTGCTGTGCTGTCTCTGTGAAATAACTCAAGGTTTGGCAAATCAAGAACCTATTTAAGGAGGCAAAACCAGTTTAAGCTGGTCATTGTTTTACGTGCGAAGCCCACACGGTCAAGGCCACCTAACTAAGGTGCGGTCGAGTTCTAGATCTCGCGCTGTCCAAGAATAACGCCTTCCTTTCGAATCCCAGGCTCAGCTGCCGAGCTAGATCCCTTCCTTGAGATGAACTCTCCGGGAGCCCACCCCGGGCGGCAGTGGTTCTTGTCTGCCCAGAATCCCTTCCTCTCATTTCGGTAAACAAACCTCGCTTTTACCGTAAACCGGTGGTTTCCAGGGGAGCTACGTGTTCTTCACTGTCAACCTCTGTGGTTCAAGAAGGGTCAACTTCAGGGTGGTCCAGGTTGAGAATGGCAGCAGCAGCTGCGTCCTGGGTTTTTGGGTTGTGAGCTCGGTCCCGGCCACAGCTAGGGTGGCCTGTGTCGGGGGGCGCCCACGGCGAGGAGGGCTCCGCTCGCGTGTGGAAGGCCCTAGCGTGCCTCACGTGCTTCGTAGGGTGGGAGTGACCCTGCCGATCATCCTTCTGAGTTTGCAGCATGGAGGGCATAAGAGACCAGGTTCATAGTCCCTCCCCGTCTCTGCATCAGGTCCAATCCCTTTCCCTGGAGACAGTCACCATACTCTATGCCATAGCTCTCATGTGAGTCTGCTTGCAACTGGCAATGAAGATGAATAAGGAGAGCCTGGACCACGGTGCCAATGATTTAGACCATCACTCTGCACATGGACCAGAAAACTATGTGGGACCTTAAGCTTACCTTCTTTACTTGCATCAAATTATGACCAGTAGACTGAGCTTCTATCCCTTTGCTTATGGCAAGGGATGGCTTAAGTAAATAACTTAGGTTGACCATGAAAAAAAAAAAAAGGGTTAACTCCAGGCCCTTGGTTCCAAGAGTGGACACATGATCAGTGAGAATGCTTGTTTTCCTGGCCACAGATTGATTTACGGATTGGCGTGTGACCCATCAGGCCAATCAGAGCCAATCCCAGGACTTTTTAGGGAGTTATTTGAGAAGGGATGATCTTTCTGCTGTGTTTGTTCAGCGATAGTGTACACACCTGGGACCGTAGAGGCCATTGTGCAAGGACATGGGGCATGCCTTCTGAGAATGCAGCCAACACAGAGGATGACAGAGACCAGACATGGCCAGAGACAAATTCCTGATTATATCATGAACACCTGGATCCATCCATGCTTGAAGGTTGCAAGTGTGAGTTGAGTTTCAGTCATTTGCAACCAAATGAGTTCTGACTAATTCAGGGTCCCACAGCTGCCCCTAGCGTTTAAGCTTCTCTCAAGCCCTCCCCCTCCATCGATGGGCTGACTTCAAGTTCTTTTCACAGGCAGCCAAAAAAATAGATGCCTTCAAGAGGGGGATGCAGAGAGAGGGGAAAGAAAAAAAAAGTCTCCTAATTTTCAATGCTGAATCTCTCCAGCCTGGAGAGATTCACTGGATCTCTGGATAAAATTATCAGAGATTATCTCTGGATAAATCATCTCTGGATAAATTTATCACTGGATAAAATTCACTGTCTTGCATTTTATTAGGCTTCTTTTCGCCATTTATTTTCCAAGACCATCTTTGAAACTGGCCATTTTCAAGAGGCAATGACCTAGATTATTTTTTCATGATGGCTGCCCTTTTGCAACCTGGCAGATGTTAAATTAAAATTTTTATTACCTCCTAAAGTTAACATAGAAATTCATGTATTATGGCAGCATAAAGACCCATCTTTGGAATTCTCCTTTCATACCCCAGTCCAGAAAACTATCATTAGCCACATCCTAGCATCTCCTCCTTCAGCATCTCTAGATAGAGCTGGTGCTGTTTGTACAGCCCTGAACTTCAGCTCAGACACAAACTCCATTATGATACTTCTCTTGAATGCCCCCACCGCTCGGACACAGCCCCAAGCATGTCTTCATTTTTGTTTTGTTGTTCCCTGCCCTGAGCCCTCTCTCAGCACCTGTGACACTCTGTGCTCCGACTCGTTTATCTGTCTGTCTCCCTTTCCCAGCTCCTTGTGAGCACGGCGATTCTATCTCCTTCATACTAGAGTGTATAAGTATTCCGGTCTGGGTTTTATTCATTGGCTATCTCCCCTCAGCTTAGAACACTACCTGATACCTAGTATGGGCTCAATAAATACTAAATGCATCTCTGCATCCCTCATGCCTTACAGATGGCTTAGTATAGCAGATGGATGCAGGACCTGTAAGAAGGAAAGTTGTTTCCAGTGTCCCCAAAACCATGTTCTCCAAGGCACGTCCATCGTGGGCTCTTCTCCATCCTTCCATCCGCTCAGACACCAGCTGCCTTTCTTTTCATTCATTCATTTCATGTATCCCCCAGACATGGGGGGTTTGACGCCTATGCTGTGTCAGGCGCAAATGGATGAACACGCATCTGATATTCTACATGAATGCGTTCAGTCTTCCACCACAGCACTGTGACTAAGGTACACTGCTCCCATTTTACCGACATGGAATCTGCAACTCTGAGAAATAAAAGAGACAGAGATCACCAGATTTAAGTGGTGGAGCTTGGATGAACCCTCTTTTCCTCCAATTATCTTACCCATGCATCTTATCTACCAGCTATTATAGCAGTTTCTGGAAAAGCAGAAGTTGGTGTCTTATATTTTGAGGGAAAGACGTAGTGAGGCCCCCAGTGGGCTCTCAGGAATAAACAACTAAAACCTCATTGCATGTGTTGCTCTGCCTTTTCTCCCTGCAACGGGGACCCAGTCATCTCACCTTTTCTGGGAAGCAAAAGCCCCTCTGTGTTTCCTGATGGACCTGATTCTGAACCTTCTGGGTCCCTAGCGAACACCATTAGCTGTTCCTGACTTCAGGATGGAAGAGATGCCAGAGGGGCAGGAGAGCTTGTCACACTACCTAGAATGTGGCCACTTTCTACAGAGTTAACGTGAATCTAACATACCATACCATTATTGCACATACACAACTGTGCGTGACGGTGCTAAATAATTCAGAGAGGAAGTTGGCAGCTCAGTGCTTTTTAATAGTAAATAATTCAAGTACTCTTTACATTTCCCCCACCCGTAGCTCAGTCTACCTGCCTGCTGTGGAGAGAGAAGCAGGAGTTAGAGAATAAAGAATGCAAGGACCATGATGACTAGAACATTCTCCCCCAGGCATGTTTACATAGTGTGGTGGGCAAGACGGTTTGCACTTGCCCTTCGATTTAGGGGCAGCGTAGTTTGGGCTTTCAGCACGCTGGCTTTTGTGACATATTTTAAAGAGCCGGGGAAACAAGAAAACAATTTCCCCGGGCATTTACTCTGATTAAAGACTAGCAGGTGTGCCATTGTGTACCCACGCCTTTGTTAGCAATTTAAGTCTCTCTCAGCCAACTGTTCAAAATGAGTTAGAGGCTTGAGAGCTGTGGGTGTCTCGAGCAGAGCAGCATCCTGGTATATAACGAAGGAGTCTGGGTTCTACCTTACTGCCTGTGCAACCCTGGGCGAGTGATGAAGCCTTCCTGTGCCTCAGTTTCTTCTTCCATTAATGGGGTCCATAACAGTACCTCCATAGGCTTATCAGGAAGACCAAATGGGAGTATGCATGTGAATAGTTTAGCTCAGATCATGAATGGGCCTGGAGGGTATTATGCCTAGTGAAATAAGTCGGCCAGAGAAAGACAAAAACTGTATGTTTTCACACATATGTGGAATCTAAAAAATAAAACAAATATAACAAAAGAGAAACAGACTCATAGATACAGAGAACAAACTAGTGGTTACCAGAGGGGGAGGGGTAAGGACAAGATAGTGAAGGGGATTAAGAGGTACAAACTACTAGGTATAAAATAAATAAGTTACATGGATATAATGTACAGCACAGGGAAAACAGTCTATATATATATTTTTTGAAGATGTTGGGGGTAGGAGTTTATTTATTTTTGCTGTGTTGGGTCTTCGTTTCTGTGCGAGGGCTTTCTCTAGTTGTGGCAAGCGGGGGCCACTCTTCATCGCGGTGTGCGGGCCTCTCAGTATCGCGGCCTCTCTTGTTGCGGAGCACAGGCTCCAGACGCGCAGGCTCAGTAGTTGTGGCTCACGGGCCTAGTTGCTCCGCGGCATGTGGGATCCTCCCAGACCAGGGCTCGAACCCGTGTCCCCTGCATTAGCAGGCAGATTCTCAACCACTGCGCCACCAGGGAAGCCCAATAGTCAATATTTTATAATAACTTTGGAGTGTAATCTATAGAAATATCAAATTACTATGGTGTACACCTGGAGTTAATATTATATTGTAAGTCGACTACAGAAAAAAAAAAAAGGTTTAGCACAGGGTCGGGCAGTTAGAAACGGCTCCATAAATAGGACCCAATGCCAAGAGTAAATCAAACTCCTCCCTTTACTAAGGAGGTCACTAAGGCTCAGAGAGGGAGATGATAAGCCCAAGGTCACACAGCTATAGCTAGCATGACGGGGACAGAAGTCAAATCCTTCAAGTCCTCTGTTTCCCATAGAAGTGAACTTATGACAGAAGGGAGGGACAGTGTTGCCTGGTGGGCTGGCATGTAGTGAGGAGACATTTTTTTAGCTAAAGAATTCTTTGGAGTATTAAGTTTTATCATATAGACTTTGTTCTCTGTTTTAGTATAAAATAACATTAATTTCTTTTACCGAACACGTATTTATTTAGCCACCATTAGGTACCTGGCATGGGGACTATAGCCATAAACAAGGCAGACTAGGTTCCAGTTGATAAGTAAACCAGTTGACAGACCATTTTATATTGTGGTAAGTAAAAAGGAAACCCTAAAATGGGGTAAGGAGCTAGAGAGTGACTGGTAGCTCCTTCTACTGGGGGCCTGGGGTCAGGGAAGGCTTTTGAGCAGGGACAGGAATTGTGAGAAGGAGCTGGGCATCGGTGAGCTGGGACAGAGCACGGTAGCAGAAGGGTCAGCATGTGCAAAGGCCCTGGGGTGGGGCAAATTCAATGACTTAACTTTCCTTTTTAAAATCCAGAATAATTTTCATGGCTGTATTACTTTTCTGTGACTGCTGTAAGAATTTATTACAAACTAGGTAGCTTAATAAAACAGAATTGAGTTCTTTCATAGTTCTGGAAGCCAAGAAATCTGAAATCAAGGTGTCGGGAGGGCTATGCTCCCTCTGGAGGCTCCAGGGGAGGATCTGTTGTTTGCCTTTTCCAGCCCGGGTTGCTGCCAATATTCCTTGACTTGCAGCTGTATCACCCCAATCTCTGTCGCCATCCTCACATCACCGTCTCTCCTCCCATCTGTCAAGCCTGGCTCGGCCCCAGTCTTGTAAGTAGATTTATAAGAGTGATTTTGTCATTAGATTTAGAGCCCAAGCAGATAATCCAGGATAAGCTCCTCCTCTCGAAATCCTTAAATTAATCACATCTTTTGCCATATAAGGTAATATTCACTCTTTTACCAAATAAGGTAGTATTCACAGGTTCCAGAGGAGAGGACATGGACATATCTTTTGGGGGCCACCATTCAGCCGACTATAACCATTGAGGAAGATGTGTCAGTTTCCAGACATTAAATTCTGGGGCAAAATTTGACCTGTTTTGAGTAGAGTCAAAAGGAAACTGTTTCCAGTTGTGTTAGCTATTTCTGACAACTTCAGCTTCTCAGTATTCAGAATTAGCTCAAAATATGCTGCGTGGACCCAGCAGTGTGGCTGAAACATGGACGTTTGCATTGAAGTCCTTGCAGTCTGTGCTTTCTCTGGTCCTGTTTTTATCTATGGAGGGCTTATGATGTGGCAGGCTCTGTGCTAACCAAACACACCCCTCGGGGAGCTTATTAAAGACAGGTTCCGCTCCTCTCATAGGAATGCTCCTTTAGTGAGGCTAGTTGAGGCCTGGGAATCTGCATTTTAAACACCCCAGCTGATTCTGATCCAGATGCAGGCACTCTGAGATCCCCACCTGGAGAGATGCTGATGTAAAGGGCGGGGGTGGGGGGGACTCATGTTTAATTATTGGGGGCAGTGTTGGAAAAAATTTCCAGGTTCGCACTCTATTTGGTGGAGACACAATTGAAGTAACATATCCATTTGCAAGAAGGCTCAGGCGTCCTGGAATGCTTTTCTCGTGCAGAGGGCTCAGCTGGTAGAACGAATCCAACATAGGCATCTAAGGTTGGAGAGAGCTTTGTGGGGAGCCACCCAGGACAAGAGCACTGGACTCAGCTTGGCTCTACGTTTGCTGGCCCTGAGGTCTCAGCAGGTCGTTCCCCTCTGTGAGTCTCAGTTTCCCCCTCTGTGAACAGGACCAGCTGGACTGCCTTATGCACCTCACACCCCTGCCTTGAAGAGTCATTGAGATTATTGGGAAGTTACAAATCCCGAGCGTGTCTGGACTTTCCTGCTCTCTGAGGGCTGCCGTGTTAGCCTGAGTTGGCGTTTCTCAGAGGCTGTGACACTGGTGGTGCATAGGGTCCCCGAGACCACTGCCTGGGCTGATGGTTCCCTAGGAGGACTCAACATATGGTCATCCTTGTGGCTATGATTCATTATAATGAAAGGATGCAAAGCAAAACCAGCTAAGGGAAAAGGCATGTGGGGCCAAGTACAGAGGAAACCAGGCAAAATCTTCCAAGGGTCTTTTCCCGCGAAGACCCCCAGGATGCAATTCGTTCCTCAGCTACAAGTTGCGACGATGCCTATGGAGGGTTGCCCACCAGGGAAGCTCCTTAGAGACTCAGTGTGCAGGGTTTGTACTGGAAGCTGGTCACATAGGCAGCCTCTGCCTGGCACCAGATTTTCAGACCCCCAGAAGGAGAGCAGGGGTCCAGCACAAACTACATCGTGTGTACAAATACTTCAGGTGTAGCAAGCCACCGTTGTCAGTTCATGGGGGTGGGACCCCTGCCCACATCTGAGTTCCCGTGTGTTAGCCCAGGATTGTGATGGCGGCCTGGGCTAGTGTGGGCCTCCTGGAGTCTCCCCTGGCTCAGTTTTGCAGGAGGCTTTGAGCACCATGGCCCCAGCCTGAGTCTCTAGTCCTCCTGGAGTGTTGCTGGGTTCCCTAGTAACCGCATAGCAGACTATTGCCTTCCTGAAGTTGGACAGGGTTGGATTTTGTTTTTTAACAAGGAAGGCCACTTTAAGATGAGGCTAAACAACATTGTACCACGGAGTGAAATGTTCCCTTCTCTTTTTCAGCCTGTCTGGTTATTTAGGAGAAAGTCTCTGCTCTTAGCGTCCTTAGTCTCTTTAGCCTCTTTCTAATAGTTGTGAATCAACTTTTATTTATTTTTTTAGCTTGACTGAGGTACGATTGACATAAAATTATAAGATATTTAAAGTGTATATTGTGGCGATTTGATATTACATATACATCGTGGAAGGATTCCCCCCCCCCCAAATGCGATCTCCCTTTTATCTCTATTTATTTATTTAGGCCGTGCTGCAGGGCATGTGGGATCTTAGTTCCCTGACCAGGGATCGAACCCATGCACCCTGCAGTGGAAGCACAAGTTCTAACCACTGGACCGAAAGGGAATTCCCAAGATCTCCTTTTTTGGGGGGTGCTGCATTGGGTCTTCGTGGCTGCATGTGGGCTTTCTCTAGTTGCAGTGAGCAGGGATACTTTTCCTTGCGGTGAGCGGGCTTCTCATTGCGGTGGCTTCTCTTGCTGCGGAGCACGGGCTCTAGGCGCGCGGGCTTCAGTAGTTGTGGCGCACGGGCTTAGTTGCTCCGCAACATGTGGGATCTTCCCGGACCAGGGCTTGAACCCGTGTCCCCTGCATTAGCAGGTGGATTCTTAACCACTGCGCCACCAGGGAAGCCCAAGATCTCCCTTTTAAATGAAGACAGCAGACTGGAGGCCCGGGTCAGCGTCTAGCTAGAATTTAATAATGTGGATATTACAAAGTGGTTACCTTCTATTTATGGCAAGTACTATATGGTATCAATATAACGTTTCCTCTTAAAACCAAAGCATTTAAGAAAAAAAATCACAATCCAATTCATGAAAAATAAAATAAATAATAGTACAATAGTCTATTGTGAACATGGTTCTCGAATGAGAGAACTGGGGGAAACAATGTGGCTGAGGCTCAAATTAGACCCAGAAGGGGTCCACAGAAGTTAGTGGGGGGATTCTCAAAAAGCACAGCCAAGCTGTTTCCCCGAAACCTGACAGCTGTGGGTAGGGCTGTTCATTTCCTAGTCCCTGCGCTGGTGAGCTGGGGGCCCCTCAACTCTTGCAGGGGAAGATGTAGCTGGTGCCTCCACTTTCCCCAGCATCCCATCCATGGTACGGGGCCAAGAGTGACCTGCCTCGGCTGGCCAAGCCCTAGAGCTGGGCCCAGCTCAATGCTCGGCAAGAAACTTCACTCAACAGGCAGGGACAGTGGGCCCTTGTAGGCCCTGGCCCCTCTGCTGCTATACGGTCTGCACGCCCTGGAAAGCAGCCCTGGCCAGGAACTGTGTCTCATTCACCGCTGTCCCCCAGGGCCTGAAACAAGCCTGGCACATGGCAGGCCGTTACTAAGTATTTGTCGACTGACTGAACTGATGAATGAATGAGCGGTATGACTCCAGAGCTGATGGCTTTAGCTGCTACTTCATCTGCGAAAGAGAAATAAAATACTTCTAACCATTTATTACTGATATCAACTTGTCCATTAAGATTTAAAGGCAGGGTCGGGCCAGGAGGCCTGGCAAGGGCAGGAGGTTTATTTTCAGAGCAATTCTAAGAGCCTCTGAGACTTTGCTGTGGGGCTGTGATGAGTTGGAGTCACGCTGTGAAATTTCACCCAGGTGGCCACGGGCAACACAGTGTAAACTTGGGAGGAATTGGAGCAAGAAGACCCCTGCAGTGGTCCAGATGATGGAGAGATGAAGAGAGATGGGGGATGCTGGTTTAAACCAATGTCAGGTAGACCCCTGCATCCTATCTTACTCCCCACAAATGCAATGGAGCGGATTTAAAGCCTTCAGAGAAATATCGTTCCCTGCCACGTCCCAGACCTTCCCCTGATCCTGGGGGACGGAGGAGATGGTCTACGCCGACAGCACTTACACACCCCATAAAAGTTAAGTGTATTTATACATAACAGGCAGGCCTGGAAAGCCCACAGTGCAGTAGTTACGGGAAGAAATGTAGCCCTCGGAAGAAACCTCTTAGAACAAGTGACATGTAGCCGGGGACTCTGTTTGGAGGAAAGGTGTCCCCTCTGTGGAACCTGAAAAGTTATAGTTCTACTTGAATTACTTCTAACTCACAGTGGCTCCAAGGCACGAGGTGAAACGGGTAAGGTGGCAGCATTTCCAGGTGAGTGAGGATAAACCATCATCCACAGAGCAACTTCCCGGCAAAGAGCAACTTCTTTTGGAGATCACCAGACATGAAGTGAGAACAAATAATAATATGAGGAAATACCTCTGGAGTGTTTGTATATGCCCAGCAGCGTTCCAGAGCATTTACATGTACTCACCCATTTAATTCTGACCACAACCCTGTGAGGCTGATACTAGTATCTTAGGCATACTAATAATTCGGCCAAGAAGGCTGCACAGCCAGGGTTCAAACTTGGGCATCTGGCTCCAGGCCCGTACATTTACCACCATGTGAGGTCAGGGACCAGTGCTGTCCCCGCCTGGCATCCCGATGGCCCTGGCAATGTGTTGGCCCTGCTGGCCAAATGCTTGGTGGCCTTTGCAGATGCCCAGAGCACGTCTTACTCCTGAGAAATGACACCCAGACCAGCTTGGTGGAAGCACTTGACGTGGATGATCACATTTGATTCTCACACCTACCCTTTGCGGCAAGGGCTGCGATTGTCTGTGTGTTACAGACAAGGAAACAGGCACAGAACGCGTATACACTTGGCCCTAGTCCCCACAGCTACTAGGCAGCCAAACCAGCCTGGACTTCAGGGCTGACCAAAGCCTTCTCTGTTTTTCTGAAACCTCCAGGCTGTAAGCCTTTATTTCCCTATTTCAAAGCCAGACCAGCCTCGTTCATTTTTTTTTCTTTCTTTTTTTAATTGAAGTAGAGTTGATTTACAATGTTATGTTAATTTCTGCTATACAGCAAAGTGACTCAGTTATATACACATATACATTCTTTTTTAGATTATTTTCCATTATGGTTTATTCCAGGATATTGACTATAGTTCCCTGTGCTATACAGTAGGACCTTGTTGTTTATCCATTCTATATGTAATAGTTTGCATCTGCTAACCCCAAACTCCCAGTCCCTCCCTCTCGTACCCTATCCTTGTTCTTTTTATAGGCATTAAGACTCAGAGAGGTTAAACACTGCCTAAGTAGGGAGATGGGACTCAAATTCAGGTTGGTCCCAGTCCAGTGCTTACACTCTTTCTTCCCTTCCAAGCAGTTTAGACCGACCACGATTTAAAATTATGGGGCATCTCCCTTTTGAAGCGGATTTCCCATGGGGAGGTGTATGGTGATAGTCTCTGGCCAGACCAAGAACTTGGACTGGGGAGTCAGGGAGATGGGGTTCTAATTCTAGACCTGGCTCTCACCAGCAGCATGGCCACAGCTGGTCATTCTCCTCTCTGAGCCTCCGGGATGACAGTAAGAGCACCACTTCCAGGCTGGTCATCAGGACGAAGTGAAATAATCCCCTAGGGAAACACAGACTCCCAATGGCCCAGATTTGTGTCTGTGCTCCCCCAATATCCAAATCAGTAAGTGCTTGACAAATACCTCTACAAGAAAGGGAAGAAGGAGAGGGGAAGGGGGAAGGAGGGAGGAACCCATGTAAATGTGTCTATTTATCTGATCTCATCCATCTTCTGAAGAACAAAGGGGCAAAAGTAAGTCTACCCATTTCACAGGTGGAGCACTGAGTCCCTGGATTGTAAGGGACGGGCTGGCCAGAGCGAGCCCAGTGCTCACTCAAATAGATTTCTTTGCCTCTTTGTTCTTTACCATGACCTTTTTTTTCACCACAAAATTTCAGAACTTCAACACAATGAAGTGCAGGACAAATAGGAGGAGAGGCATGGGCTCCCTCGGTTGCCCTGCTGTGCCCTCCCCGGCTGGGCTCCAGGACTGTCTGAGGGGAGCCAGGCATCTGGAGGCTGGACAGCCTCTGCAAGGAGGAGGAATTGACAGCAAATTCCTCCAAAAATACCACCTGCTCCTCCTGAGTCCTGGGCTCAGAGGACACACAGCCCTTGTAGACCCAGGAGTCGATTCTGATGGACTCTGCGTTTCATCTCAGAAATGCAAGACTGAAATATCCATCTGCATGTTGGCCCCATGGAAGCCAGGCCTCCACAGGGCATTTCCCCTGGGAAGGGATACCTGTATGACTAATTTCTAGCTAATTCATCTTGATTAAGTCTAGTCTTGTTTCTAGAAGCTGAAAACCTGGTGAGGAGGCAAGCCTTAGCTGGTACGAACCACTTGGTTTTAATACTGGTTGTTAAAATACTGACAAAAAATTGTTTCGTTTCAAACCTCTTCCTCCACCCAGGCTGCTCCCCTGGGAACTCCCCATTATCCAGCAGTGAAGGGGTTAACACCTCATCATTGTCTATTCTGACTGGTCAGTCCCCTGGTGGCTCCCACCTGTTAAATATTTAGAATATTACCCTGGAGGCGATTTATACAATAAGGAAACAAGCCACAGTATAAAATACTGCAGAATGTCACAAGGGGCAAAGCAAGTTGTAATGACCACTCATCCAATGGGCAGCAGATTTCTTTGGAAGATGTCCATCCTCACCACCCTGGGCCAGGCCCCTTCCTGTCTCATCTGGATTCCTCCTTCAGCCTCCTCCCTTCTTAGCCTTCTCCCTGGCCTCCTTGCCGCCACCATCAGCCCCCAGTCAATTCGTCTTCCACTCACAGGTGGAAAGACAAATCACCAGGACTTGGCTTAAAACCATCGGATACCTTCTCAGGGTCAGGGTCAGGCCAAAGCTCCCTTTGGAGCAGTTCCTGCAATTTGAAGTTATATATTTTTGGGTTTTTTTTTTTTTTTTTGGTTTCCCCCGTAGGACCTCAAGCTCCACCAGGACTCCCCAGTGTTTCTATCCAGTGTCTAGCTCAGTACCTGGCACTCACGAGATGCTCACTAGATATCTGTTTAAGAACAGGAAGAATAAATGAATGGATGGATGAGGACTCCCTGTGAGGTCTGTAAGACCCTAGAAAGGACTGAAGTTTTTTCCTGGGTGGCTTATGACTTGTAGGCAGAGAAGAGACTGGCATTCAAGGCAAGGGGACAGCCTGGCAAGGGCCAGGAGGTGGGAGGCAGGTGGCTTTAGCCCCTGCCCCCACCCCACCCCGTAAGGGTCCTTTAAGCAGGAAGATGGTATAAGGAAGGGATTGCAAGCCTGGGGCTCTGGCGTCAGAATAGCTGAGCTCAAGTCCTGGCTCCACCATTGCCAGCTGGTAATCTTGAGAAGGATGTCACCTTTCTCTGCATCTTACAAATGGGGACAATGGGGATATCTACCTTATACAGCTGTTCTGAGGACTAAATGGGATAACAGGTATGTAATAAATGTTAGCTCTTGTGTTTGATTCTAGGGAAAGAAGTAACACTTGCCAACCACTTTCTGTGCGGGGTGCTCTCTGAGCTGATCTTGTTAACTTTTCAGCAATCCAGCAAGTTTACCTGGTTGTCTCAGTTTGACAGATCAATTAGACATCCACCCCTGTGAAGCCCACTGTCTTCAGCCTCTGGTTTATTAAGGTTGGTCCAGCGCAGTGATGTTTGACCCTCACTGAGCCATGGGAATCACCTGGGGTGCTGTGTAAAATACCCACACTTGGGCCCATCTTGGCCAAATGAATCAGAATATCTGGGAGTGAACTGAGTGTCAGTATTTTTTGAAACTTCCCACGTGATCCTAATGGGCAACCAGGGTAAGAACCACTGGTCTAAGTTTGGGGTTGAAGACCATGGAGTTGTCACAGTAAGCCCCATGGGAATAGGGGTGGAGTAGGGAGGGGGCGTGGGGATAGGGGCTGTGAGTCACTTCTCACCCTGACCACTGACAGCAAAACCAGACAAATGACTCTACTTACCGCCCTGTGTGGGCATGCCCCAAGGTGTGGCTTCTAAGGGCTCAGCACTATTGCTTGATGGGGTCCACGAATCCCAGGCGTCCTTCCTTTTTATAGGGTTGTCTGCTGCAGGCAGCCAAGTTGTCTCAGTCAGCAAAGCCCCAATCTCTTTCAGAGTGGGGTGTAACAAAAGGGAACCCAGGATAAATGGTGATTTTCTCTGGGCCTGCCTGGGGGCTGACTTTGTTCCTGGTCCTTGTTGGAGGAGCTCTGGGGCCCAACCTGACTTTTCCTAAAACCTCGGGATTACCGCATTACGTTCAAGCCTCTCCCACAGCAGTTTGCAAATGGAGGTCATTTTCCTACAAAAAACAAACAAGATGCCCAGTTAAGTTGTAACTGAGCAGGACCCTATGGAGCCTTCCCAGGACAGACCCCTCTCCCATATCTACTGCTTTAGATCCACTCTGAAGTACTCAGATAATAGTATCTGATGCACATTTCCTTAGTTGTTTTACAGATGCTAAAACCCCTACCAAATGGAAGAAATTAACTGCTTAATGACCATGAGCACATAGTGCCCAGACCTCCTGGAGTCTAAGGACTGATAATCCCTGTGACACTGTCCTGTTACCTCACCATCAACCAATCAGAGAGTTGTACATGAGCTAATCAAATACCCTGGGAACTCCCTTCCCTCACCTGGCCTTTAAAAATGCTTTGCTAAGGGCTTCCCTGGTGGCGCAGTGGTTGAGAGTCCGCCTGCCGATGCAGGGGATGCGGGTTCGTGCCCCGGTCCGGGAGGATCTCATGTGCCGCGGAGCAGCTGGGCCCGTGCGTCCGCAGCTTGTGCTCTGCAATGGGAGAGGCCACAACAGTGAGAGGCCCGTGTACCGCAAAACTAAAGTAAAATAACATATATAAAGCACATATTAAGCTCTCAATAAGCAGTAACTGATATTAGGAAACAACATCAGAAATATATTCAATATTTTTAAAGCATAGCCTTTATTTTTGCTAATTCTAAGGGTAATACATGCTAATTATGGAAAATTAGAAAATGCAGACAGATGTAAGAAAAAAACCTACCCACATTTCCACCATTCAAAGATAAGTACTTCTGGTGATTATTCTAGCTTATTTTTTTTTCCTTAAAAATGTACCTGTAGGGCTTCCCTGGTAGCTCAGTGGTTGAGAGTCCGCCTGCCGATGCAGGGGACACGGGTTCGTGCCCCAGTCTGGGAAGATCCCACATGCCGCGGAGCGGCTGGGCCCGTGAGCCATGGCCGCTGAGCCTGCGCGTCCGGAGCCTGTGCTCCGCAATGGGAGAGGCCGCAGCAGTGAGAGGCCCGCATAGCGCGAAAAAAAAAAAAAAAGTACCTATATAGGTGCAGAAAAATCAGTTTTATGCTGTGGGTCCTGCTTTTTTTCCCCCTACTTAACATTGAATCATAATTGTTTCCCCTGTTTGTTAGAAATTCTTTGAAAATCTAATTTTCACAGTTTGGATAGATGCACATTTATTTAGCCAGTTTCCTCCTGTTGATCATGCAAGGTTTTGTTGCTGCTATAAATGGTATTGCAATGAGCTCTTTATCTTTTATTAAAAATTGTGTTAGCACTTGGTCAGACTTTCAGAGGCTTGTCGCAAAGTGTGGGCTCCCGGCTGCATTTCTGGTTGGCTGGCCCCAGCTTTTGCCAGAGTACTTGTGTCAACAGCAGATGGAAATGGATTTCATCCTTGATGGGTGGGCCCAGCGCTCAGTCTCTGCCTCTTGGAAGTGGGGCCTGCTAGCTTCTGAAATGTACAAACACATAATCCTTTTCGATCAAAGGGGAATCCTTTCTTTGGCCTCCAGACACGGTCTGCTCTGTTCCTAGTTGCGTGAGTGACACTTTCATTTATTGCCCTTACCTTTCCTGTTTCATGGAACTGGGGAAAAAACAATCTCCTAAGGCCCTGAAGTCTTCAGATCCTTAATAAACCATCTCTGTTGGGACATCACTCCTGATCTTTTGCTAGGACAAAAGAAAACCTTAATTTCCCAGTGCTGAGTCTGCCTTTGCCTGCATTGATTACCTGCATTGATAAAGTCTTCCGATTTATGAGTAACCAGCTAATGGCTACATCCATTCTCCGGACTGTGCCCAGGGAAATCTTGGGGGGGGACCACCTCTTCATATGATGCTTGTATTAATCTACTTTTGGCCTCTCCTTGGTAGAAGGGCATTGACAACTTTTGATAACCCCATGGCTATTTGTCTTTGGGGAAATGGGACTAAATCCTAGGGCTGATCTCACTTGGGAACAAGACTGCCCAGTAACTCAGCTGCAGCGATGGTGGGAGAAAGGAATCTCTAAATACAAACCAACATACGAAGAGAAGAGCTGATCTCAGGCAGCAGTGGGGCAAACTGAAGCAATTCAGCCCTGTTTTATGTGTTTTTTGTTTTTTTTTTATGTTTTGGCATTTTAAGTTCAAAGAACATAGCTTGGTTTTATAAAATAGTTTCAGTCCAGAGGGCAGACCACATAAAAGTATCCAAAGAAGTCCTTATGGCTGGAGGCCAGTACGAATGGCTCTTTACCTGTTTTGCCTTCCATTCTTGCCTCATAACCTTCTGAAGTGTAATTCTCAGAGCAGATTTGAGATACAGAATTGATTTAATCATGGGACTCATGTGAGTCCCCAGCACGGTTTCTTGCTTGTACTGATTTTTTTTTTTCTAAATCGGTTGAGTTTAGAAATGTAATAATTATACCCAAATCTGCACAGCCATTTTTTCCCCAGAAAATTGATGTGATCTGCATGTGTTATTTAGCCGTAGGACATATTGGAGCAGTGCAGCTCTTACATTTTGCAGAGGTGTTGAATGCCTTGTTTGAGGTATCTGGGTCCAGGAGGGTGGCTGGGATGATTCAGGGCTTGTCTATTCCCAGGTGAATCACCATCTGAGGGGAAGGGCAGCAGGTACCAGTCCCCTTGGGCTTGAATCACAGCCTCAGCATGTGTCGGCTTTGAGACTTTGACAAGTTACTTCACCGTTCTGTGCCTCACTTTTCTCATCTGTAACATGAGGATAAGAATAGTCCCTACCTCACAGGATTATTTTGACCCATAAATGAATTACTATGCATTAAGCACTTTGAACCCTGCCTAGTTCATTGTTAGCTGTTACTTATTATGCTCCAAGTGGTATTTGGATTCTTTCAATGTGAGTCACTGTGAGCAGTGCTTCTCAAACTTTAATGTGCATATGAAACACTGTAGGTCTGGCATGTGAGATCTTCCCTGACCGGGGCATGAACCCGTGTCCCCTGCGTCGGCAGGCAGACTCTCAACCACTGCGCCACCAGGGAAGCCCTGGGCTTTCTTTTTAATTGCGGCGAACGGGGGCTACTCTTCATTGTGGTGCGCAGACATCTCATTGCGGTGGCTTCTATTGTGGAGCACAGGCCCTAGGTGCGCATGACCGGGGCATGAACCCGTGTCCCCTGCGTCGGCAGGCAGACTCTCAACCACTGCGCCACCAGGGAAGCCCTGGGCTTTCTTTTTAATTGCGGCGAGCGGGGGCTACTCTTCATTGTGGTGCGCAGACATCTCATTAAGATGGCTGCTATTGTTGTGGAGCACAGGCCCTAGGTGCGCGGGCTTCAGTAGTCGTGGCACATGAGCTCAGTAGTTGTTGCTCGCGGGCTCTAGAGCGCAGGCTCAGTAGTTGTGGCGCACGGGCTTAGTTGCTCCGCGGCATGTGGGATCTTCCTGGACCAGGGCTTGAACCAGTGTCCCCTATTGGCAGGCAGATTCTTAACCACTGCACCACCAGGGAAGCCCTAAATACAGATTCTTACTCAACAGGTTGTAAGTGGGGCCTGAGAGTCCACATCTGCAGCAAGGTCAGACTATAGCCAAGTGTGGTCATAGACCACACTCTGACATGCAAGGACCTCGAGAACTTAGATGAAAACTGCAGATTCCCAGGTCCCATCCCAGACCCACAGGTTCAGGATTATACTTGAGCCCTAAGATCTCATGGAATTTGCCTTGCTAAGTTTTAGACTGTTTTGGGGCCTGTTACCCCTTCTTTCTTCCCTCTCATTTTTGGAATGAGAATGTCTGTCTTATGCCTGTCCCACCACTGTATTTTGGAAGCACATAACCTGTCTAGTTTCACAGGTTCACAGCTGGAGAAGAATTGTGCCTCAGGATGAATTGTACTCTGAGTCACACCATATCTGATTTAGATGATATTTAGATGAGACTTTGGACTTTAGAGTTTAGAGTTGATACAGGAATGGATTAAGACTCTTGGGTCTGTTGGGATGGAATGAATGTATTCTGCATGTGAGAAGGACATGAATCTTGGGGGGCCAGGGGAAGAATGAACTTAACTGTGTTCCCCCAATATTCATATGCTGAAGCCCTAAGGTGATGGTGTTTGGAGACAGGGACTTTGGGAGTTGATTAGGCATTAGATGAGGTCCTGAGGGTGGGGCCTTCATGATGCGATTAGTGCCATTATAAGAAGAGAAGCCAGACTATTTTCTAAAGGGTGGTGTCTAAAAATACATTTTTCTCTGTTCCTTTGCCAGTACTGAGTGTTGTATATTAAAACCTTTGCTAACATAAAAAAAAAAAGAGGCACCAGAAAGAATTTGTTTGGTCTCTGTCTGCCATGTGAGGACACAGTGAGAAGGAGGCCATCTGCAAGGCAGGAAGAGAGCTCTCACCAGAACCTAACCATGCCAGCTCCTGACCTAGGCTTCCAGCCCCCAGAACTGTGAGCAATAAGGGTCTAGTTTTTAAGCCCCCCAGTCTGTGGTCTTTTGTTAGGGCAGCCCAAGCAGACTAAGACACTGGGGGTGGGGTTCAGGGGTCAAGTGCTTAACAAGCTTCCAGGTGAATCACATTCTCCAAAGTTTGGCTGGAGGGAGTTAATTTCACTGTTAGTGCAGGCATGGCTTGTTCAAAACGTGTATGTGGAATGTTTTGTTTTTCATTTACAGCTTAGGTTTCTCCCTCTCCCCCTTCGTTTTCCTTCTTCTCTCTCTTTCTCCCAGGGCAGACTGTATAGCTGGTAGTGGTAAGACTGCTCCTTCTGGTTTTGTCTCCAACTTTTGCCCCTCCATGTACAGCTAGGTGGCACCTTTATTGAAACATGTGTCATATGGAGACTGTGAAACAGGAACCCAAGGGCTGACTCAGGAAGTTGGCAGTCATTGACCAAGTCCTGACCATTCTGGGCTGATTGCTGCAAAACTTGTGGGTCGGGGTTCTAGAGTTATCTATGGTCTGGCCGTTGTCTGTTCATACAGCAGTAGTACCAGGTTACGAGTGTGTTTCCTCTTTGGTGTAATGAGCATCTTGACAGTAAGGACCTTTCTTGCTCTTTTGGGGATTTCCTCAGCACAGGACTTGACATATGGGGCTCACCAATGCTTGCTGAATGGATGAATAAAAGAAAACATGCAGCCACCAAGTCCTGGAGCAGTGAGCCATTGCAAGCCATAGAAGCTCAACAGTTCAAACGTACTGGTCTGGGTTCAACCACCTCATCTTTATTCAAGTCAGCAAATATTAGTGATCATGAACCTTGTGTCAGGGCCCAAATCTGAGGCCTGGGGGGCAGGCAGTGAAACCAAATGACTATAATTTAAATTCTCTGTGAGCTTTCCCACTCATAGCTTATATTCAAGGGGCGATTAAACTAGAATTCAACCAGCTGTTCAATCAGTCCTTGTTTAAAAAAAAAAAAGAAATTGGCTCTACATATCGTAGTTTATAAAATTATGTTAACCAACCTGATCTCATTTAATCTTCATAACAACACTGGGAGGGAGGTATTACTATCGCCCCATTTTAGTGATGAGAAAACTGAGGCTCTGAGAAGCTAAGCAACTTATCTGGCACCTGACAGAGTGGGAAGTGCACCCAAGTTGGAGCTCAGCCTATTCCCTAGGCTGGAGGTGGGGCACAGGAAGTAGGGCGTGGAGGGATCTGGGCAGGGAGGATAGAGGTGCCCTTTCGTGAGAAGGAGGAGGAGAAGGGATGCTACGCAGGTGGAAAGAGCTGATACCTCCACACCTCGTGCTCCCTCGTGTGGCATTGGAGGGGGTTGGTCTGTCACACCCTCAACACTGAGCACTTGAATGAGAATTTTGTGAGTCTGTCAGATGGCAACAAGTTAAGCATGTGAGCAAATTGATAGATAAGGTGAATCTTATCTAACTCCAGGCTTTGAAATAAGCAGCCGGAAGGGAAGCAAAATCCTATGTGTGTTTGCACACAGACATTACTCGCCCCACCCCATCCCCGGCCCCTGCCCCCAGGCTTCCAGGTAGAAGTTAGCACCAGGCAGCTAACCCAGGGAGGGAGGGAGCTTCTTGGCTGCTCTGGGCCATCGGAGGGAAGGGGTGAGGCGCCAGGCATCCGGTTTAGCCCAGGCAGAGTTGACTGAAACCAGGTGGGTGTCAAATGCCACCCCAGGGTGGCTGGGCTGCCCGAGCTATCGACCAGACAGTCCTGTTCCGCCTCTGGGGCCTGGGATCCGTTCAGGCCCCCGGCAGCTGGGCGGCGCCCTGGTGGGACCAGTTGACCCCACATGCAGAGACCCACTGGGTAGATGCCTCTAAAATCTATGCTGGTCAGGACCCCACTTGGGGTATTTTGTACCCTTAGGGTTACCGTAGTAATGCAAGGATGCCTAAGACAGATTGGAACTGCCTGATGTTGGAAGAAATTCAATCTCACTAGTAGTAAAAGATAAGCACATTAAAACAAGATGTAGTTTTATTATTTTTCCCTGGCCAGAAAGCTTGGCCAAGATTAAAAAAAGATAACATCCCATGTGAGCTGGGGGCGGGGAAGCCAGCCTTCTCCCACACTGCTAGTAGGAGTGCCAGGGGGCTTTCGGGGGCATCACCTGTGACCCCCAGCCACTTTCCTCATAGGCAGTAACCTAAGAAATAGAAATTTGCACGAAGATGTATGTGCCAAGATGTGTTGGAGGAGTTAATATTTGGAGGACATTAATGTCCAACAAGAGGTGAGTAGTTAGAAACGTTTTGGTATATCTGCGTGACAAAATTCCAGGCAGTCATAAAATTGATGTAGAGCTTTATGTGTTGCTATGGAAAGATGTTCCAGATATACCGTTGGGTAGAAAATACAGGTTACAAAATAACATGCATAGTATCATCTCAGTTTTGCAAAAAACCGGAACCATCTGTCTACATACAGCTTATATATATGAAAAATGTATAGATGTTAATGTATCGATGAACTTATGTGTATATATATATGAATGTATATATATATAGTGTATATATGAAAAATATTAATAATCATTATCTGTGTGTGGTGGGATTATGGGTGAATCCTGTGCTTAAAAAAATTTTTTTAAGGGAAAGCAATTACTTGAATAACGCAAATGGAAAGTCTTTAGAGTCAAAGGCCTCACAGGCTGTAAGGCCTGTGAGGGTGGAGGGACGCATGGTGGCCAAGAGCCAGGGTCATCTTGGGCCTGGGGTGACTCCCGCTCAGACATGTTTTATCTGTGGGGCTCGGGCAGGGGATGTCAGCTCTCTGAACCTTGGTGTTCTCACCTGAAGCAGGGCATCTGACAATCCCTACTTCATAGTGGTGCTGTATGAAGTGGGTTGATATCTGTAAAGTGCCTGGCACATAGTAAGTACTCAATAAATCCTAATTAGATATAAATACACTGTCCATATGGAAAAATATCATAATCTCTCCCCTTCCTCCCTTCCTTCCTTGTATCTTCTCTCAAGATACACACACACATAATTCGTCCTGTATCTAAAAGAGCAGACTTGTTTTCTAAAAACCAGCTCTCCAAAGGTGAAAGTGGGAACCCCACCCCTGGAGGTATTCGAGCAGGTTCAGGGTGAACAGGTGGCAGAGGTGTGGCAGATGACATTTGAGGACCAGATGATTGGGTTGACCAGGCCATTGGAGCCCGTTCTGGTTCCCAGATGGAAGCCACCAGCAGAGTGGATGAGAAGATGGCCAGGAGTCAGGCCGCCTGCGGCTGCATCCAGCTAGCTCTACCCCTTACCGGCAGTGTGAGATGCTGGGGAGGCATCTCTTCTCCGAGCCTCAGTGTTCACGGCAGTAACATAATCTCTGCTGTGCAGTTATTGTAAGATCTAGAAATAGTAAAATCTAGCTCCTGCTCCTGTGATTATTTTTGTTCTGAAAACAGTGGAACTAGGACCTGAGCAAATATCCGTTCATTCATCCATGCCTGTGTTCCCTCCTTGCACAGAAGCTTATCCAGTGCTTTCTGTGTACCCAGCTTCTGTAGGCAGCAGGGCCCCTTTAAGACTTCAACATTCCACAGACCTGCTGCTATAGCGGCCCCCCAAATCTCAAATCCTCATTCCTACGGTCAGGCTTTATCTCCATGGCACCAAAGGGGAGTGCTCAGTCATGAAGCCAGGCTCCTTGCCAGAAAGACATAATGGGAGGCTTTGCGGTGATGTGCAGGCTTCCTTGCCCACGGGGTGGGAAACAAGGAAAAACCCTCCGACTGACTGTCGGATGGGAGGGAGTTGTCCAGGCTGTGCTAGAAAAGACGTGCCAGGATGAATATCCAAGAGCGGGCATCTCACACTTCCTGGCTCTCTGCTCCCCCCAGGAGTCAGAGAGCCAGACCCCACAGGCATCCTGCTTCTGAAGGACCATTCCTTCGTTCTTTTGGGCTTTCTGCCTCCTCGTCCTTCCACTTTGGGCTCAGCTGCAGCCTCACCTCTCTCTCAACAACATCCCCAACCCCCCTGGGCCACCTTCCCCCACCAGCAAACACAGTCACACCTTCCCTGGGGCCTCATCCCTGTATTATAATCGTTGGCACGTGTGACCTTGTCCTCCACTGGACCCAGGCTCCCTCCAAAACGGGGCTCATGGAAGGTGTGGGGAGAAAACCTTAGAACCTTGATGTCATAGTGTTTTGCATGCGTTATAACGTGAAAAATGTAATTGAAAAGTGACATTCATATGCAATTTATAGATAATTAAACGTATTATTAACTGTTTAATTATACAACAAACAATAATAAACATATTTAATAATCTACCAGTTATAACAATATTTCATAAGTGTATGATTATTTAATGCCTTACAATATAGTATATATTTTATAATCATATTATATTTAATATAATAATAATTAACACATACTAATTATTAATATATATTAAATGTGGCTGTTCAGCATTTTTTAACTTAGGCATATGTGATCCAAAAAGTTCACTACCAACCATTGTAGACTGGGACCACTCAAGAGCAGAGGTCATGTATTACTTATTTTGGGGTTCTCTGTACAGGGCTTGTTCTTGGTTGGGGCTTCTATATGTTTGCTAAATGGATGAATCAATAAATAACGAGATCCAGCCATCCAGTTGGACTCCTGTCCTTTTGGGAGGCTGGAAGGAACTTAAAGGTTCATATGGAATAATCTAACTTACCTCGATTTAAAAAAAGCACAAATATTGGTGGTCACTGTCCATGGGCTGGGACCCACCTGTGAGGATTAGAGGTTCAGGGATAATGTGTCCCTGCCCTCAAAGAACTCACAGTGTAGCAGGGGTAGTAAGATAGATGTGACTGTAATCATTAAAATTCACAGAGAGTGAAATGCACCCCCATTCTCTTTTAATTTGAAGACTCATATTACGATCTCTTTCTCAACTTTGTATAACGAAGGGATCAGCTGAGTGTTTGCCAAACTTCAGTCATTCAAGTGCCCCACTGATGATTTTTGCCATGTTTGCAGAAGACTATATGCATTCAAGTGATATTTTCCTTTAACTTGACTTTAAATCGATTTATGGAAGAGGGAAGCTGTATCATTACCATATCTGGAGAATAGGTATCCCTTACCCTACATAGAAGGAAACTCTAAAAATATATACAGCAGAGCTAATGTCTGACACTGCATGCCATATAACATTACAAGCACCTTACATGGATTAACTCAATTCTTACATCAACCTAATGATGTAGGTACTATTATTATTCCCATTTTAAAGAGGGGAAAACTGAGACTTGGAGAAACAAAGCAACTCTCTAGAGTCACAGACACTGAGTTGCTGGGGTTCCAAGGCAGGGGTCTGACTCCAGGACCACACAGGTGACCCCAAAGTAAGTACTTCTGCTCTGACCACTAGCAGATTCTATAGCAGAGGTTGGCAAGCTATAGCCAATCTGGCCTGCTGCCTGAGTTTTTACTGTCCCCAAGCTAAGAATATTTTTCGGTTTTAAATTTTGAAATGGTTGGAGGAAAAAAAATAAAAAGAAGCAGACTTTCAAATTTCCGTCTGTATAAGGAAGATTTATTGGGACCTACCCTGCTCATTCATTTATTTACCATCTATGGCTGCCTTTGCTCTAGAACAGCAGAGTTTAGTTGAGAGGGAGACATCAAAGTCTAAGTGATTACTCTCTGGCCCTTTACAGAGAATGTTTGCTGACTTCTTGGTCTACAAAGAATGGGATACAATGTTTTGTTTTTAAATTCTAGTGGAAAACTATTGCCATGGAGCCTATGGTCTACGGGTTCAAGAGGAATCCTTAAAGAACTAAGACTCTCTTAGATACAATGAAAAGGATTGATTGAAAGGAATACCTTTCTTAACAGGTGGATTCAGTGTAACTGATTGCTGGGCTATCTTAAAAACGCTCCTGGCTCGCGTTTTAGAGAATCCTAGGTGCTCTAGGTGATGCCCAAAATCTCTTCCAGCTCAAAAAGTCTGTATTCCTGAGAGCTGGGCCATTATTTCTCCCAACGCCGTGAGCCCCTGGGAAGAAACGCTTCAAGACCTTGGCTAAAATCCTCCCCCTCTGTTTAGGGCTGAAGGTCTATTTCCTTGCTTAGGTTCATATAAACTGTGAGCTCTTCAGCGTGGCCAGGGAATTGCACCTTCGATGGAACAAGTTGAATCTGCCCAGCTGCAGTGGCATGCGTTAAAAAGCATCCCCAGTCCCGAAAATCCAATTTGGTTTCTCAAAATCTTCACTGCAAATATTGAGCTGGAGCAGAGAATTAAATTTGCTCTGGTTCAAATGTGGTTTGCTGTCATTCGAACAAAATGGGTCTCTCTCCCCTGAATTTGTACAACTTCCTGTTGGACATTTTGGTGGACTTGCCCAAAGAAAACGATAATTTGCTCGACCCTTATTTGCATGATAAAAACGACCCTCATTTGCTAGTAAATTGATGCAGGTGGAACTAAACTTATTTAAACCCGGAAGCTAAGCTGAAACCACAGACTTCTGTTCTCAGATCTGGCGGCTCTGGAAGAAGGCTTCAGAGGTAAGGGGATACCGTTGTTTTTTTTTTTTTTTAAGATGTCCTTTGGGTGAGTAGACCCAATCTTTTTTGATGAACTTTCTCCTCCTTGTCTTTCAAACAAGGACACATTAAACTTGGCCTCTGTGTTACTTGGTTCTCCTTACAGGGACCCCAGGGCCCTGAAAAGTTGGCCTGCCCACCTCTTCAGCCCCAGAGAGGTTTAGCAACTTGCCTGGGGTCACTCAGCAGGTCAGTGGAGAAGCTGGAATCTGAACACAAGTCTAGCCCGTGCTCGCTCCACTTTGTCACACCTTGCAACGCTGTTAAGAGCCGAGACCCAGGGCAGGGGCTGCTTGCTCTCTGACTCCTTTCTGCTTCCTGCCTGTCTGGGAGATGGTGGGCGGGTCTGGGCCTGGAAGAGTGGGGGGAAGTGGATGCAGCTGCTTAAGGAATAGAAGGAAGAGTCCTCCCTCCACCCCACCCCTTTCTTTCTTTCGCATAAATGTTTATTGAGGATCCTCCTACACAGTGACTCTGCTGGGCTCTGTGGATACAGTGGTGAACAAAACAGACTCAATTTCTTGCCCTCCTGAAGCTCATATTCTAGTGCCGGGGAGGATAAACCCTCAGCAAAGCCAGCAGGTCAGAGCCGTAGTGATGTTGGATGCTGGCCAGTGCGATGGGGACAAGCTGAGCAGAGAAGGAGGGTTGAGAGTGTTAGGAGGGGGCCATGCCGTTAAAATAGGGTGCTCGGGAACGGTCTATGTGAGAAAGTGGTCTTCGAGCAGAACTGAAGGAGTTGCGGGGCACGTGATGCGGCTCTGGAGGAAGAGGGGTCCAGGGAGAGGAGACGGTGCACAGGCCCCGAGGGGCCAGACCCGCCCGGTGTGTTTGGGGAACAGCAAGGAGTGAGTGAGGGGGGCTAGAGTGGAGCAGTGATGGGGGCACAGGTCACGTAGTCCCTGAGGTCAGGGGAAGGTTGTGGCACTTTATCCTGAGCAAAGTGGGAGCCGTGGGAGGGTCTGAGCCGGGAAGGAGCAGGACCCGTCTGGCTGCTGTGTGGTAAACAAGGGCAGAGGCGAGGACACCTGGGAGGAGGTGGTGTTATTGTTTGGGTGAGAGAGAATGGTGTACAGGTGGGCAGGAGCAGACAGATTCCTGAACTACTCAGAAGAGAGACTGGTCTGGCCTGGCCTTGGTGCTTGATTTCACGTTGGGGAGGTGCTGAGATGAGTCAGGAGGAGGCCCGGGCAGCCTGGGCGCTGGGCCCAAGGTGGTGCCAGTCGTCTCTACAGTGACCAGATTCCCGGGCTCCATCCCGTCCACTTCCCAAGGTGCTGCCTGAATGATCTTTTTTTTTTTTTTTTTTTGCGGTACGCGGGCCTCTCACTGTTGTGGCCTCTCCCGCCGTGGAGCACAGGCTCCGGACGCGCAGGCTCAGCGGCCATGGCTCACGGGCCCAGCCGCTCCGCGGCATGTGGGATCCTCCTGGACCAGGGCACGAACCCGTGTCCCCTGCATCGGCAGGCGGACTCTCAACCACTGCGCCACCAGGGAAGCCCACGAGTGATCTTTCTTAAATGGGGATCCAGCTGCCTTGTTTGGTTTCCCCCGAAAGCAGACCTTGTGACAAGGGTTTGAGCGCAAGGCCGTGGGGAAGGGAAAGAGGACACGAGAGGGTATGTTGTCAGGGCAGTTACCACGGGGGCGCCCGGGGCTCAGTCCAGTTGGGAGTCGTGTGGGACAGGGGGCCGGGGCATCTATCCACCATCTCTGTCAGCCGCTGGCTGAGGGCTTCAGCCTAGTGGGGCAGAAGCATTGTCCCTGGGCCCTTGGGGATGGTCCTGCTCGCTGGCCACGCCAGAAACAGCGCTCGAGTAGACTCGCAGGTGTTTGCACTAAGCAGCCTTATCCAGGTAGCGTGAGTGGCCAGGGAAGGGGGTGGGGCACCGATCGCATCTGCTGCAGTGGCCATTCTGCCACCTCCTCCAAACCTCAGTGGCTCCCTGTCGCCTTCTGGGTGACGTCCAAACTCCCGAGCATGTCCAACAATCTCCTTCAGTGGGTCTTGCTCCTACGGTCTCTGTGAGGCTCAGCAAATGGTATCTGTATAAGGCCAAGCATTTTCAGCTTTGTTGGCCACAAAAGGTCTCAACTCTGCTCTTGTCGCATGAAAGCAGTCATAGGTAATGTGTAAACAAACAAGCGGGGCTGTGTTCCAAAGCTATGTTTACGAAAACAAGTATCACCTGCATTGGGCTCGGGAGGCTGTAGTTTGCTGACCCTTATACGATGGATGGGAAGCAGGCAGGTGCGTAGGAATGTGGGTATTATGAGAATGTTGTTAATGATAATTATAAATAATTACCGTCAAACAAAAGAGCTTTTAAACATGCTTCCAGGAAGGTAGGGCCCACCTGAACTCTAATTACACAGCACACAGATCAGATCCAATTGCATTTCCTGAGTACTGTGTTTTCCTTCCGAAAAGTCTCCAAGCAGAATTTATACTTGAGGAAATTTAATTAAAGCCACAAAGAGATCTATGCTTATACAACTAACTGTCTGGTTTAGCCCATAGTTAATTGAAGTCATTGGAGAAGCATTTGAAAGTGGATTTTGTTCTCCTCCAGCCCGGGCCCAGGACCCTATTCTCGTCGTTGTAATCAAGTCCTGTGGTTCTATGGCTTCAGAGACCATCTGGCAGTAGCTGAGTGGATATTTAATTCCGTTTGTCATTTGGGGATGACTTTCTTGATATGCTGAGATTAGCTATTCTACCATCAAAGATAACTGTCTTTAATCAAAGGTCTCGGTAAAAAAACATTTAGCCTTCCATACAGAAGGCAGGTTTGCTTATCTTTATCGTTAGGATCCCAAATATGGATAAAAATTCTCAGTTTTTCCTTGTCTTTATTATATACTTCAAAATAATATTCTCTCTAGATCAGGTTATGGATTTGGACAGATCTGGGTTTAAATTAAAATTATTTACTTGAGAAAATCTCAAAGTTTTAGTTTCCTTACTTACAAATTGGAAACACCAAGTTCTTCTCACTCCATTTCCCACCCCATAACAGAGATAATCGCAGACATTTATAGAACATTTCTATGTGCCAGGCACTTTGTTGAAAACATTACAATCATTATTTTATTAAATCATCCCAGTGACCTTAGGAGGTTGGAATTATTATGATTATCCCCATTTTAAAGATGAGGAAACCGAGGCACAGAAAGGTGAAGCATCTCATTAAAGTCACAGAACCAGTGAATGTCAAACCCAGGAACTGAGGACACTGTGATTGGGGGAGGCACTTTGAAGGGACAGAAAGGGACCACAAATGGGACAGTTCTTGGCCTTTGGTAGAAACTCAGCATGTTACTTGTTGAGTGAATTGGGGGGAAACATGTCCCTTCTCTTGAATTGGTTCTCTTCTACATGGTGACCTTTTGGCTTATCAACCAGTCTCTCTCTCTCTCTTCTTTAATGTGGCTGGCATAGTGAGACTGGTCTGGGGTACCTCATGCTTAGGATGTGCCCCTAAACCTTGGAAGTCCCCACAAGGTCATGGTGGGGCATAGAAAGAAGGACAATAGGGAGCAAGCTGCTCTAGACTTAATGGGAAAAGCAGAGGTATTTTTGAGGGTTCCATGGTGTGTTAGTTAGGATATGTTCAGTTGCAAGTAACGGTTGCAAGAAACAGTGTCAATATGTAAAATAATCTGGAGGTGGGTTACTCCATGAGTGGTTCGGTGGCTGGACTGTTCTGTTCCACCATCCTGAATCTGTTGACTTTCCATCCTTAGGCTTGTCCCTTGGTCACAAAATAGCTGCCACAGCTCCAAGTACTTCATCTTCACACAATCTCATTAAAGCAGTAAGTAGGAGGAGGCCTTCTTCATGTAACTACTTCATCAGGGGAAAAGACCCTCACCATATCTCTCTTTGAGCCTCATTCTTTAGAACTGGGCTGCATACCTTGCCATAAGCCGATCAAACCAAGAAAAGGGAGTGAAATTACCATACTGGGGACCATCTAGTTTCATCCTCTCAGGCTAGGGAAGGGCGGGCATTACTTTCCCCGAACATGTTCAACCTTCACAAAATTGAGGTTCTGTAATATGAGCGAGAAGGGCAGGGACTAGCTGTTGGGTAGGCAAGGAATACATCTGCCACAAAGAGCCATGGGGTTCAGTGGGTAAGAAGCAGGTCATGTGCCCTCCTCTCACATCAGCCTAAAATGAGGGGCCTTGGCTCACCTGGATTAGAGACCCAACACCAGGAATGAGACCAAAGTCCCAGCTCATAGCAGAGTCCTCCAGGCTGGGTATGACCTCAGCTGAATGTGCCTCAGTTTCTGTAAAACGGTGATGGTTTTAGTACCTGCCTCATAGGGTTGAGGATTAAGTGAGTTAATCTGGTTAAGATGCTTAGAACTATGCTTAGCATGTAACACGAATTCTGTGAGTATTATCTGCTATGTTTCTTGGGACCAGGAAGATATGCAAGGTGGATGACCGTCTTGGTTTGTTCAGAACTAGCTGGGTTCCTAGGACATGGGACTTTCCATTTTCAGACCAGAACCATCTGGGGCAAACCGAGGGCAGTTGATCACTCCAGACGGAACACTAATGAGTGAAGGGGGCTGGGAGTGGCGGAGGCAGAGTGGATATCATGTACCTCGGTTATCTCACTCTGCCTGGTAGTTGCCATCTTTCCTACCAGTGCAGTCAGAGCTGATTTTTCCAGAGAAGCCAGACAGCTGGACTTTTATTTTAAATCTCTGAATTTTTACATATTTTAAACATTAAAAAAAAAAAATTCCAACCACACTCCTTGTTCCAAACAAAACACGTTTGCCAACCACACGGGGCCCTTGGGATGCCATTTCACGTTTTCCTCCTCTCTTTTCCTTACATCCCTTACAGAGGGATGTTTCCTGGTTCTGAAACATGCATATTTTCTGCCTTCCAGTAGAGGCTCCTTAACTCATTTGTTTCTGCAGGAAGCACAAGACGGAAATTAAAGTAGAAAAATGTTCCATCAGTTTGGTGGCTACATCCACAAAAAGTTTTCCGTGATAAATATCTTTCCCAATCACTCATTTGTGAAAGCTGCATGATGCGGAAGTAAATGTGGGTGTGGGTTATTCTGTCACTGTCATGGTGGTTTGGGGGAAATAAACATTGTTCATCTTAGGTCAATGGGATGGGCAGGACCATCGGCTTTCTCTGCCCCCTCACGGCTACAGTGTCTGCAGACCTTTTTTTCTTTTAATTGAAGTATAGTTGATTTATAATATATTAGTTTCAGGTGTACAGCATAGTAACTCAGTATTTGCAGATTATTCTCCATTGTTGGTTATTACAATATGATGTGTATAATTCCCTGTGCTATATAGTAAGTCCTTGTTGCTTATCTATTTTTTATATAGTAGTTTGTTAATCCCAAACCCCTAATTTATCCTTCCCCCTTCCCTTGGGTAACCACAAGTTTGTTTTTTATGTCTGGAGTCTGTTTCTGTTTTGCATATACATTCCTTCGAATTATTTTTTAGTTTCCACATATAAGTGACGTATAGTATTTGTCTGACTTACTTCACTCAGCGTACTATTCTCTAGGTCCATCCACATTGCTGCAAATGGCAGAATTTCATTCTATTTTTTATGGCTGAGTAATATTCTGTTGCATACGTATACTACATCTTCTTTATCCAGTTGTCTGTTGGTGGGCACTTAGGTTGCTTCCATGTGTTGGTTACGGTAAATAGTGCTGCTGTGAACATCGGGTTGCTTATATCTTTTTGAATTAGTGTTTTCATTTTTTTCCAGATACATACCCAGGAATGGAATGGACGTTACATTTTTTTGCAGCGAATTTGTACCGATCCAATCAATAGCCTTCATTTCAGGAACTCGGAAGCTTCTGGAAGTGGGAGGATTTGCCCCATTGTTGGTGAGTATTAGGTCCACCTTTGTGAAGGTTCAAGGGCCCACTGACAATGTTTTGTGAATGCTTATGAAAAAGGGACCTCAATCCTTCTCCAAAACTCTTTCCATGTCTCTCAAGTCCCAGGCACCCACAGGAAAGTTCTCTCCTCCCCCACCTCCTCATTCTGATGCCCACACGTGTCCCTGTTCAGTCTTAGGGGGCAGGGGTGCTTGTGAGGATGCTCGGTTCCTCAGAGAGTGTTTATATTGGAAATAGGATCGCTGGTAAATGGGTCATCGTAACCCAATGGAACACATCCCAGGGGAGGCACTTCAAGCAGCTTGACCGTCTGGTCCCACTCACCTGGCTCCTCCCTGGTTAGGTGATAAGCCCTGGAGGGCTCGGCCCTTTGCTTTGGGTCTCTTGTGCTCTGGATACCCTATGTCACATCTTTTATTCACATTATTACCTGTCCTTTACCAATGAAGGAGAACTCCGTAAGTGCACTGTTCCTCAAATTTCACTTCCTTGCACACAACCTTCATCAGTTTTGCCATATTTACATATGATTCAGGCTACTACTAACTTAATATTTTTTGTTTACGTAATGTCACATGAGTTTACTTAAAAGGAAACGTATGTAAATAGAAAGTCAAGATCATGTTCTAAAAATAGGATTTACCAGGAAACAGAACTACAGTGGAAATAATGTTATATACCATCTAGATACTGTTGCCTGAGAAGGCTCTTAACCTAAGACCTGCCCCTTTTTTGTTGAAGGGGAAAATGACAGCTGTTAGAGGACTGTTAAAGACATCCTGGCACCATCCTGAGCCTTTATCCTAAAGGAGGCTAGAAAAGGAGCCACCCACTCTCTGATTCAATGCTCTTTAAAGTGGTTCCCCCATCATCCAAAGTCACTGGGGGTCATATATTTTGGAGGACACCATCCCAGCAGATACTGTACCTTCAGCCCCAGCTCTTTCTAGCCAGGAGATCCTCTACAAGGGAGTCCCTAGCCTGAGTCCTCCTTGAATCAGGAATTTCAGGCCCTGGGCAAATAGTAGTGCTGGGGCCATTGTCACAGTGGGTAGGTTTTCTCGATGGACACTGGCTGTAGGGCTGAGAATCTGCAGAGTGGGATCCAGAAATGAGCTGATTTCATAGTGTTCGCAAGAGGGTCTTATGACTGATAAAGTCTGTGAAACCCCACCTCAGCTTCTCAGCAGCCCCAAAGAGACAGACTTTGAGATGGGGGATGCTCTTCCCAACCTCACAGGCATCCTCTACAGACACAGAAAGCAACTCTGTTTGCAGATTGTTTATTCAGTTAACACATATTGAGTATGTGCTAAATGCCAGGCATTGTGCCAGCCCTGGGGGGATCCTGCAAAGCAGAGATGACAAAGAAGGAAACCATTCTTTAATGGATATAGAGCTCAAACTTGACTTTTGAGATGATTCTGTTCTTAACACATCGAGGTGCCATGTTCACCTCCGTAACATTTTCATGGGCAACTGAGGGTGTCGTGCTTCTGGCAATGGCTGTCTAGCTTGTCTTGGACCAGTCTTCCTGCTGAGGATGAATGGAAAACCCAAACCAAAAAAAACCCCTTTGAAGGCTTTAGCAAGGTGCTAAGGCAGCCAGGATTTGAGGGGCCAAGATCCCAGAAAAGAAGAGAAGCTCCCAGGGTTGAGTCTGATATTTCAAACAGTTTTCCCTTTGAGGCATTTGCCGATTTGGAAGCAGAGGGTGAGGCTGATGGGCTGAGCAGTGTCCTTGGCAGATTTATAGAGCTGGGGCAACAAACACTGGCTTTCAGAGCCTGCCAAGGAAGAAGGGCCCTGGTAAACAGCCTAGGATTTGAGCTGGAGCCCTGGAGAGCTGCTCCCTACGAGTAAAGATGAACTAGAAACAGATCCTCTCTCAGAAAGACTGAAGCCCAGCAATGAGTCATCTGAATCCCTGATTAAGTTGATCTCTTCCTAACCAAGTTGTCCACCAGAAGCAAAGGTAAATCTTTGGAAAGAGAGTGGAATATTTATTTGCTCTTCCTCACATCCTATTGCCCTGTATTTCATTCCAACCACAGCTACCAGAGCTAGCTTTGTACAGATGTCACTCAACAACACTACCTCAGCCTCTGCGCATCTCTAACTTCCCAGGCCAGGGGTTCTCTGGTGCCTCTGCCTGTGGGAACCTGCCTTTCATTCATGCACATAGATCCTGGAAGTAAAAGGGAGTTGTCCACTCACGGAGCAACTCTTGATCAATGGGATATGTGAGTTGGGGAATAAGTGCTTCTCCCTCCCATTCTTCAGGAAGAAAAGTTTGAGATACATTTACCTTTTTAAGGAGGTCTTGGCAGGATCAATCACCAGTAGCCCAAGGTAATGACCAACTCAAGGATGTACCCAGGAACTGGCTTTTTCTCTTTGCCCATTAATATTCTACTCAGAACCCCACTCCTGTGCTCTTGGATTACCACCCAAAATGAACTATCTGTATGCAGGTCAAGGTCTCAGCTTCTACTTTCTGGAGAATCCAGTCTAAGAAAATATGATGCAGAGGTTAAAATCCTCTACATTTTCTACCTACAATGTCTAGCATACAATAAAAAAATTAAGCAGAAATACAAAAACAAACAAACCAAGATTAGAACAAAAACCGAGAGAAGATACAGGCAACAGAAATAGAACTGCAGAAAATTCAGATATTTGTGTTATCTGACAATACACTTTAAGGTAAAAATATTACTAGAGGTAGAGAAGGACATTCCATAAGGACAAAAAGCACACTCCATTAGGAAGATATGGCAATTCTAAATCTGTATCTGGTAACAGCCCCCAAATCAACAAAACTAAAAGGAGAAATAAAATCCCAATCATATTAAGTGATTTTAATATGCTTCTATCAGTAACTGATAGAAAAAAACAGATAAAAACAGCTAAGGATTTCGAAGTCAATCAACATTATTAATAAGTTGGCCTAGTTGCCATATATAGAACATTGCACCAAGGACCACAGAGCGCACATTATTGTCAAGAGCTCATGGAACATTTAACAAAATAGACCACATGTTAGGCCATAAGGCAAATCTCAACAAATTTCAAAGGATTGAAATGACACAGAATATACTTTCTGACTATAGTAGAATTAAGCTAGAAATTAATCCAAAGATAACTAGAAAATGCCCATCTGTTTGGAAGGTAAGCAACCTACTTTTAAATAACTGATATGTCAAAGAAGAGATTACAATGGAGATTAGAAAATATTTTCAACTGAATGATAATGAGAAGATTAAGTATCAAAACTTGTGGAGATTTTTACTCAAACGAAGATGAAGTAACAAGGGCTGGATTTACCCGTCTTTAAATTACTCAAAAATTAGGGGAAAAAACCCACATCTATCATATGATCATATATAACAGTGAAAACATCTCTGAGAGAAAGGAATCAATATGAGTTCTATGATTGCCTTGGCTTATTGCCCAGAGAAAGTTTTCACACTGCAGAATACACTGATAAATTGGAATTCACCAAAATTAGGAACTCTGTTCTTTGAAAGATACTATTAAGAGAAGGAAAAGACAAATCGTAGAATGGGAGAAAATACTAGTAAATTACTTATCTTATAAAGGGCACGATATATGAAGAACTCTGAAACTCAAAAGATTTGAAAATATTAGTAAATTACTTATAAAGTACACAATATACGAAGAACTCTGAAAACTCAAAAGATTTGAAAATATTAGTAAATTATAAAGTACACAATATATGAAGAACTCTGAAAACTCAAAAGATTTGAAAATATACCTTATCAAAGAAGATATGCCAATGGAAATAAGCACATGAAGAGATGTTCCAACTCATTATGCATTAGGGAAATGCAAATAAAATCACAATGAAATACCACTAAACACTTATGCTAATGGCTAAAGTGAAAGAAACGGACAATACCGAGTGTTGGCAAAGAGGTAGAGCAACTGCAGCTCTCAGACTTTGGTAGTGAGAATGTGAGATGGTAAAGCTACTTTTGGAAACAGTTTGGCAGTCTCTTTGTAAAGCTGAATATGCACTTATCCCAACCATCTCGATTTTAGGCATTTGCCCAAGTGAAATTAAAGCACATATTCACAGAAGAACGTGTGCACTAACGTTCGCAGCAGCTTTGTTTTGTAATCACCCCAGTCTGTACACTGATGACATGCACACTTCTCTCTCTGTGCATTATGCCTCAGTAAAAAACTAAAAAGTGTCAACTCGGGATGATATGTATTGGGGAAATTCATTTCATTTAACAGATCGTTCACTGGATGTGTTTTATGTACCAAGCACTGTGCCGAGGAAACAGTGAACAAGTTAGCCAAGGTCCCTTCCCATAAAGTGCTTATTCTGTGTGTGTATATGTGTTTTTATGGCAAATAAAGAATTAAAATTTACTCATGTTTGGCAAAGAGCGGGGTGCTATGGGAGCCTGCAGGAGGGGAAACTAACATTTCTCCAGTTAATGGGTTCTCTGCTGAGAACTGAAGGATGGCTAGGATTTAAGTAGGTGAAGAAAGGGAGAATAGTGTTGCAGACACAGGGAACAGCATATGCAAAGGCCCCAGGGAGGTGAGAGAACTTAGTGCATCTGAGGAACGTAAGGTTCATTGTGAGACAGTGACAGAAACGTAGAAAGGAGTGTTAGATAGTGGCCAGGGCATGCAGGTTTCTCCAAGCCATGCCAAGGAGCCTGGACTTTATTCTGAGGGCAAGAGGGACCTATAGAAGGATGTTAATGAGTGAGGGGAGTTGATACTAGGGCCATATTTGCTTCTTGAAGAGATAACAGTGGCTTCTGGATGGCAAGGGTGGAGGTATGGAGATCCGTGAGAGGGATGCTACAGTCAGAGGTGATACAGGGAAAAGGATGGGCAAGAAAGTGGAGTTTGAAGATTTAGGTGGGAGAATGGGCAGGACCAGGTGCTGAGTTGGTTTGGCATGTGGTAGGGCTGATGGATGACACCTAGATAGTATTAGGTCATTTTCAACAAGTGCTGCTGGAGGGGAGCAGGTGATGGGGGTGCACCAGCAGAGAAAGAGACTCAAACTTCATCCCACTTTCACTGCACAGCTGCATCCATTATCTCACCGCTGCAGTTCTGCCGCTCCTGGCTCATCTACATCCAATCTTCTGTTTACAACGAAGCCCCAGGGAGGCCGCTGGGCGAAAGCAGAGCCTGGCACTAGAGAAGCATCCTGACAGAATAATGTCAGCAAGAGAGCGGTGAGTTGCAGATAAAACTGAAATAATCTGAGTCCTGCATTTAAGCTGAGGAGCGAATTCAACTCCTCCGTGCCTCATTTGGGGGTCCTGGAATCACTTTCTGACCTGGACCCTCCTTCTGGACTGGGAATTGATTGGTAAGTGTTCTGGGTAATGTGGAATCTCCAGGAACCCGATTGTCTGGTACTTGGCAGCAGGGCCGCTCAGTTCCCGGAACCTCCTGGTGATAATGTCTGTGTTGACCATCTGTTGTTTTGGACAGCCTAGCCCACATTCCCTCTTCTTCCGGAAACAGCATCTCGATTTCCTTTTGGGAAAACTTCCCCTCCGTCACTCCCAGTCCACTTGGTTCCATTGGATCTGACCCCACTCCCAGCTGCAGATGGGAGGTGGTGGCCTCCAGCAGGCCAAGCTTAGCCACTCCTGCAGAAACAGAGGTCTTTTCATAAAGGTCCTGCAGGGACTGGATGGGTCGTCTTCAGGTCATGTGCCCATCCATGCCCCAGTCACTGTGGGAGGGCGGATGGGGCACTCTGATTGGGTGGACTTGGACCACATGCCACCTCACTGATGGAGGGGAGGGTTGAATCACAGTTGCACTGCCTCAGAAATGAGCTCCCCTCGGAAATGATGAGGGAAGGATGGTGGGTCACCTCCATCCCTGCCGCAGTTCACAGCAGCCTATGAGGAAGGCACTAATGCTACGTCACTACGCAGAGGGAGGGGAGGCTCAGAGTGGCTCTGTCACTTGTCCCAGGTCACAGCTGGAAGCGGTAGACCCTCTTAATGGGGGAAGGAGAGGGCTGTAAGGAGACAGCTCAGCATCTGACTACATAAATATCTCTGTCCTGTTCCATGAACCTCTCCTCTGTGGCATTTCGGAAGGTTCCTCTCCAGGTGTGAAGTGTGGCTCCCTGAGTGGGACCAGGTGCTTGGATTCTGGTCCCATATATGAAAGACGGTGGAAAGAGCCCTGATCTTGGAGTCACTCACTAGCTGTGTAAATTGGGCAGGTGCCAGTCTTTCTGAGCCTCCATTTTCCTCATCTGTATAAGGGGAGCAATAGCAGGATATCTGTCAGGATTTTTGGGGGGATTAGGCGAGTAAATGTTTGCAGAAGTTTTCTGTCGACTGTGGTAGCCCCATGGGTTTGTTTTTCGCATGCTCTGGACACCTTCTCCACTCCCTTGTTGTTAAAGTGTAGCTGTATCCCAGTCCCCAGAGGGCTCTAGTTCCCTGCAAAGCAAGTGCTTATGTGAAGTATGTTGGATGTCAAGGGGGTTAAGAGTGGCCCTCTGGGACCCAGAATAGCTAATAGTGTCATCCAGGAAGTATCACAAGCGCTGTGCTACAGACCGCCCATCCTGTCACCTGACCCTCCCACTGCGCCTGGGGGCGGGTATGGTGGTTATGCCCACCTCACCGATGAGAACACTGAGCTCAGAGAGGGGGAGGAATGTGTAGGAGGACCCTCAGCTAATAAGGGGATGGGCTGGGGTTTGAACCCTGGTCTGTCAGATTCAGAAGCCTGTGCTCTTCGCTCTGCGATAGTGTTTTGTACTGCTAAGGTGACGGATCCTGTCATGGTGGGGAGTGCTCCGGCGAGAAGGTTTTGACTGGGTGGGGGCCTTTCTTGATTCACTGGAACAGTCAAAATAGGTGGCTTCTTGCCTTTCCTACGCACTGGCTTCTCCAACATCTCGCAGAGAACTTGGGGTGCGACTTGGGGGAAGTATGAAGAGAGACTGGAAAGTCCTTGTGGCTTTATGGTATAAGTACTCAGCGTGACTGGTTCAGGAAGTCCGTGTTTATGAAACACCATTCATTCATTCATACGTGGGAGTCATTTTTTAGGGTCTGTAGGGGCAACAAAGAGACTGCAGTGCACATTCCTTACTGACATGGGCATCTGGTGTTTTGAGAAACCCCCTTCCCCACTTCTTATAAAGCTTAGGTACTCTGGGAGGACCCCACCCACTCCTGTTCAGGTGGTCAAGGGGGTGGGTTGAGCACTGCGCCCCCTGGCTGCAGTTAGCCGTTCAGAGGAGGGTCGGCCCTGGGTCTTGACAGGGGGCGCTTTCTTCCCTCTGGGGTTGTAAAGGTGATTGGATGTGAGCCTGGGGATGCTGAGGGCTGTCTGGCCACCTCATGGGGAGACCCCGTCCACCGGCCAGCGTGGAGGACGGCAGAGCTAGGAGATGGAGAGTCCAGAGGAGAGATTTCTTAACTTACTGGGTGAAGTCGGGCATGTCTCTGGACTTCTCGATTACTGAGGCCATAAGCACTTTAAACAATCAACCCACTTTAAGTAGGGTTTCTGCCTTATGTACACTTGACCACAAGTTCTTTGTGATCTCATCTCAAAACCGAGAAGGAACATCCTTCTACTTTATTGTAATACTTGCGTGTACATATAGGTATTTTTGTCCAGTTTATGTTTAAAAGATTTTTCAGTATCCACGGGGACCTAGGTTCTAGTTCTGGCTTTGTCTCTAAGTCATAGCGTGAGCATGGGCCAACTCCACCTCCTCTGCAGGCCTCAGTCTTCCCATCTGTGTAATGAATTCCCTGGGCCCACTGACCTCTCAAATGCCTTCTACTTCTACTCTTACTTTCTATGAATTTAAGACTAGTATCTGTGCGATGAGACAAAATAATTTTAAAAACGAAGTAAACGCTGGTATGTCATCTGCTGGGCTCAGGGTTCTGTTTGCTGGGGCAGACAGGAGAGTGATGGAAACCTGACTGGTTGGGGGAACAGGGATTTGTCTGTAGGAGGCCACGGCAGCCTGGGCACGGGCTTGGCCGTCTCCCACGGACGTGTAAAGCATCGAAAATGATTGTCTGCCTGTAAAGCTCCCCTCACAGATGGCTGTGGGGCTGCTGGGAAGGAGATGTGAAACACGAGAGCGGTTGGCATCAGATCGGCCTCTGATACAGGCCTGGTACTGTGAAGTTTTTAACACAGACCTTGAATGCCCACGACCTGCAGGGACAGAGGCCAAGATCCCAAACTAAGGAGATGCAAAAATGCCAGCCCCAGCTCCTCTGTCTCTTGGATTCTGGACGTACCTGCGGTGGATATGACAGTTAGTCTACAGAGACAGCTGGATTTTTTTCTTGAGTCATCAGTGGGACCCATCTTCCTGGGCTGAGTTAACCATTTACACTATTGCTAGATTGCATTTGTGAAGGAGAAAAGCATATTTGCTAGGGTGTGTTAGGCTGTGGGTAGCAAAAACCCTGATAACAGGAGCTGAAAGGATGAGAATATTTGCTCTTTTAACAAGAGGTCTGGAGAGCAGAAGTAAAAGGATGCCTCCTACCGTAAGAGTGTCACCAGAGACCCAGACCTCTCCCTAGACACCTTTCTGAGTTGACCTTTTGTCCTCAGATGTGTCATCTCAGAGTCATAATATGGCCGCCAACGCTCCAGACACGTCTTTACCTCCTGCTAGGGAGGAAGCAGGGTCAGGCGAGAGGTTCGCTCTCTGTCAGCCGATGTCTTTTGATCTGAGAAGATCCACTTTCTAGTAGCCTTGGAGAGACCCACCTGCTCATACAACTCACTGGCCAGGATAGGGGTATACCCCACCCCGGGCTGCAGGTGAGCCTCGGAAAAACTGTAGTGCCAGGAGGCAGAGGAGAAAGGGGCTGACCGGGGGTGGGTGGTCAACCAGTGGTGGCATAGTGAGAACTCAAGCCCCTGATGGTCCCCCGCCCCCTGTCTGCTTCTCCACGGGGTGCTGAGTCAAGGCTGCCTTGGAGACGGCCCAGCCCCCAGTCCTCTTTTGACTCCACCACTTACCAGACAAATCTCTGTACAAGACAGAGATTTCAGCCTGTGGAACAGAGACTGGGGTAGAAATCCAATGGGCATGAACTGAAATCTCAATATTTTGGATCCAACTTTAATTTGATACCTGCAGTGCTCAACCAAAGCATCTCCCCCACCATGAGTCACCGTGTGTCTTGTTCTCCACCTACCGATGTAATCAGGCTGGACTCGCTACACCAGCTGCTGTAAACAAGCTTCAGAGTCTCAGTGGCTGAACTGTTTACTTTTCACTCACACAAATTCCGCTGTGGGGTTCATGCCTCTCCAGGGCAGCTCCCTGTGGAATGGCCCCTTCCATGTCCCAGTGCTTCCATCTTTCAGCTGCACATGGCTCCAGCGTCTCTGCGGCAGGTAGGAGGGCTGCAGGTCCGTGCACGGGGTCTTACGTGCTTCAGCTTGGAAGGGACGCATCTCACTTCCTCTGCTCACAGCACATTGGTTGGAAGTGGACATATGGCCCCCGCCAGCTGCCAGGGGCTGGGAAAGGAGGGGTGAGCAGGAGACAGTAAATGTGTCTCTGCACCCGCCTTCCATGGTCTCCCATTGCCCTCGGGATCGAGTCCTCACTCTGACCTCCCTGGCTTTTCCCTACTCCCTGCCACACACTCCATGCCCCAGGGATGCTGAGGTTTTTGGTCCTCAGGGTGGGCTTCCCTCATGCTCACCTCCTCCCCTTTGCACGTGCTGTCACTCTGTCCCCACCCCACTTCTCCTGGCTGATTCCTTCTCATCCTTCATGGCTCATATCACGTTTTACCTTGTTTTCCCCAGGTGGGACGGGGTACCTTCCGTGGGCTCCTGTAACTCCCTGCGTATAGACCATTGGGCATCACTGCCCAGTCATTTATTTTCCTGCCTTCTTGACTCTCTCCCTGCACTAGTCTGTGATCTATGACCTGGTCCTGATAATTTGTAGGTGCCCAGCACCCAGCACAGGTGTTCACTGGCCATCAGTTAGTGAAAAAAAGGCAATGAATAAACTTTCCTTTCAGTGGGCTTGAGTCCTTGCGAAGTGTAGAATGAACAGAGGTAAATCAGTTCTGTTAGAGAATCTTCCAGTAGAAAATACAGCTGAGGATGGAGAGGAAACTGTGGGGCTGCCTCTTCCTAGGGAGGTTTGCTTCACAGCACCAATAGAAGCAGGGGGGCAACTTCCCCTCACTGAGGAATGCCTTGTACCGAGTTTTGTTTGCAGAGGTTTGCAACATCTCTTGTTAATAGATGGAAGCCCTTGTTTGAAGGGGTCGTGAAATCACGGCGATGAGCACGATGATTAGAGACACAGGCCAGCTCTCCAATCCCAGCTCTGTCACCGAGAAGCCACGGGGCCTTGTTCTTAAGTTTATTTTTTATTGAGGTAACATTGGTTTATAACATTATGTAGGTTTCACGTGTACACGTTATATTTCTGCTTCTGTATACCCAACAGTGTGCTCACCACCAAAAATTTATTTTCCATCTGTCACCATACAGTTTATCCCCTTTACCCATTTTGCCCTCCCCCTGCCCCTTCCTCTGTGGTAACCACTACTCTGTTCTCTATATCTACGTGTTTGATTTTGTTTAGTTAGTGAGTTAGTTTGTTTTCTATATTCCACGTGAGTGAAATCATACAGTATTCGCCATTTGTAATAAGATGGATGAAGCTTGAGGGTATTGAGTGAAACAAGTCAGATGGAGAAAAATGAATGCACAGCTTGGGCTAGATGGCTGGAGTCTAACTCCCAACTCTGCCACTGGCTGTGAGGCTTGAGCTACTAACCTAATCTCTCTGTGCCTCAGTTTCTTTATCTGTAAAATGGGGATAGCCATAGCACCTATATAACTCATGGGATTGTCGTGGGAATTGAGTGAAACACATAAAACATTTTGAAAGTGCCTGGAATGTAGCAAACACTCAGTAAATGTTGATCTATATTTTAATTCTTATTATCAGATACTATGGCAGGTGCTGGGGACTCAGCAGGGAACAAGACCCTGTCCCTCCCCTTCTGGAGCCCGTGGGCAGCGGAGGGGTCAGGCAAGTAAACAGGCAGTCACCACCCAGGGTGGAAAGTTCCATATACAGATGATTAAGAGGGAAGCTGGTGTAAGTGGGGGCCAGGAGCCAGACCTCATGGCTTGAGATTCTGGCCTCACCCTTACTGGGTGTAGAAAGGTGATCACCCACCTGACTCCGCGATGGATTGACAAACACCTGACTGCTTAGAGCAGCGCCAGCATCGTCTGCCTGCTCAGGAAGGTTAGGCGGACCCTAGCCTTTACTACGGACCCCCTGAGTGGAGGTCAAGGGAAAGCTGAGATTTGAAGAATGAGTAGGAGTTGGGAGGAAGTGGAGGTCAGGCTCAGAGGCAGGTGATGGTGGGGAGTGAAAGCAGCTCAGTGCGGCCCCAGCAGGATGTGCCGGGGAGGGAGGGAGAGGCTCGAGGCTGGAGATAGCGGGGGGCCACCCTCCCCAGACGGTGCATCTGCTCATTCCTATGGTGTTCCCCGCCTCCCTCTATGTCCACGCCCCGGGGCTACAGCAGTGCATAGAACAGACTTGGCTAAAGACTTTATGGGGACCTAATGGGGAGCCAAGGGAGGACATTAGGGAGGAAAAGGAAGTAAAAAAATGTGCTTTTAAGAAAGATGCAGGGGGCTTTCCTGGTGGCGCAGTGGTTGGGAGTCCGCCTGCTGATGCAGGGACACGGGTTTGTGCCCCGGTCCGGGAGGATCCCACATGCCGCGGAGCGGCTGGGCCCGTGAGCCATGGCCGCTGAGCCTGCCCGTCCGGAGCCTGTGCTCCGCAACGGGAGAGGCCACAGCAGTGAGAGGCCCGCATACCGCAAAAAAAAAAAAAAGAAAGATGCAGAGGCTAAATCCGAGAGAATTCAGATCCCAGCACAGATATGAAAGGGGCCACCGTGGCCCTGTCTGAATAGAGTTGTCATGGTAAGGGCCAGCACTGCAGTCCTCTGCCCTTTTCCTCCACGTAGGTTTGCCATATAAGATGTGGGATGCCCAGTTAAATGTGAACTTCAAATAAACAACGAATAATTTTTAAAGTATAAGTATATCCCCAGTATCGCATGGAACATACTTATACTAAAACATCTGCTCCCTCTGGCAGCCCTCCCTCCATGGGGTCACAGGCTGGAGCTGCCTGGCAGCCTTTGGAGGAGCACCAGGTGCTTTTGGGCTCACCCGAACTCATCCCTTAGCCTGATGAGGGCAGGATAACGTCTTCACAAGACAGAACAAGATGGATGCGGAGAAAAGTCAGAGGAGCTTCACCCGGGCTCCTGGGAGCCTCCCGATTGGCTTTTTTCCTGATTCCCAGGTGTCTGTCCCCAGCCCCACTCTGCTCCTGCAGAGGGTTGGTCTGACCCAACTTGGCCTTTATCCCCTGCCTGGGAGGGTTAAGGAAGGCAGCTTCCTCACTCAGTCCCGTGTTGATTACTGACCTGGTTTGTCCCACATCCCCTTGGGCCTGAAGGAAAGAGTGAGATGGATGCAGCACAGCCCTTTGTGCTCAAGGAGTTCCGGGACACCAGCTGCCTGCGGAGCTCTTCAGCTGTCTTGCCAGGGCGGTCTTGCCTCCTGCTCCTGGCGGCCAGAAGCTGCCATTGCTCGAGTTTTTAACTTGCTGGCTGGCGTGGAGCTGAGCAGTGGGGTTGCACAGAGTGGAAGTCAAGAACAGGCCTTTGGGAGTCCATCATCTTTTGCTCTGAGCCTCAGTTTTACCACCTACATGTGCACGATCTCAGGCAAGTACTTCTCCTTCCTGAGGTTCAATGTCCGATCTCATAAGCTTGTGGGGAGTTGAACTGAGCAAATGCTTAACTCCACAGTGCCCGGCCCCTGGACAGGTATCTAGATGGACCACTGTGGCACTGGCCCAAGAGGTTACGTCTCCACGTCACCAACGAGGAAACACAGGTTCAGAGAGGCGAAGTCCCAGGGTGAGCCTCTGCTAACCGGCAGAGCAGAAGACCCTGACTCACCTTCCTGAAACTCAGCATCAGATAGCGAAATGGCAACCCAGAAGGGTTCTCCGACTTGGAGCCCCTGGGCTTCTTTAAAAAGCTGAAATTCATTTGATTACAAGACTAATGCATATTCATCAAGGATAATTTGGAAAATGCAGTTTTGCCAAAAGAAGAAAATAAAACTCACCAGAGTTCTCACCACCCAGAGATAGCCACGGTCGACGTGCCGAGGTGTGTATTTTAAGACTTTGGGGAAATTTTTAAAAACCTAAAACAGAGATCCACTGCACTGCTTCTATTCATTGCCTAGCGTTGAGGTGGGGTTCTCAGCCTAGGACCGCTGACATTCGGAGCCGGAGAGTTCTCTGTCGTGGGGGTCTGTCCTGTGCATTGCAGGATGTTGAGCTGCATCCTTGACCTCTACCCACAGATGCCAGTAGCACCCCCCTACGTCCAGACAACCAAAAATGTCTCTAGATATTGCCTAGCATCCCCTGAGGGGCAAAATAGGCCCCAGCTATGAATTGCTGGGTTTAGGGGTAGAGATTCTAAGTCAGCCATACCTGGCTTTCAACCCCAGCTCAGGTGTAGACTCAGGCAAGTTAGCCAATGACTCTGAGCCCCCACTGTCCTCATCTGTGAAATGGGGTAATATCTACTCACCTGGCAGAATCGTAAGGATTGAAAGAGGTGGCTCCTGAGACACGGAAGGCGTGCGGTATTAGGGAGCTGCCACGGCATCAGCGTCCTTGTGGTGGGTGGCTTCTCTGATGAGGGCTAGCTTCACAAAGACGCCAAACAAATCAACAACAAAACACTCAGCTGTGTTTGGAAGGCCCTTCACTCCTGAGCAAGAGGCACGGCTTGTCTCAGGATGGCTACAGGAGTTATGATTAAGAATATGCCTCTAGAGCCAGCTGGTCTGTTTTTGCATCCTGTCTCGGTCCCCAACCGCTGGTGAAACCCGGCAAGCAACTGAACATTTCTATGCCTCGGTTTCCTCATCTGTAAAATTAAGGCAATGGTACTGACCTCATGGGGTCATGAGGATTAAATGAATCCACCCCATAAGTGGCTGTATTAATAAATATTATTATTACAAGTGCCCAGTCCTGCGGAGACAGTGTGGGAGGGAAGGGGCACTTTGGAAACCACCAAAATGGGACCTGCCCCGGAGACCCACTGGGTAAGAGAGGGGCTCTAGAGCAAGGAAACAACCTCAACTGACCCTGGCAGGATCACTGTCCCTTGAGATCTGGGATACTGGAATCCACATGCCATAGGTATTTCAGCTTAAAAAATTCACTGTGGGCTCGGGAGCGTGGTCGAGTGGCCGACGTGGAAGTTTTGGAGCTGGGGCACTGAAATTCTCAAGTGGAACCAAGAGTCTGTGAGCCCTGGCACCTCCACTCAGAGAAGATGAAGGACATTGACATAAGAAAGGAGTATATCATCCCCAGCCCTGGTTATAGAAATGTGCGGGAGAGAACCAGCAATTCAGGGCAGCACCGAGACCGCGAGGACTCCAAGTAAAAAAAAAAAAAAAAAAATTCACTGTGTCCTGGGGGCTCCTGAATGTTTTTTCTTAAAGTTTATTTTTATTATGGTAAAATATACATAACATAAAATTTACCATTTTAACCATCTTAAGCGTACACTGCGTGAAGCACATTCACAGTTATGCCCCCATCACCACCATCCACCTCCATAACCTTTTCATTATCCCAAAGTGAAACCCTATACCCGAGAAACAACAAATTCCCTTTACCCCTTGCACAGCCTCTGTAACCTGTATTCTACTTTCTGTCTTCGTGAATTTGACTACTCGAGGGATTTCATCTAAGAGGAATCATACACTCTTAGTCCTTTTGTATCTGGCTTAGTTGACTTAACATAATGTCTTCAAGGTTCATCCATGTAGTAAGTAGACTCCGTCAGAATTTCCTTCCTGTTTAAGGCTGAATAATATCCCATTGCATGAATATGCCACATTTTGTTCATTCGTCAATTGATGGACATTTGGGTTGTTTCTACCTTTTGGCTATTGTGAATAGTGCTGCTATGAACATAGGTGTACAGGTATATGTTTGAGGCCTTGCTGTCAATTCTTTTGGGTATATATCCAGAAGTGGAATTGCTGGATCATATGGTAGTTCTATTTTTAAATTCTTCAGGAACCACCGTACTGTTTTCCATAACAGCTGCACCATTTTACATTCCCACCAGCAAAGCACAAGGGTTCCAAATTCTCCACCTTCTTGCCAATCCTAAGTTTTTGAAACTCAGCCTCCCTTTGGATTTTTACACCCTGAAAATAGTGGAGTATGTGTAAGAGAAGGACTTTTCCACGCAATAACTTTGTTTTTTAAAAAGCATCAAATATTTCCCACAAGCAGTTGCAGGTTTGAACCTCACAATGCACAGCATGGTAGGCAAGGCTGAGACTGCTCTCTTTCTCCCAATTGGTCTCTCCCTTTTGATTTATTTTGAACCTAGGGAGAGGCTGAAGAACCATCTCAGGGAGTCTAGAAGATTCCAGAACTCAGGTGCCCTGAACCCTATGGGACTTTTCCTCTAGAGCAAACAGTTTACCTCTTATTGGTTCCCAGTTCACAGTACATTGCCTTGGGCTTGAAAGACTGAGTCTGCTTGCAGCAGACAGAGGCAGCAGGGGGCTGAGAAACTTCCTACAGTTTCACCCCCACTGCTCAGGGGGTGTGGACATTGCAGATAGGTCTTCAGCGGGGATCAGAAGGTGAAGGGAGAGGAAAAGCCCGTCGTAGAGTTCTCCCACCTGGACTCAACGAGCCTCTGCTTTCACAGATGTTAGAGAGGGTTGAGCCTCTATGGTTTGTTTGATGGACAAGATTGCACACATAATCCTTTCTCATCTGGTTGCTCGTTCACACCTTTCATCAGATAATGTCAGCAGGACAGTTTAGAACACATATTACTTTTTGGGATCTTCGTTCCTTCTTGTAGGTTTGAGTGATTACCATTTGGTGTCCTTTCCCTTCAGCATGAAAAACTTTCTATAGCAGTTCTTATAGTACAAGTTTATTGGTGATGCATTTTCTCAGTCTTTGTTTATTTTAAATGTCTATTTTGTTTTCATTTTTGAAGAATAGTTTAACAAAGAATTGTGGGTTGACAGATTTTTTTCCTTCCAACATCATAAAGATGTTATTCCATTCTCTTCTGGGTGTTATTGTTCCTAATGAGAAATCATATAATTTTTCTATATGTAACATGTTGTTTCTCTCTGGCTGCTTTCAAGATTTTCTCTTTACGTTTGAATCTCAGGAATATGATTGTAATGTACCTATGTGTAGTTCTCATTGTATTTATCTTGTCTGGGGGTATGCTGAGTTTCCTGGACTTGTAAGTTAATGTCTTTCACCAAATATGGGAAGTTTTTGCCTTATTTCTTTCTTATTGTATTTATCTTGTCTGGGGGTATGCTGAGTTTCCTGGACTTGTAAGTTAATGTCTTTCACCAAATATGGGAAGTTTTTGGCTTATTTCTTCAAGTCTATTTCTAGAATTCCAATTATATGTATTTTAGGGCACAGTCTATTGTTCCACAGGTCTCTGAGGTTCTGTTCATCTTTTTTCAATCTTTTGTCTTTCTGTTCTTCAGATTGCACTGCTTTTCTAGTCCTGAACTCTGCCCTTTGACACCTCAAGCCAGTAAGGCTGCAGCTTTTTGTCACTCTGAGCTGCCTGCAGATTGGTGAGCACCCTCAGGCCAAAAGCCACAAGTATGCAAATCCCCCATATTCAATTCCTACCTTTTAAGGGTAGAGTCTCCTCTACTTTTGACTTCTGGTTGCTCTTCAGAGATTTCACGTAGTTGTTTTTAAAGTATACTGTTTAGATTTTATAATCTTGTGTGGGAGGGTTAGTGCAACCAAGCTATACTCCCATTCCTATAGCATTTAATAACAGTGATGACAACAACCACCACGTGGAATTTGATGCCAGCAGAAGAAGTTGGACTATTTCACAAAAATCTGGTATTCCTATGTGGCAAAAACTGGTTGGAGTCAAACATGGTCACCCCTTCCCCCATGATTCCCTTGAAGAGAACATGGGTTTTCCAGTTTGCTGTTGCCCCCTTCCCCCAGCTCCTTTTTGTCTCCCCTAGACTAAGGCCAACTGTCAATGTCTTTGTATTCTCCTCAACATGGTTTTGTGGGCCTTTGTTTCCAATCAAATTCTGTTTCAGAGTTTTTTCTTGTAGTCCTTCCCAAGCCTGGGCCCAGTGCCTTATTCTTTAACCTACTTGCCTATCCCTCCTTTCCTCTATGATACTCTGCTCATAGCAGCTTTCTCTCTAAGCAATGCTCCGTGCTATTGTATATCCCCTCTTTCCCTCTAATTCCCCCTTTCTTCCTTCCTTTCTCCAACATTATCTGCGCATTTCCTACGTGCTCAGCACTGTTCTAGGAGCTGGGAACACGGCAGCAAAGAAATCAGAAGGAAATCTTTGCCTTCGTGGAGCTGACATTCAGGATGTGGCAATGAACAATTCATAATATAGGGATAAGGTTGTGGAGAAAGGTAGACTGGGTAAGGGAATAGGTGGTGATGGAAATGTGCAAATGTCTTAGTGTCCCCGCCTCCTGTTTATTCTGTGCTTGTTCTTGTTTTTCACCCTTCCAGTGACCAAAAGTGCTCTATATTGGGTCAATCCTAGCTTTTGCCACTTCTTACCTTCTTCCTTTGAGAAATCCCTCCACTGCTTTGCCTCATTTTTCTTATCAGTAACATGGAGCTAAGAACAGTACCTACCTCTTAGGGTTTTGGAGAGGATTAAATGAGCTACTACATGTGAAAATGTTTAACATAGTGCCTGACATATAGTAAATATTCCATAAATATTAGCCATTATTACTAAAGATATAAATCACCCAGCACAATGCCTGACACGTTGTAGGCAATACATAAATAGTAGTAATAGTTACCATTATTTCTCCATTTCTGGATACTGACATCCAATTAATTGTTTTTCCTTCCGCCAGGCCAGCAGTGTCTTGTCTCCCTTGTTGGAGCTAATGGAAAGGGGGCAGTAAAGATCAGTACGCCAGAAATTACACATTGGCAGCACCATTGGAAACCACCTGGGGAGAATCCAACGGGGAGTTAGGGCTGGAGGCGGCTGCTATTGGGAAGGATTCCACCTCCAGTCGTTATTGATGTGCGAAATCACAATTCAAGAAGTAAGAAAATGTCACGGCAGGGTTCCAGGGGCTGGACCAGTGCTACTGACCCAACAGAGTTAGGTCAACATTGGAGATGCTTTGAGACATGACAGTTCTTTCCTTCCTCTGTCCAACAATACCTTCTGTGCTCGTCCAATATGTTCTTGCCAAAACCCACTCCTTCTTTCCCTGCCATCTCTGGGCGGGCATTATTTAGCTTAGGCACATTTTCCCTCCACCCCCTAATGAAGTTCTGATTCCCCTCTATTACCATCAGCTGCCATTTCCCACATTCTCTGAAGAGCTCAGGAAAGAAGGCGTCAGAGTCTTGCCAGTCTGGCTGGCTTTGATCTGCTGTTCGTCAGTGCCTGGCATGCTTGGTGGGGCTGCTTTGATTTTGTTTTTCAAATTTCTGATGAGGAGCTGGCTTACAGGGAACACATCGTTAAGCGGAGCTGTCAGAAGGAATGGCTTTGCAGCACCAGATTGCTTGTAGGTGGCAGGTACCGAGGACTCGGTTCAGGCTCCACCTAAGTGGATGAGTGTTTACAAAGTACCACCTGTGGGCCGTGACTCAGCTACCTCTCCCACTGCCACAGCCCCACTGTGGACCAGCTGTTCCGTTTCCAAGAAAAGAAGGGCCTGATATGTAAAATGGGGACATTGAAACCTTAGTGTTTCCCTTCCTTGCTGCGGCTTATATTAGTTATGAAAAGGTTCGGCTGTGAATAACTGAGACCTAAATAACAGTGGCTTAAACAAGGTAAAGGTTGACTTCTCTATCATGTCACAGCCCAGAGGGAAGCTGTTCAGGGATGGTAGGGCAGCTCTGCTCCAAAAAGTCCCCAGGGAATGAGGATCCGCCTAGCTTGTGGCTTCACTGTGCACGGCGTCCATTTCCCCAGGTCACCTCATTATCCAAGAGGGCTGTTGAAGCTCCTGCCATCATTGCTGCATTCCAGCCAACAGAAAGGAGAAAGAGCAAAAACTGACAACCCACTTTCATGAAGGACTCTTCCCAGGAGTTGCCCACGTCTCTTCCATTCACATCCCAATTGGCCAGTGCTTGGTCACATGGCCACTCCTAGCTGCAAGGGAAGATGGGAAATGCAGTCTTTATTCCTAGTAGCCATGTGTTCAGCTACAAAATTTGTGAGCTCTATTACCAAGAGAGAAAGGACAATGGTCACTGGGGGAGAACTAGCAGGTTGTTTGGGAAAGAGTGATGATGCTATGGAAACCATTGCTGAATGCATCAGAGGACCTACAATTGCATTTCAGTCTGCCCTATCACTTCCCTGAGTTTCAATTTCCTCACCTGTAAAATGGGGATGACAGGAACTGCCTCATAGTTTGTGAAGGTTAAATGATATATTGTATTAGAAGATACTTTTTAAGGTTCTCCAAACATCTGCAAACACTCTAGGACACGCTGTGGAAATTCATTTCTGGTGCTGATAACATGCATATCAAATCTGTGGAGGCTTCATATGAAAAAATATATACCTGTCTCCAGGCCTGCACTTGCCCAGGTCTGGCAGCCTGGGCTCTGTAGCTTCGATGTGGCTGGTTGGCAGGAGAAATTAGTTGTAAGGTGCCCAGGACCTGTTAGTGCTGGTTGTGGTGTCAAGAAGTCCAGATATGGTACAGTGAGGAGTTCTAAAGTGTGATGTGGGTGCATTGGTGCACAAGATAATTTTAGATGGAACGCTTAAAACTTTAAAAAATAACCGTTTGTTTGTTTGAACGTATCATTAGGAACAAAGGAGAACTTGACCATCAAACCTGGGACTTTTATGGACGTTAATGCTCAGGACAGACTGAGTTTTTATAAAGTGACTTTACTTAAAGGAAAACTAAGTAAATATTTTAATTGGTACTTGGCTTTGGCAGAAACTCAGATGAGAATTACAGCTCCAGCCACACCTTCCTTGATTTCAGCCAGGGGAGACCCTGAGCAGAGGACCCAGTTAATCCTTTCCTAGACTCCAGACCCATGGATGGAAACTGTGAGATAATAAATTTGGGCTGTTTTAAGCCATTAAGTTTGTGATAATTAGTTATGCAGGGGTAAGAAATTAATACACATGGTTAGAGATTAAGACTTGAGGAATGTCACCCACCTGGGCAAGTTTCTTAAACCATTTCAGCATTTGTAACGTGGTGACAGAAATACATACTTGTAGGGTTTCTGGAAGAACAAGCAAGGAACTAAACGTAAGTTCTTATCTAATGCGTGGGAAATATTAAGCTTAATAGCTGTTAATTAGAACATAGGCTGTTCAATCAGTCCCCACGAGGACCGTAGTTGCCCAGTTCCACGACTCCAGGGACGGGCAAACCTTGGCAGATTTCAAATAAAGCTTCAGATTATGCCTTTGGGCAGAACTTCCTTTATGTCCTCCTAGTCGTTTAGTTTCTTGACTCTTAATTCTCTTCAACCATTTCAAAAAGGTCTGAATTTGGACCTAAGCCTGATGGCACATTTGAGGATGGAAAATTCTGAGCAGCACACCATCTTTACCAAGGAGAGATCAGAGGTTGATGCTTCTGTTTGTGGGGTCAGGAACCAGCACACTTAGGGGACAAAGCCTCCATTGAGTTTCCTGACGAATCTTTCTACTGCGGTCTGGGGGAGAAGCTCTCTGTCCAGAAGTTGGATGAGACAGCAATGCACTGGATCCCACATCAAAGTCTTTTCAACGTGCATTGAAAATAATTTCTTAACAAGATAAGGGTTCCAGTGAGGAAGTGTCTTCATCCGATTTGAGTTTTGCTAAGTAGGAAGACTTAATCAATATTTTAAGGCAACTTCATTGTAGATAAGAAATTGCCTGGGTCTCTAGTTGAAAAAAATTCCCAGCTCTTCAAGTCCCACACCCAGAGAGTTGGTTCAGGAAGTCTTAAGGAGTCTCCAGCTGTCTGCATTTATCAAGCACCGCCCCCCCCCCGGGATTCCGGTGCCATTTATCAAGGACCCCCAGGGGATTCCGGTGCAGGCAGGTATCTGAGGGCTGAAGGTGCCCTGGCAAATGTTTCACAGCCAGTTTTCTGAGAAACCGAAGCTCAATTTGTAACATTTGAAGATCTCAGAGGTGTAGATATTCCTACTATGGCTGATATCATTGAACATTGGGAAGAAATACGCAGTAGCATACTGTTACACGGTATCTCCATCATACGGTTACAATAGATGTAAATCACCCCAAGAGCACAAAAGTAGTTAAATGTAGTAAAATAATTATGAAGTGGTGTGTTTTGAGTATTTATTATCTTTGTTTTTAATATAATGTATTTAAGTTTATATAATTTAATGGTTCACAGTGGCTCCATTTACCAACTCGCTCACCAAATTCCTGAAAACTTAACAGTAGGCGTTTGCAAACCAGTGACCTGAGGGACTCTGATTTGATTCTAGGTCAGTTACATGATTCCTGGGGGTGGGGCCCGGGAAGCTTAGCTTAAAACACTCCCCAGATGATGCTGACGTTTATCCGGGGCTGAGAACCACTGACCTAAACCCTTAGTGCTCTATGTGTGGTCCTCGGACCTGCCTTATCAACATCACCTGGGAGATGGTATAGAAATAGAAAATCTCAGGCTCTGCCCCAGACCTGCCGAATCAGAACCTGTATTTCAATAAGATTCCAGATGACTCCTGTGCACAGTGAAGTTTCGGTAACACCAATAAAGGTAAAGGATTCCGGGGTTCCCAAATGCCCTGGCTGTGACTGTCACGGATGTGCTTTAAAATGCAGATTCCTGGGCTCACCACCAGAGGTCCCCACTCGGTAGGTCTGAGGTTCCAGGGACCACTTTTGGGGTGGGAGGATCTTCCTGAGTGATCCTGATGTACTTCCGGGTCTGGGAATGTGCTGGAGATGATTCACTTCAAATGTAGGATGGAAGGGAAAATCCAACCAGAGAGAGAGAAATTCTTCAATCTGACCTGGTAAACGCCTCTAGGTAAAGAGTGGAGAACACGTAACGATTGCGGAGATGCTGTTAATGAGGTCGTGGGCCTGGCGCACAGAGGATGCTCAATCCGTGGCTGCTCCACAAGCGCGGAACGGCGCCGGGTGGGAGGAGCGCAGACTTCGCGATTAGAGGGCCCGTCACTCATGAGAAGCCATCACTTCCTACCTTCTCTGTGCCTCAGGTTGGTCTTTGTGACATGGGGATGATAATTCCTCCCCTCACAGGGTTAAATGACACGATGTGTGTAGAGGGGCCGAGCAGCCAGCAGCTCGCGACAGCTGGGACCAATACGAAACCTCGGGCACGTGCAGCCGCGCGCGCGCGCGTGCATGCGCGCATACGTCTGTGCGGGCCTGTGGTCCTCAGGACGGGAGTGCAGGAGGACGGGTAGGAGGGTAGCAAGATACCTACGCTGGCTAACCCCAGAGCTTGATGCCGAGGTCAAGGGCAAACCGGAATGCCAGGGGAAGGGGAAAGGAGCCTGGCTAATTAGGCGCATAACAAAGTAGCGCTGCAATTCCTAGAGGACAGAAAGAATACAAAGCACATTGTTGCGCAGTGCTGGGTGAGAGAACGAGGGGGTGGTGGGAACTGGCGCCCCTCTGCACCCGGGAGGGGAAAAACCACCCAGTGAAGAGGCTGGGCGTCGACGCTTTACTTTAGTCTTTTCAGAGAAGGTAAGCCACTAACAGCTGCTGAGTGCTTCCCAGCCAGAAAGCCAACTGATAACAGGGACTGTAGTTAGAGATGCAGGTAGCCGAAAGTGTGACACCCATGGGTCCTCTCCGGGCTCCTCAGTGAACTTGGCAGATATCACCCTGCGGCTTTTAGTCATGACTTTTGGAAAATGCACAGGAACCATCCCTGTCTCAGAGCAGTTTGCGGAGGGATGTGTCTGAGATAGGAGGCGGGTAAAGAGCTCCAGGCACAGGGAATTTAGAGAAGGGGCTGGTCTTGGTAGCAGCCAACCTTGGGAAGGTGTCCTAAGTCCTGGAGCACTGGAGGGAGCTCCTATTTGCCTACAGGAATTTGCGAGGAGAGGGGCCACGGCCGAGGAGATTCTTGTTAGAGCAGATCCGGCCCCATGAGGATTGGTGCACAGGCAGTAAGAGTGGAGCTGGGGTAATGGTCGTGCATCTCAGAGATGCTTGAAGAGCACAGGTTTGCCCTACCTGCACCAGCTACTCCTGATGCAGCTCTTTGTCACTTTTCTATGTAATTTGCAGGATCCAGTGTGAAATGTAAGGCCCTGGTTCAAAAAGCAGGAAAAAAGTGGCATTAAAGGTACTAAAATATAAAGCTTTTTTCTGTGGTCTCTCTCTTTCGACTTGTCATAGTGTTTTGTACTTGCACTGAATGTTGTTCTAAGTAAAGCAAAATTAAATTTTAAATTAGCACAAGTTTTATGGTTCATCTTTATATCATGCAAGGCTGTTTAGAATGCAAATATAAGCATTCAACTCATGTGGAATCACCGAAATTACGTGATTTGCATTTATAGCTTATGCAGGAATAGATTTTTTAAAATTAATTTATTTTATTTATTTTTATTTTTGGCTGCATTGGGTCTTCGTTGCTGTGCGTGCGGGCTTTCTCTAGTTGTGGTGAGCGGGGGCTTCTCTTGTTGCGGAGCACAGGCTCTAGAGCACAGGCTCAGTAGTTGTGGCACATGGGTTTAGCTACTCCGCGGCATGTGGGATCTTCCCGAACCAGGGCTCAAACCCTGTCCCCTGCATTGGCAGGTAGATTCGTAACCACTGCGCTACCAGGGAAGCCCCAGGAATAGATATTTCATTCTTGCCAGGAGAGTGGACAAAACTAACTCAACTGCTTGTATTTCACTTCTGGATATGTACACATTCTCCCAAAACGCTCTTTTTTTTTTTTTTTTCCCTAACTGATGAGTAAGGAAGGCCTGAAAGGAAAAAGAACAATGGGTTGTCCTGTTTTTCACTTTCCTTCCATGGCATCGTTTTTAGTCAACGGTTTGCTAATATGTGAGTCACCACGTTCATTAAGAAAGGTTGTGATAGGAGGTGTTGATTCCTTGGTGTTGATGTTTCTTAGGACATCACTGTCTCCTTTCTGTGTTTGAAGCTAGTCACCTGCACCATCCCCCAGCTTCACTGAAGTATAATTGACAAAGGAAACTGTACATATTTCAAGTGTACAGTGTGATGAGTTGATGTAGGTTTACACTATGAAATGATCACCACAGTAAGTTCATTAACACGTCCATCACCCCACATAGTTACCTTTTTTGCTTTTTCTGGTGGGAACATTTAAGATCTACTCTCTTAGCAAATTTTCAGTATACAGTACAGTATTAGCTATAGCCCGCACGAAGCGATTTTGGAACAGTTCTGTGCTCATGGGGCAGTTTGAATCCTCTGTGCGAGGCGTGGGGAGCACACATACTGCGGGCATCTCCTCTGCCTGGGCACTGGCTCCGTTGTCCCCCTGGGCTTCACTTACAACTCATAAAGGTAAAGGTAAAATTATTAAGAACATTAGGAGGGTGACAGCATGTTGAACCCACTGCAGGGTCCCTTCTGAGCATGGGGCCCGTGTGGCTGCACAGATCACACACCCCGAAGCTGGCCCCGTCTGGGTACTGCTCCAGGTGTTGTGCAAAGCGGTGAAATAATCAGACCGGGTCTCCCCCGCACGGACTCATGTGCTAAGTGGGGGAGGCTCCCTGAAGTGGGAGTGAACGTGGCATGTTTGAGGGGCAGAAAGAAAGCTTGTGGGCATGAGAAACTTTTGGGTAACGGCAGAATGACAAAGTACTAATGAATGGGGGGCAGCAGAAGGAGTGAGGCTTTGGAGTCAGGGGGTCCTGAGTTCACGTTCTACTTCCATCCGTCAGCCACCAGGACGAGAACCCTGGGCAGGTTATGTTCCTTTTCTGAGCCCTCGCCTTTCACATTTGTACAATGTAAGGAAATAAAATCGTGCTTTGCTGACCACTTGGGGTTATTGTGAGAATCAATGAGAGAATGTATCTGGAAATCTTTTGCAAACTCTAAATTGTTATGGACTCATAAGGCATTAGCAAAGGAAAAAGGAGTTAGATGAATAGAAACAACATGGGAACCTAGAGTGACGATGAGGTGTAAAATTACGAGCAGTAGCTTTCCAATGTACTGACAGCATCCCAGTTACAAAATATAATGGAAAAGATCTCACAACAGGATCTGGACCTCCAAAATACCTGGGGATAAATCAGATAGGTAACTCGAAGAACCCTCGTGCAGATGTTCCATGATGTTCCTGGGGACACAGAAGGAGAGAGTGAATGGAGAGACACACTCTGCTCCTGGATGGGGAGAATCAGTAGAATAAAAGTGACGATTTCCCCATGTTCACCTTCAAATGGGATGCGGTTCCGATCAAAACTCTGATAAAATTAAGGAAAATAACAAAGATACAACATAGCTAAGAAATTTTGAAAGAGGAAATTAAAGGAGGAGCATTTGTAATTTCAGATATCAAAACAATGCTTCGCCCCTAACCAAACCCACAAGGCAGTAGCGATTAAAATAGCCAGGTACTGGCTGAGAAAGGGACCGAAGAGAGAGAGGTCCCAATGGGCTTGTGGGAATTTAGGAACTGATACCAATAGCATCCATAGTCAGTGGAGAAACGATTGTGCGCTGTACTAGATGCTTTACACGTTCTCTCACTTAACCCTAAGAAGCAGACACTGGTACCATCCCCATTCTGCAGTGAGAATTCTGAGACAAAGAGATTAAGTGACATGCCTGAAGTCCCCAAGCCAGAGAGGAGTGGAACCGTTTTCTAGCTGAGACAGTCCAGCTTCAGACTTCACAGTTTGAACTACCAAATTATTGTTCCATAAATGATGCTAGAATACTTGGGATCTCAATGGGAGGAAAAAGTGAGATTTCCCACCTCATAACATAGATCCCCTACATTCCCCCACCCAAATCCCAGTCTTAAACATATTAAAACACAGAAGTACCCCCAAATTTGGAAAGTGTTCATATAATTTGGTTTGGGAAGGCCATTCTAAAAGCCATGATATCGAAAATTATAAAAGATTGACAGATTTAATTACATACGACCTTTAAACTTCTCTATGGAAAAAGATATGAATCAAGTTAGAAGAAAAATTGCAAATCGGGGAAATATTTGCCCCCTACTTGACAAAGTCTTAATATCCTTAAAATGAAATGTAAGCACTCTTATAAATCTGTAAGGAAAAGTTAAACAGCACTAGAAGAGAAATGGACAAAGGTTATACAACAGGCCATTCACAGAAAAAGAATCATACGTGATCAGTAAACATGCGAAAAGATGTTTCTTTTCAAAAAATATATATCGATTTGACTTCAGACTGTTGAGGAGTGAGGGGGTGGCGGGGGGGCAGGAGGGAGAGAGAGAGAGAGAGAGAGGTGGAGGGAGAGAGAGGTAGGAAATGGCCATATTGGTGAGAGTTTGGGTAAACAGAGAGCCTCATGTTTTTGGTGGGGGTGCTATGCCCTCTGTCTGGAATATTCTCGCCCCGCCACATCTATGTGGATTGCCCCCTCACTTCCTTTACCTCTCAAGGAGGTTCCTTGACTACTTCATCCCGCTCAGACTGCTACTTTCCCTCCCTTATCCAGCTATAATGTTCCCATAGCTCTTGTTGTCATGTGACACATTGTAGCTTTTGTATCTGTTGATTGTCTAACTTCCTTCTCTGGACTGTAAGCTCCACAAGAGCTTGGTTTTGTTCACAGCTATATTCCCAACACCTAGAAGAGAGACCAGCCTATAGAAGGTGCTCAACTAATATATGAATGCGTATGAAGGAATGGATGGATATTGGTGCACTTTTGCTGGAGGGCGGTGTATCAGTATCATCAACTTAACGCACACCTCATTTTTGCCTAGAAATTCTACTCCTAGTAATTTATCCTACAGAAATACAAGAGGCAAATTTTCTGTGTGTGTGTTTATTGCCTCATATGGAAATGACTCATAGGAAATATTTGTTTGAATAAATTCAGAGCACATTGAAGCACTAGAACACTGTACGATTTTTAAAAAGAATGAGGTAGCTCTAGCTCTGGCTGCAGTTGGAGACAGACACAGTATAGATGTGGATACAGGCATGGATACGGATGCAATGTCCTCAATAACTGGAGAAAGTTTACTCCACAATAGTGTGTTATAGGACGATTCCACTTTTATAAAAGCAGAATTTTTTTTAATTGAAATATTGTTGATTTACAATATTGTGTTAGTTTCTGGTATACATCAAAGTGATTCAGTTATATATATGTTATATAATATATATAACTATACATTATATATAATATATTCAGTTATATATATTATATATATAATATTATAGTTACGTATTACATATTTTTCAGATTCTTTTCCATAATGGTTTATGACAGGATATTGAATATAGTTCCCTGTGCTATACGATAGGACTTTGTTGTTTAAAAGCAGAATTTATACATATGCAATCTAGGTATAAATGTAGAAAAAAGTCTGGTAAGGCACGTAATAAACTGTAAACAGTGTTTTTCTCTGAGAGACGGATGGGAAACTTTCACTTTAAATTTGCTCGTTGAATTTTAAAATTTTAATTCAATGAGTGTTTCACTTTTTATTTTGAAGTAATTAATTATAGAGGCCCAAGCATGTGTCATTTTTGTAATTTTGAAATGCAAATGAAGAAGGCAAAATGTAGGGTGGAGAATGGAAGGGACTGGAACTTGATTCCAGTGGAATGGATCTGAAGTTTTTTAAAGAGGATGGTTCTAGAAATGTCAGCCGAGTCTGGTTAGTATTGGACATCACCTTCAACAGTTGCTGCAGGGTCCTTTTTCCAGGGTGCGAGCCTGGATAGAAAAGCAAGGACAATAGTTATGGTCGCTCCTGACTTCGGTGAGCACTTAATGAACAGGAAAAGTCTGAGTCCTCGTCCTTTCACAAACACATTTGAACTCTCTGACCTGCCTTTTTTTCGCCCTGAGAACCCAGCATCGCATCCTGAATGTAATGGCCGCTGCATTCAACAGATGTTAGTTGCTGATTGGGTTTGAGGTCCAAATGAATCCTTTAAAAAATAATTCAAATTTTATATGCAGGTTAAAGTTTTTACGTTGGCACGTTTTGCATGTGACAGACACCCGATTAATGAAGTATCTATGTGCCAGATTATTGTGTAAATAAGATTTGCACAATAAGAAGCAAAACTTGGATTTAGGATTGTCTGCAGAATACAACCTGTGGAGACACAGTTCTGATTGGGCCAAGTCCGGGGCAGAACGGAGCCATTCATTCAGCAAATACCTACTGATTGATTGATCTGTTTCACACACCGTTCTGGCTTTGCGAACAGAGCAGAGAACGGAGAGAGAAACATTCCTGCGCTCAAGGGATCTTCATTCTAGTTGTGGGGCAGCGGATGAAAACAGGGAGAGTAAATGCCTTATTTCTTGAACTCTAAAATGCAACCCCCCTCTCCATTTTACCCAGTTTGGGACTGGGGTACATTTGCAGCCGATAGAGCTGCGATTCTGTGCTTGCTCTTGGGAGGCATCATCGTGCTGTTGTTGTCGTGGCATGTCCGTGTGTAAATATCGTTAGACCCATTCATACAGCTCTCACTTCTGCCGAATTATGTGCGCTGTTGGAACTGCATGTGTTAATTTCCATTTCAAGTGTCTTTAACACTACACTCTGATGCCGCATTGCTATTATGTATGCAAAAGGGGATAAGAATAGAACAGCAGGGCATTTTTGATGTTACTGAAGCGAACATGTTCGTTATCAGAGTGATAATCGTCATTCCATTTTTTATTGTAAAGCAACACTCACGTGCCTAATAGGCCCTCAGCAAGGAAAATGCAACTGTATGTGTTTGGTTATTGAAATAATGGTAGAGGGATCTCCTGCCATTAGCCCATCAGCACCAGTAAAGGCAAGAGAAACAGCCAGACCTCCTTGGAAAGATGAAAGAAAATTGAAAACATTGAAAGGTTGGTGGCACTGATTTTATAATGGATTCAGGACGGTTGTTAAGGAATCATGTCATTTAATTGGCCACATTTATTTTCATTTTTAGTGGGACATAAACTAACGGCGTGTCTCACAGCAAACGACATCTTAGATGCCCGGAGAGATGATGGTGTGACAGATGGCAATAAGTGTTATGGGGAAACATAGCACAATTCCTTGTGTAAAGGGTTAAGAGCTGGGGATGTTGTGATTTTAAAAGTATGATCAGAGAAGACCTCATTATTATTGTAACTGGTGGTGTTATCATTATTAAGGCCAAATACTATGTCTTACAGAGAACTTTATCACTCAAAGTATGGTCCGTGGAACCAGCCATTATAATTTTAGAGATAGCTGATGCTAACTTTGAATGCAGTGAATCCAGATGGAAGGTCTTTGGAAGGCTGAAGAATGCTTCTACTCACTTCAGGAAAATTGGCCTGGAAAGGAAGACGTCTTTGGTCCACATTTTATTGAGTTGATATATTAAGTCTCAGTCAGTCCAGCCCACCTAAACATCTGATCTCACCAAAGTTTCATCTACTACACAGTTTCTACACCACATTGGCTTTTATATATTCAGTGTTTGTAAAGGCATTTATTTATGTTGTGTGTTTTGTTTTATATTTTCATGGTCTGCCTCTAACATTTTTGCCTTAGAATTTCACTTTTGACCATTGTCCAATATTAATTACATCTTACAATGGGGGTTGCCTGTAAACACACCATGTAGATAATGCTGTAGCCTTAACATTACTTGATAATTTTTCCCATGTTTACAAAAATATGTAACAATGACTGTCTAACACCCCGTTAAATAGGCAAATCGTAGTTTACTGCTATGATACTTAGAGGGTTTATTATTATTTTGAAGTATAGTTGATTTAGTGTTGTGTTAATTACTTTATAAAAGCAGAATTGATTTTGTGCGGAATTGATTTTGTACAGCAAAGTGATTCAGTTATGCATACATATACAATCTTTTTTAATATTATTTTACATTTTGGTTTATCGTAGGATATTGAATATAGTTCTCTGTGCTACACAGTAGGATCTCGTTTATCCATCCTATATATAATAGCTTACATCTGCTCACCCCAAACTCCCACTCCATCCATCCCCCAACCCCTCCCCCTTGGCAACCATATGGTATTTGTCTTTCTCTTTCTGATTTATTTCACTTAGTATGATAATCTCTGGTTGCATCCATGTTGCTGCAAATGGCATTATTTCGTTCTTCTTTATGGCTGAGTAATATTCCACTGTATATATGTACCACATCTTCTTTATCCATTCGTCTGTCGATGGACATTTAGTTTGTTTCCATGTCTTGGCTGTTGTAAATGGTGCTGCTATGAACATAAGGTAGAGGGTTTTACTATTGTTGACAGTGATACAGTGAGCATATTTCCTTGTCACCGTCATTGACTCTGCGGGCAAGTGTGGTTCTAACTGGACTGCATTGCTCAATTTGACTTCAAGATTCTTGCAGCTGAGGGCTACTCCTGACACATCCAAGGGCAGGTGTAGTAAGTGGTCAGTAACTACTACCAAGTGACGGATAGGTGAGTAAACAAGTGGTTTGAGAATCTCAACCAGGTAGTAAATGACTCTCCAAAAACTCTGGGGAATTGTTCGACTTCATGTTTTTGTTGACAACCTGGGTGAAGGATTTGAGAATATGGCTACTAAACATGTAGATAATATATACGAGGAGGATGAATATCCTCGAAGACAGAATTCAAAGAGCTTTGAACAACTGGAGAAACTGGTATTCAGAAAAGGGTGAAATTAAGTTCTACTGTTTTATGAACAAAAACAATTGTTTCCACATAGAGTAGGAAGGACATAGGTTTTGGAGTCAGAGAAATGTGTGTTCAAATCCTGGCTCTGTCACTCCCAGGCTGTGTGACCACAGACATTCCACAACTCTCTGAGCCTCAGTTTCTTCATCTATAAAGTGTTGACATGGGCCCCAGGTGATTCATGGTGATTCATTACCTCTCATGGTGTTGTTACTCTAAGGACCAAAGGAGTTAATACAAGTGAAGGGTCTGGCTCAGTTCCTGGCACATAGCAGGTCCTCAATAAATGTTACTTAGTCTAAATAATGACCCCAAGCCCCCAGAGAAGAGCCCTAACAAAACTTGTGCAAAAGCCACCTAGAGGCAGTATAAAGAAGTGTGGATCAGGCATCCCCCCAAGTTGAAGGAGGGATGATGGCTGTGGTGACTGTCCCCCAGATGAGTCAGCACGATTCTGGGAAGGCATTACGAAGGCTGTGAGGCCAGGAAGTCCTCCCGTATCCTGCATTTATTGGAATTCTGAACCCAGCTTTGGCCACACATTCTAAAAAGAGCACAGAGACGCGGGAAGGAGTCCAGGGAGGTGTAGCCAAGATGATTAAAGGGTTGGAAAATGGGTTCCATAGAAGGAGTTTGAAGTCAGAGTAACTCAATTACTAAAGCCAATTTAAAGAACAATGTTTAATGTGATGCTAATATACATTTAATTTTATTTACTCTTTTACCTCAGGGGCAGGCAGTGGAGGTAATCATATTTCCCATTTCACAGCATGCCGTATTAGTTATGTATTGCTGTGTAACAAACGACCACAAATTCAGCTTAACTCAGTGTAATTTCACGAGCTCACAATCTGTGTAGGTTCAGGAGTTTGGCACAGCTTAACTGGGTCCTCTGCTCAATGACTCTCAAGGCTGGATTCAGAGTGCCAGTGGGGTACATGGCTTTCTTGAGCTTGGGGCTCTCTTCCAAATGCATGTGGCTGTTGGCAGAATTCAGTTCCTTGTGGTTGTAGGACTGAGGTGCCTCTTCCTTGATGTCAAGAGGTCACTCTCACTTCCTAGAGGCCTCTGCAGTCCCTTGCCACGTCCTCTCAGGAGGAGTGGCAGGGCTGTCACAATATGGCAGCTTATGTCTCCAAAGCCAGCAGGAGAATTTCACTCCAGTCTGCTGAGAGGGAATCTTATATAGCATGTTATCACCAGGGAATTGGCTATCTGGCACCTTTGCCATATGCTGTATTCTAATTAGAGATGATACTTGCCCATCACATTTGCCACCTTCTATTGGCTGGAATGGAAGCAAGTCACAGGTCTTGTTTGCACTCAAGGGGAGGGGATCACGTGAAGGCAGGACTCATTGGGGCTGCCAGGCGGGCTGTCATCATTTGCCATGCAAAGCCCCTTCATTTTTATTTTTCAAATTTATGTTTCCTACCTCACTCCTGGTCCCACGCACATTCCCTGCTCGCTGCCACCCCCATCCCTGGCGTGGGTATCGTGGATGTGATTTATGTACTTGGAGGCAGGCGTATATTGTAAGATGTTACTGTGGTTCTAGTGTTCATGTGCTTTTAATTTATAGGGATGACTTTCTGTTATAAATCTCATTCTGTTTCTTTCTTTTTCACTCGACATTAGATTTCAAGATTTATTCGTATTGCCATATATAGTTCATTGCTCTAAATACACTTTCAAACGTGAAAGTGGGATCCTACTATGCATATGGGCTAATAGCTTGCTTTTCACTTTTCATATGCCTTTGACATCCTTCCATGTCAGTTCACATTGATTGTCCTTATTTACTTTTTTTTTTTTTTTTTGCAGTACACGGCCCTCTCACTGTTGTGGCCTCTCCCGTTGCGGAGCACAGGCTCCGGACGCGCAGGCTCAGCGGCCATGGCTCACGGGCACAGCCGCTCCACGGTATGTGGGATCTTCCCGGACCGGGGCACAAACCCGTGACCCCTGCATCGGCAGGTGGACTCTCAAGCACTGCGCCACCAGGGAAGCCCCCTTATTTACTTTCAACACTGCATACTTTTCCATTGAAGGGATTTATTTAATTCCTGCTTCCTCATGCCTGAAGAGTGTTTTGGAGGGATTGGTAGAATGGGACAGAGGGACACTCCTGGGGATAAGGTGTTCCCATCTCAGGACTGGAGGTCCCTCGCTGCCTGGGAGTCACGTGGTTGCCGACCTCTGCTGCTCCTCCCTCGGGCTCAGTTCCCCAGACCGTGGGGAAGCACAGGGCTAAATCTAGTCGTCTCAACCCAGTGCCCACCTGGGTCCAATCAAGAGCATCTCTCTCCTCCTCGCCTGGATGTGAACAACAGCCCCAAGCTAATTGGCTCCTGGCTAGCCAATGGGTTTTCTGGCCTTAGGTCAGGGTCCCGCCTTTAGTCCAATCAGAGGGAACGGTTAATATGTTCAAAGCCCCAGTGGTGGGTTGGTTAATTCACTCTAGCTGCCTTTAACCACTGCAGGCATTTGAGTTTGCAATCCTGGCCTTTAGGTAAGCGCCTCTCAAATCCACATGAATCACCTGGGGCCCATGTCAACACGCAGACTCGGATTCTCTCTAAGGCTCAGTCTTAATACTGCTGACACTGCCAACCAGGGCGATGATGGTGACCTGAAGTTAACAGTTACTGCATCTGCTATGAACCAGGCCTCACCAGTGTGCTAAGGTGTTCAATTTTCAGTAACCTTTGGAGACGGTATTTGGATAGCCCAGTAGAGATAACCTGACTTGTTCACAGTTAGTACAGAACTAGACCTGGATTCTGACCAGGTCTACCTGACTCTAGAGAGTGTGATCTTAACCCCTTAAGGAGTTGGGGAAGCGAGACATGAACATTCCAGAAGCACCAGAGGCCCAGGCAGTAAAGGCTGTGGAAGTGGGAGTGGAAGGGAGGAGGTGTTCCTGGGACTTGGGGTCCGGGAACAAGCACTTAGGATGGCTTCGAGGGCTGGATGACATGATGTCTACCCAAAAAGGCCACATGATAAACTGACCCACATCAAAAAGACTGGCTAGGGGCTTCCCTGGTGGCGCAGTGGTTGAGAATCTGCCTGCCAATGCAGGGGACACGGGTTCGAGCCCTGGTCTGGGAAGATCCCACATGCTGCGGAGCAACTAGGCCCGTGAGCCACAACTACTGAGCCTGCGCGTCTGGAGCCTGTGCTCCGCAACAAGAGAGGCTGCCGATAGTGAGAGGCCCGCGCACCGCGATGAAGAGTGACCCCCGCTCGCCGCAACTAGAGAAAGCCCTCGCACAGAAATGAAGACCCAACACAGCCAAAAATAAATAGATTTATTAAAAAAAAAAAAAAAAGGCTGGCTGCTGTGGTTAGGAAAATGTTTGCAGCTATTAATCTTTAAATAGGAGTAAGTTCATTCACCCTCAACAAACGTGGAGTTCCTAATGTCTCTGTTCTCTGCTCACAGGGAGTGTGGGGGACAGAGAAATAGCACTGATGAGAGTTGACAAAATAAATGAAGAGAATCACTTAAGAAATAGAAATTTTTTTTAAAATTTATTTTATTTATTTATTTTTGTCTGTGTTGGGTCTTCGTTGCTGCACGCGGGCTTTCTCTAGTTGAGGCAAGCAGGGGCTACTCTTTGTTGTGGTGCGTGGGCCTCTCATTGCAGTGGCTTCTCTCATTGTGGAGCACGGGCTCTAGGCGCGTGGGCTTCAGTAGTTGTGGCTCATGGGCTCTAGAGCGCAGGCTCAGTAGTTGTGGCACACGAGCTTAGTTGCTCCGCGGCATGTGGGATCTTCCCGGACCAGGGATCGAACCCATATCCCCTGCATTGGCAGGCGGATTCTCAACCACTTGCGCCACCAGGGAAGCCCAAGAAATAGAAATTTAATAATAAAAATATCAATAACTTATCAAGCACATGTGATGACAACAGGAGGACACTTGCTGAGCACTTACAATGTACCAGGCAGGATTTTAAGGGCTTGACTCGCATTAACCCATGGCCGCAAGAATCCTAACTGGTAGGTACTGTTACCCCCATTTTCAGGCAGGGAAGAGAGGGTCAGAGAGGCTAGGTGACCTGCTCACAGTTGCACAGGTGAGAGGAAGCAGAGTGATCTTTCTGACTCTTCTGCTCACGTGCAAAGACCCTATGAAGTAGAGACACTGTAAGGCTGCGTGAGGCCAGGGGTGTACCCACTGGTACCCAGATTCCAGAAAAGGCACCTTATGGGCAGGAATGTGTCTTGTTTGTTGCTGTAAACAGAACTTCTGGCAGTATAAAATGATTTTTAAAATACCTTAAATTATTTTTTAAATGAAACCAGTAGTGAAACAGTCCAGAAGGACTTCTGAGAGGAGGAAGCTCTTGGATGGAGCTTGAATAATGGGCGCAGGACCAAGATGGAAGGACAGAAGGAGATGTGCAAAGAGAGCTCAGCTCATCCCGGGGCTGCCCAGGAGACTGGCAAGCAAGAAAATGGGGGATTTTCAGATGGTCAGGGAGAGAGGATGATGGCTTAAAACCAAATAATCTCTCATCTACCCACCCGGCTGTGACAAATGGGCAGTCATTAGCCAGAGCCCCTGTGGGCTGGGCAGGCTTTGTCATTGTTCTGTCTGCTCCTTGCCCTGAGCCTTCCTGTGTGTGTGTGTGTGTGTGTGTGTGTGTGCGCGCGCGCGCGTGTGCAGTGCCAGAGGCTCAGCCATTGCAAAGACAGAAATAACTTCAGCAACAAGGGAGAAAGAGTGTGAAGAGTGTGACACCCTCCCCTCCTCTGGTCCAGGAGGAGAAAAGCCAGCCAACAAGCTCTGAGTAGCAGAACCTGAATCCACCCATTGTCCTAACCTCATGAAGGACCCTGGAAACTTCTCCCCAAGTCTGCGTAATGTTGTTCCAGCAAGAAAATAATCTATGGTGATTCTGTTGCCCTGAGCGAGTCCTGCTGGGGCTCCAGTGGGACAGAACACATGACTTCTGAACGACTGAAGAGTGAGGAAGACGAGCTTCTTCCTGGCAGTCAGAGTAGCTGAGAATCTGATTTTTCTCTCCAAGTTCCTTTCTGCTGTTGCTTAATTATCCTACCTCATTTGACTGTGGATTTCCTTCATGAAGGGGGTGGTGGCCTGCTTTGGCAAACTCCGGGGACTGGATCCTTTTTTGGGTCCCGTTGCTGACTCACCCGCTGATCTCTTGAGAGGGGTTTGGTCTGTTTCCAAAGTTTTGTCCTTTTGCTCCTGGGTAGGTCAATGCTTAATATCTTCTGGTTGTTTAAAGAGTCTTCTGGGTCTCTCTTGATTCATGTCTGAGACAGTGGGGCCCAGATACCTTTAGTTTCTGCTTGATAAGTGTGTTTGTGGCATTCTGGATTCAGGAATCCTCTGTCCCATCTGTACGCGTCTGTGCCTGCTCTGCTGTCTCTGAGGTGTGATCTTTCAACAGTAGTAACACTGACAATATAATGATAGCTGCAATTTATCAAGCATCTATTAAGCCCCAGGTACCTCACTGAGAACTTTATTTACTCCTTACAGAATACTCATCAAAAGATGGATTATTGGCGGAGAGCAATAATCAGTGAGATTAGATCTAGAAGCAGCAGGTAGCATCTAATTAAGCCTTACTGGGTGCCGAGGAGGGGTAGCATCCTCTCTCTCCATCCTCTCCACAAGCCTGAGAACTGGGTGCTGTTTGCATCCGTGTTTTAGAGATGAGAAACCAAAGCTCAGGGAGCTTAAGTAACTTACTCAGTGTCTTCTAGCAAAGAAGTGGCAGCGCTAAGACTTGAACCCACATCTGTTTGTCTCCAGAGCCCCTGCTCTTAACCACTATGCTGATTTGCCTTCCTGGGTACATGACACACGCAGCAGCTCTGATAAACTCACCTGTGATAATGTGGCAGTGGAGGACGGGCTAAGGGTCCCATCCTCATCTCTATGGTGGATACTTTAGGGTGCTCGCTGGAGAAAGAGCAAGTCGCAGTTTGCTTTCACCCAGCTTGGCCAGTGGGCTAAGGGTGACCCAGGACCCTTGGGAAATCTGGCCAAAAAAGGGAATGATTGCTGGGCCTATGTGACTCCTCGGAGGCTATGGAGGTCTCAAGGGATGGGAGAATTTATTGAGCATCCCCTGTGTCAGAAGCATCACCTCTAGAATCTTGTTTAATTTTGACAACAGCAGTATAAAGAAAGGTATCATCACCCCCAATTTTAAAGAGAGAACTGAAGCTTAGAGAAGAGAGGCCACTTGCCCAAGGTCACCCCACCAGTAAGTGGAGGTGCAGGGCAAAGTTCAAGCCCCAGCCAGTCACTTCCTTTCCCTCATCTCTTCCTTTACCAACCACACCCACGGACCAGTCCATTTAATCATCGCTGGCCATGTGTTTATCACATGGAAGGTGGCCATTCTGGTTCTCCAGTGTGGTGTAGGGCAGAGGTCACAAAATGGCAGCCTGCCACTCAACTCCAGGCCACAGATTTGTTGGGGTTTTTTCCATTTTGTTTAAGATATACTTTACGTACAGTAAGATTCACCTTACTCCCAGATAGCACACAGTTCTGGGAGGTTTGACAAATACCCAGTTGTGTAATCAGCACCACAGTCAAGACCCAGAGCATCGCCAGCCCCCCTTCAACAAATTTCCTCCTGCTGCCTCTTCACGGTCAAACCCTCCCCACCCTCAGCTCCTTGCACCCACGAGTCTGTTTTCTGTCCCTGTAGTTTTGCCTTGGCAGGGTGTCATATAAATTGAATCACACAGCACGTGACTTTTGAGGCTGCTCCTTTCACTGGCCTGAGGCAGCTGACATTCCTCCACATGTTGCGTGTATCTCTGAGTAGCTGCTGCCCCATTAGGGGACCGTGTGTTCCCAGCCTCCCCGGCCCCCACCGGGCCTGCATTCACTTTACCTGCTTGTCCCAGAGAGCACTTGAGTCTGAGGCTTCCTGAAAGAGTGCTTGAAGGCAGTGTGGCTTTTGGAAGCAAATGACCGGGTGAAGCCCTGGTAGCCACTTGCCCTTGGGCCCCGTCTGACTGCACCTCTCCAAGCCTCAGTTTCCCCATCTATAAAATGGGGGTATCCCTACCTGAAAGAGAAATTGGTGAGGGTTAAAGAAAGTAGTGCATGGTAAGCACTTAGCCTGGTACCTGGCCCCTAGTAGGTGCTCAGTGAACCCTTGTTCTGTTCATGGTCACGAGTGGCTGAGACCAGTGTTCTGTGGGGCAGTCTGTACACAGTAGTAAATGGCCAGTGTGGGTGGGAAGGCTTAGCCACTTACTAAATCATGCAGTGGCCTTCCCCAGGGGGGACATTAATACACCTGCTATACATCAAGCCCTGCTCTTAGGGCACAAGTGGGATCTTAATGGATGAAAAAAAAAGATTCACAGCAGTGGCACCATGCATCACACTTTGTTGGCTGTCCAGGGCTGGGCCCTTGTTCTAAGTCATAGGCAGCCCATTAAGAAAATCTGGAAAAGCCTTGGGGCTCTCAGTTCTGTCCCTTCCTCCCATCTTAGCCTTTGTTAATCATCTCCCAAAAGACCTTTAAAGAAGAAGAAATGGCAAATAGCCTGGCTTTTCCAAGCTGCTGGTCCTTTCTAGTATTATCCGTTTGCCTCTTTCAGAAGCTGGAATTCCATGGAGTTAATGTGTGAGGTGGAGGGAGACTCTTGGAGAATTATCCAGAGAGGAACAGGGATGGGGGTGGCCTGTGCCCTGCTTCTTCTGTGTGGCCAGACTTGCAGAAGGAAAAAAGCTCCTGTGTTGGGGGATTTCCTGATGGCAAGACTTCGTGGGATGCCACGTCGAGCACAGTAGCAGATACGGCCATTCCTGAAACAGTCATGTTCTGCCGCTTGATGGTGAGCTAAGCGTTCATCACTTGCCTTGTCTCCCTGGACTGTCACGTCCCCCTTGATGAGGAAAGCAGGGCCGGTGTTAGCATCTCATTTTATAAATCAAACTGAGATTCAGAGATGCAAGGTAACTTACTCAGGGTCACACAGCAAGGAAGCAGTGAGTGGTCCTTCTGACTCCTGCTTTTTCTGCTATAGCACAGGTTGGGCCTGTGATGGGATTTGACTACTGGAGAAACCATACAGGGTTATCATCTGCCTGTACTGCAGCAGGATTGCCAGAAACCTCCTCGGGGACAGAGGCTGCATCTAACCCATTGTGTGTCACTCCCCTTCCTCATCTTCCAAGGTATCTGGACCCCACTAAGTGTCTGATCTCAAGCAAATGGCTTCTCTTCTTTTTCCATTATCTGTAAAATGGGTATAACCGTCACTATTAATGTGCTGTGCATGCAAGACATACTCTGTAAATTGACAATCCCCCTTCCCATCACATGCTCATCAAAAAGACCTTTGGGACCGGGTCCAACTGATTTGGGGTTGTCGAAAGCATCTCATTTCTCCTTCTGGTTAGTACTTGGCATCGTTGGATTCTAATAATCATTTAACTTTGACAAGCGCTTAACGTCTTTGACCTGAGGAATCCTTTTATCTAGGACCCTGTGTGATTGAGCGCTCCAGGCTTCTGAGGCATTTTTTGCCAGTTCAGAGCCCTGTGGGAGCACCTGTCCCAGTCAGCCCGGCTGCCATAACAAAATAGCAGAGTCTGGGGGGCTTAAACCACAGACATTTATGTTCTCACAGTTCTGGAGGCTGGAAGTCTGAGATCAGGCTGCCAGCATGGTCAGGTTTTGGTGAGAATCCTCTTCCCGAATTGCATCCAGCCACCTTCTTGCTGTGTTCTCACATGGTGGAGAGAGAGCTCTGGCATCTCTTCCTCTTCATATAAGGACACCAGCCCTTTGGGTTTAGGGCCCCACCCTATGACCTCGGTTAACCTTTATCACCTGCTCACAGGCCCTTTCTCCAAATATGGTCACATTGGACGTTAGAGCTTTGACATGAATTTAGCGGAGATGATTCAGTCCATAGCAGCACACTTTTTTTTTTTTTAAAGCTTTACTGAAGTATAATTGACAAATGAAAAATATGTATATTTAAGGTGTACAACGATGTTTTGATATACATATACCTTGTGAAATGATAAGCGCAATCAAGCTCATTAACACACCCATCACCTCACATGGTTACCAATTTATGTGCGTGGGTGGGATGAAATCATTTAAGATCTACTCTTTTAGCAAATTTCAAGTATATAATGTTGTTAACTGTAGTCACCATGCTGTACATTAGATCCCAGAGCACATTCATCCTGCGTGACTGAAACTTTGTACCCTTTGAGCAACATCTCCGCATTTACCCCACCTTCCCAACCCAGGCGACAACCGTTCTCTTCTGTGCTTCTATGGTTCCACTATTTTAGATTCTGCATGTAAGTGAGATCGTGTAGTATTTGTCTTTCTGTGTCTGGCTTATTTCCTCTGGCAAAATGTCCTCCAGATTCATCCATGTTGTTGCATATGACAGGATTTCCTTCTTTCTGAAGGTGGAATAATATTCTATTGTGTATATGTATGTGTATACACACACACACACACCACATCTTTATCCATTCACCTGTCAATGGACACTTAGGTTGTTTCCACATCTCGGCCACTGTGAATAGTGCTGCAGTGATCGTGAGAGGCAGCACCCTTGCTTTGAAGCTTTGTTTTTTTGAGATAACCTGGTAAAACACGTAAAAGAAAGGCTGCCTCTGCTTTTGCAGATGTGTACTTGAAAATACAAACTGCTTCTAGAGTTCTTCAACCTCCAGACTTCCCTGTGATCAGCTCAGAACTCCATGTGAAGAGTTTCCGTTGCACATTTGTCTGTAGGGGAGGTATGTTATGGTAAAGTGATTAAGTTGGAGACCTGGCACTGCTACTCACTAGCTGTGTGACCTTGGACTAGTCACCTTACCTCTCAGAGCTCCAAATCCTCATTTATAAGAATAAGGCCGTCCCTACCTCACAGGGCTCCTATGAGGAATAAAAGGGATAGTTCTCTGGAGTTAAACAGACCCCAGGTCTCCCCTAGATCCTTACCTCTATGCCTCAATTTCCTCATCTGTCAAACGGACATACTTATAGTTACATGGGTTTGCTGTAAGGACCCTAACAGATAACACAGGTAAAGTCCGTAGCAGAGTGTCTGGCACATCATGGTAAGAGTTCAGTAATCATTAGCTCTTATTACTGTGAACAGGACTGTCAAGCCTTGTGTGGTTAAGCTCATGGAGATGAAAGTGGAGAATGCTTAGGTGTTTGCATATGTGTATGCGGACTCCCTCACACATGTCTGAGCCAGCAACACAGAGCAGGTTTAGAATTTGGAGGCTAGCGGATGGGGGCCTGAGAGCCACCCCATCAAGCAGGCTTTGGAAATGTTCAGCCACCTCCCGTGTGCTCTTATGAACATTACTTAGTCTTTCTGAGTCTTGGCTTTTTTGCTGGTGGTGTGGTCATCATTCATTCATTCGATACATGTTCACCAGGACTTATCATGTACTAGGCGCCACTGCAGACCCTGGGGATGAACCAGTGAACTAAACAAATGAAGAGTCCTGCCTTCCTGGAGCCTAGCTTCTAGGGGTGGGGATGGGGGAGACAGTAAACATGATAAATGAAGAAACCATAGTATGTTTGCAGGTGGGAATGGCTACAGCGAAGGCCTGGAGGTGGGATTATGTCTGATGTGATTGAGGAGAGGGTGACAGGAGATGACACAGAGAAGAGAAAGACATGCTGACTCTGGTGAGGCCAATGGCTTTTACTTTGTGAATAATGAGAAGCTATTTGAGGCTTTTGAGCCAAAGAATGACATCTTATTTACATTATAAAAGGGTACTTCAGGCCACCTCGTGGCAAGTAGACTGTATAGGGGTCTGTCCAGGCGAAGCTGATGGGGGCCATAATGTAGCAGTGGAGGTGGGGAAACGTGGGCAGATTCTGATCGTATATTGAAGGTAGAGGCGACAGGTTTGGATGGCGGGTGGCAGGGAGATGTCAAGGACGACCGAGGTGACGTCCCGTGTTTTGACCTGAGCAACTGGGGCTGCCATGTTGAGATGAGACTCACGAGGATGCAGGCTGGGGCGGGGGTGGGTCAAGAGCTTGGTTCCAGATCTGATCCTTTTAGACATCCAAGTGGAGGTGTCAGAGGGGCAGTTAGATTTATGGAGAGCCCTGGCCTGAAGGTAGGCATTTGGGGGGCATCAGATGCAATGTAAAAGAGATAGTCCTGGGGCTTCCCTGGTGGAGCAGTGGCTGAGAATCCACCTGCCAATGCAGGGGACACGGGTTCGAGCCCTGGTCCGGGAAGATCCCATGTGCTGCGGAGCAACTAAGCCCATGCGCCACAACTACTGAGCCTGCACGCTAGAGCCCGTGAGCCACAGCTACTGAGCCCACGTGCCACAACTACTGAGCCCGTGCGCCTAGAGCCCGTGCTCCGCAACAAGAGAAGCCCTGACTCCCTGCAACTAGAGAAAGCCCGCGCGCAGCAATGAAGACCCAACGCAGCCAAAAATAAATAATAAGTAAATTAATTTTAAAAAAAAGAGAGAGAGTCCTGGTAGAGAATTCCTAGGAGGATGTCTGAGGACTTGGCCCTGGGACCCTCTGGTGTTTAGCTGTTGGCGGGGAACAAAGGAGACTGATCAGGAGTGACCGGGAGTGAGAGGAGGGCGAGAGAGTGGTGCAGGGAGAGGGTGTTGTCCTGGAAGGCAAGTGCAGCCAGGATTTCAAGGTAGACAAGTGTCCACCTGTGCCAGTGTGCTGATGGAGCAGGATTGGAAGTGAGAATTAACTGGTGGATTTGCTACACGGAGGCCCTTGGTGAGCTTCACAAAAGCTGCCTCCATGATGGTAGGAAAGAGAACTTGAATGGAGGGGGCTCAAGAGACAGGGGGAAAGAGGAAGCAGCAGATAGAGTCAACTTTGTGTTTATCTGTAAAGGGAGCAGAGAAATGGGATGGTATCTGGAGGAAGAGGTGGGTCTAAATGGTGAGCGAGGCCATCAGCTGAGAGTGGGGATGGAGAGGAGGAGGGATGAAATACCCACCGAGCCACCCCTCAGTCATTGTGGGGAGGAGAGGATGCAGCCCACAGAGGTGTCTAGCATCGTTGTACTCGGTCAGACGTTTTACTTGGAGAAAGGAATTGCCTAGGATTTTTATCAATAATAACATTTCACAGTGTATCAGTAAACATTTCCATCCAGGTTTTCCCCATCGCCAAAGGATGCTTTCAAATAATTGAGAGATTAAAAATATATATATTTCATTCCAACGTGCCCCATGTTTCCTGAGCATATGGGTGGATGTATGTGTTTTGTTACCAAAGGAGATACGAGATTCTGTTTCCAGGTGTGTTTGAGTCTGTCCCCCATACCCTCCCTGGGCATCTGGGACCTTCCCCTCTTTTGTGTAATCAGATCTGCCCCCGGCTTCAGCTCCTCCCAGTTCCTTAATGCATTTCTGTCTTAATGCTTTGCTCCCTTGCTTGCTTTCCATCCTGCCTGCCAGCCCCACATCCAGGTCTCCATCAGTTCATAGTTGATCTAATAGAAGCCTCTCCGAGCTTCCCTGACTCCGGGGTCTCCTTGCCCCTATTCACCCTGCCTCAGAAATATTGAAATACTGCATCCTCCATGCTGCTAAAATGCGGTGGTGTCTTTGGTTCTGCAGCATAGAATATAAATTACACGGCCTGAGTTCACCTCATTTCCCCAAGACACATTCTGTGCTCAGAGAAGGTTGATCTCACTGTCCTCTGAACACCCCAAGTTCTTTTCACTCTTTTCTGCCTTTTCCTTCTTCCCGTTGCTCTTCGGATGAAACCTAATTCCTCACTGTGCCCTTCAAGGCTGTGTGCCTGCCGTCTGTACTCTGCTCACGTCTCTGACACCAAACAACCCCGACCCCCAGCAAAGGAGCACTTTCCCATCCCAGGACCTTCACACTTGCTATTTCTTCAGACCGGGATACTCTGTCCCATCCCTTCACGTGCCCACGCCTTATTTACTCTTCAGCTTAATGTCACCATTGGAAAGACCTCTTAACCTTTCCATCAAAATCTTCCACCCCTCCACCTTATTTCCTTCATGGGAATGGCCACAGTCTGAGTTGATCTTGCTGATTTGTTTATCATCTGTCCGCCCACTGGAATGTCAGTTCTATAAGGTGGGAGCTCTTGCCATTCACGCTCACTGGCGGGTCCCCCGTGCTCAGGGCACATATGGTTGTTCAACAGATAGTGCTTCAGAGATCGGTTGAACTTAACCCCACATTCACTCCCCTTCACACAGGAATTCAGCCCTGACCACCTTATGTGTTGCTCATTTCTCCTGTGTTCATCACCAAATGTGGCTGTTTCCTATGATTCGTTACTCTGGGACACTCCCAAAACTCCGTTCACAGCTCTCATGTACACTCAAACTTTGATGAGGGAGGCACATCAACTCTGTTTTACAGATGAGGAAGGGCAAGAGTAGGGAAGTCTGTAGCTTGATCCCAGCCCCATTACTGCAAATGATGAAGCTGTTAATTGGTGGGGCATGATGGGGCATGATGGTGCATGATGGGGTGTGATGATGCATGATGGGACATGATGATGCATGATGGGACATGATGGGACATGATGATGCATGATGGGGGTATAGTGATGCATGATGGGGCATGATGATGCATGATGGGGCATGATGCATGATGGGGCATGATGGGGTATGGTGATGCATGATGGGGCATGATGGGGCGTGGTGGGGCATGATGATGCATGATGGGGCATGATGGGACATGACGTGACTGTGTTAATTATCTGAGCATCATGTGGAACGTTTTCAGCTGTCAGACTCGATATGCTCTTTTGATAACAGCTATTTGGTAACATCCCCTTTGCCACCCTAAACTGATGTTCACAGATTATACAATTTACATATACATAGTTTAGAAAATAACAACCATAACATAAAGGAAATAAAAGGAAAATAGCTTATATAATATTGTATATTTAAGTGAATGTTCTCTGACTAAAGAAAAGCATAATGAAGTGGTCATATGCTTTCACTTAGTACATAAAACAATATTCATTCGAATCGCTTTGGCGCTTTTTATTTTGTAGAGAAATAGGGCTACGCACACTCACTGTGTGAATGTGACAGCCACAAACGCAGACCAGCACAGGTGTGCTATGTCGTGACTCAAATACCAAAGGTGATGGTGCATGCAGGGCGTGGGGCAGCTCTTCCTCCTGCGGGGCTGTGCTGTGCGTGCCAGGGCAGCCAGCACCCTTGGTCCTCACGCTCTAAATGCCAAAGGTGCCCCTGCGAATTTCTAAAATGCCCTACTCAGGGCAGTTCCATCTCCATCGATACCCACAGGTGCGGGGGAGGGGTTTGAACCCTACACAGGTGGAAGGATCGCCCTGTGGGGTCCCTGAGCAAGTTGGCCTCACTGAGCCTCTTTTTACTAAAAAGAGGGGTGGGTAACAAATCTTCCCTCTGGAGCGTGCTTGAGGATGAAATGACTGGACGTGTGTGCTTCCCCTACCGCAGTAATTCGACACACAGCAGGCCCTCAACACCTGCTCATACTTTTCGCTGTACCTGGGCAAAACTTGTTTTACAAAGGGCCAGATAATAAATATTTTAGGCTTCGCAGGCCATATGGTCTCTGTTGCAACTACTCAGCTCTGCCATTGCAGCAGGTGACACGGAAACAAATGGGCATGGCCATGTTCCAATAAAACTTTATAGAATTGCGGGAGGGGCTGGATTTGGTCTATGGGCTGTAGCTCTCCGATCCCTGATCTCTCCCCATGGCATGTTGGGATGCCACATCATCTGTCTGCAAACCTGGATTAAAATCTCCCAGGAGTCATTGTTTTTAAGTTTTATCATAATAAGTCAGGAAGAAGAGGGTTATCTGGCGAGGCTGGAGCAGGCAGGCCCCAGAGGCAGTTGCCAGAGATTATGAAGTATCTACAAAGTGTGGCCACTTCTTATCTCTAGCCAGCTGGCTTCAGGGACCCATGTGGGGAGAGAGAAGCAGGGCTGCTAATGATCAAGCCCAGTGAAGAGGAAATCATCTCAGGATGAGAGCGTGGGGAGGCAGAGTGAGACCCCGATGCAGGGGACCAAGCCTTGAATGGAGCGGGTGGCACGTTCCCAGGGTTCCTAAAGTTCCCTAGCATTGCAGAGGGAAATCCCAATTTCTCCCTTGCCTTTGTTTTCTAAAATTCTCTTGTCCATCCCATGCGAAAGAAAAAAAAAAGTTGAAAAAGGGTCAGAGATCATCCAGCAAGCAGACCAGGTGGTGTTAATCTCAAAGAAAGTGTTATCTGCATTGACCCCCCCTCTCCTGCCACCTGCGCCTGTCCTAGGATTTCCACTTAAAATTTTGATGGCAGGCCTGGAGAGAGGAAGCCAGAGAGGGGAGATAAGGTAGTTCAGAGGCCATGAACTGGCAGTCTGCCAGACAGCTTCTGCCTGAGGCTAGGTTTGTTTTGATATTCACAGGAAGGGTCTGCCTGCCTAAAAGAAAATTAGGTTCCCACACAAAAATCCATCTTTTGAGCATCTCCTGAAAATTCAGAAGCCCTGGGGACTCCAGGACTGTGTCCACTCAGCAGCAGTTGACGGATGGGCAGGCGTTGGGAGTGAGGTGCAGGCTGGCCAGTTGCTAATGCCCCCAACCTTTGTTGTCCCACATCCCGCCTGCTTCCTCTATTGGGGCCTCTGTAGGCATTTGCATTCCGGACTCTGTCAAACAAGGTCTTTCTTTAGCTGCACACTACCTGGAAGATGAGGGCTGGCCTGGCTGAGGCCATCTGGGCTCCCTACAGCTGATTCTTTCTGGGACAGATGGAAGAATGGGTCTAAAATGCCCAGCTCATCTGCTCCTGCACGGCTTAATCCCCTTGGTTGCTTCCCATTGCTTTTTGGACAAAGACCCATATCCTTAACATAGCCTGCAGGGCCCCAGTGGTCTTGTCTCTGCCCACCTCCCCGGCTGCCTTTCTCCTCCCGTGCTCGCCCCATGCCACCTCAAATGCCATACTCCAGACATGTTGATCTTCTTTTAATTCCTTAAATAGCTTGTTGGGCCCTTTTGTGCTTTTATTAACCGAGATTTTAAATGTACAACTTTGCTGAGACTCACGACGTTCTGGCCAATGGGATGACACAAGGCCACCTTGAGCTGCAAGGAAACTGGGAAATGTAGCCTTTCTTCCAGGAAGCCATGTTTTGGTTGAGGTTGACAGAAACTTAAAACAAGCAAGAGAGATGCTTGTTTCTCTCATATAATGACTAGAGTGTAGGTGCCCAGGGCTGGGATGCATGACAGCTGCGCCGTGTTGGTGATTTAGATGCCCCAGCTCTTGATGCTCTGCTGTACGTGTCCTCCTGATCCAATATGGCAGCACATAAATACCAGGCATAGAGAGAGGAAGGAAGGAAGGAGGGAGGGAGGGAGGAGGGAGAGAAGGAAGGAAGGTGAGAAGGAGAGAAGGGAACCAAGGGGGTATGTGCACCATGTCTTAAGGAGAGCTCCTGGAAGAGGCTTCACAGATCTGTACTTCTCACCACATGGTGGCCGATGGGATGACACAAGGCCACGGCAAGCAGCAAGGAAACTGGGAAATGTACTCTTCATTCCAGGAAGCCACGCGCCATGGGAGGAGGCGTAGCTACCACATGTACGCAAGGACCTCCAGCAAAGGGCCTCCAGCAGTCTCCGGTAGTCTTTATGTTCTTTACCACCGGCATTGTTAGAAGCAGGATTTGGATTTAGAATCATCTGCCCCCAAAACTGTGCTCTTGACGATTTTGCTGCGTTGCATCCTGACAAACAACACACACAGTAAGCATGTAATATATGCTCATGGAGGAAAGAGATGTGGACTTGGGTTCTCTTGGGAAGTGTTGGTCTGGGTAGGCGGGCTGCTTCTGTAATTTTCTTAGAGTAGGATGTTAGGTGAGTCTTGGAATTTGTAAAATCTTAAAACTGGAGGAAATGATTCTTCTTTTTAAATTTAATTGATTTAAGTTTGATGCACAACCCATAAAATGCACACATTTCAAGCACGCAGCTTGAGGACACATGTAAACTCTCCCGGAACAGTCACTTCAATCTAGGGGACACGGGTTCGTGCCCCGGTCCCGGAGGATCCCACATGCCGCGGAGCGGCTGGGCGTGTGAGCTATGGCCACTGAGCCTGCGCGGCCGGAGCCTGTGCTCCACAACGGGAGAGGCCATAACAGTAAGAGGCCCGCGTACCACAAAAAAAAAAAAAAGATGTAGAACATTTCCATCACTTCAGAAAGTTCTCTTTGTGTCCCTTTGTAGGCTGCCCCTAACTCCCACCCTACTCCAGGGAATTACTACTTCATTTTCTATCATTATATGTTAGTTTTGCCTGTTCTCAAACTTCACATAAATGGAATCACACCGTTTGGGCTCTTTTAGGTATGATTTCTTTAGCTCAGCATTTTTTCTGCGTAATCCATGTTATTGCTTATGTCATTAGTTAGTTCCTTTTTATTGCCAAGTACTGTTCCATTTTATGACTGGATCTCAGATTGCTTATCCATGTACTTTTTTTGATTGACATTTGGGTTGTTTCCAGTTATTGGCTATTATGAGTAAAGCTACTATGAACATTGATGTACACGTCTTTTAATTTTTTTTCTCTTGCATAAATAAGAGTGGAATTGCTTAGTCATATGATCAGTATATATTTACTTTTGTAATAAACTGCTAAACTGTTTTCCGAAGTGGGTTGACCATTTTACATTTTCACCAGCCATGTGTGAGAGTTCCTGTTGCTCCACACCGTCACCAACTCTTGGTTTTACCAGGTTGTTTTATTTTTTAACTTGCCCTATTCTAATGGATTTGTAGTAATATCTCATTGTGGTTTTAGTTTGCATTTCCCTGATGACTAAAGATGTTGAGCATCTTTGCACATGTTTACTGCCATTTCTCTATCTTCCTTTTTGAAGTGTCTGTTCAAATCTTTCGTTCATTTTATTACTGGTTTTTTGTCTTTTTATTGAGTTGCAAGAGTTCATTATATATTCTGGGTACAAGTACTTTGTTAGATGTAGTGTATTTTGAATATTTTCTCCCATCTGATGGCTTGCCTTTTGATTTTCTTAATGGGATTTGTGTTGAGCAGAAGGTCCTAATTTTGATGAATTTATCCAATTTTTCTTTTATGGTTGAGGCTTTTGGGTCATGTTGTAAAACATACTACGTGTGTGTCGTGTAGATATCAGGAAATGTTTGCTCCAATGGTTAACTCTTTCAGAGTGGGAGTTGCTTGCAAATCTGTGAAGACGTGACCTCCCTGGGCTCTCTCTGGTTTGGGGGTATGTGTTGGAGACTGCTCCCCACTCTGACCTCTAACACCCTAGGGGTCAGGCTAATGAAGGGCCCAAATCAGTGAGTATCTCTGTGTGTGGGGGGGGATGCACTGAAAACAAGCAAATAGTTTTCATCTTCACTGGGTGAGGTTTTTCCAGGCGCATTCTTGGCCTGGTATTCTCAGGAAATGTTGCTCCATAAATATTGAATTTTGTCGTTACCCTCTGCACACGCCGCCGGTAACTACTTCCTAGAAATGAATTTGGAGTTGTGCAGTAATTACCCCTGGAAGTGTTCATTCAAGTCTGAGAGCAGATTAAATAATGAATAGGAATGTCATTTCTTCGTTCCAATTTAGAACCCTTGTCTCATTATTTTTCTGGGTGAAATCGGATGTCTGGAAGGGGAGAAAACTTGAGGGAAGGAGGGAAGTGGGTCTGGAGCGTGAGGAGGGCGTGTAGACATACTGCATGATGCTGGTAAAGGGGGTACTGGCAGTGGGGGCGTTGCCCCTCCAAGGTCTGGGCTGGGTAGCAGGTTTACAGGGGCCGAGAGGGTCAGGAAGACTTAGGGATGTGCCCCCAGGTGCTGCTGTCCTGGCCTAGAGACTATCACCATTTCTCATGCCTTTGACATTTTTCCCTTAGAGAAAACTGCAAAGTGCAGAAAAGCATTAAAAGGGACAAAATTCATCCATTGTCCTACCATCCTATTAGCATTTTGGAGCATTTCTTTCCCCATGCTTTTTTCTTGGCTGAGATGGTTTTTTTTAACATAACTTGAGACCATACTATAAATACAATCGTATCTCCTGCTGTGGGTGTTGGTTCACCTTTAAGACGGGAGCATTTTGAATAGGACTGCAGCCGCTTTATGAACTGCAAGTTCAGTGGGCTCCGGAATCCTTGTCTTTTCCACCCCTACATCCCCAGCAATGTACCAGGCACTCAGCAGGCGCTCAGCAAGCACGTGTTGGAAGAATGCGTTACTTTTAGTGCCTGTGTATCATTCGTTAATAACAGCACCGAACGGAATAGGGTGCTTGTGGTGTGCCAGATACATGCTAAGAGCTTTCCAGAGTTTACCCTGCGCATCACCCTCCTGAGACTATTCTTTTCTTGGCTGAGAGCACAAACCCTGGAGCTCGTCTGTTCATGCTTGAGAACACATGATTTGGAGCTGGACTATTTGCATTTGTATCCCAGATCTATGACTTTTTAGCTGTGTGACCCTGGATAAACCACTTAACCTCTCTAAGCCTCAATTTCTTCAGGTATAAACAGGCTCTAATACTAAAATCTACTTTGTCAGATTGTCACAAAGATGCAGTAAAATAGCTCAGAGCCTGGCAAAGAGAAATTGGTTTGGACTGTTAGCTCTAATTAATATGATTCTTTATCTGGGTGACCTTGAGCAAATCACTTTACCTCTGAGACTTAGGGTCCTCTTCTGGAAAAATGGGGAGAGTGGTTGCGATCATTGGAATGAGATAAGACATGTAAAAAGCTGAGCCCAGACCCTGGTTCACAGTTGGAGCCCAGCAAAGACTAGTTATTAACATGTACTAACCATCAAGATCTATGGAGCTCCTACTTCTCCTTCCAAACCCTTCCCAAGGGTCACCTCCTCCAGTTGTCTCTCCTGATTTCTCTTCTCCCCCCACCCATGTCTCCTCCACATTCCTCCAGTGCTCTGTGCCACCTCTATCCTAGCACCCCGTGCTGCCCTGTCATCTCAGTTTTAATCTGTCTGGAACCCTGCCGAACCCTAAACTCTCTGAAGGCAGGGACCACCCATTATTCACCACTGCATCCCCAGACTCCAGTGTCTGGCACACAGTAGGTGCCCCACAAAGCATCTGTGGAGTGGAACCATGATGGGAGCAGTCAGGGAAGACCGTGGGGGAAGCCGGATGGAGGGTGAGAGCAGCCGGATGGAGGGTGAGAGCTTCTGTTGAGTCATCTCAGAGGGGAGATGTCAGCAGAGGCTTCTGGAAAAATGAGCTGCTTGTCATAAATTCCAACTCTGTTTGGTAATGTTTGGCCAATCTGTCTTTTCCAGACTTAATTTAAAATTGGATGGGAGGGAAAGAAATTTGTCTGAGTGACTCCAAGTTAACAAGCTGTAATGATGCGCTGGGAACTGTGTAGTTTGGAGTCATCGATTTGCAGGGAGAGAAGAGGGAAGTGAAAAAAGAACTACTGGATGTTGGGCGGGGTTGTCAAGGGACAGAGGAGAAGGGATTCTGGGTTTCGTCAGTGCTTCTAAGCTCTGGATGCCCTATATTACTTATCTTTAAAATAAACTTTACAGAGTATAATTTATATACAATACAATACACCCATTTTACCTGTACAGTTTGGGTTTTGACAAATGCATACACCCATGTAACCACAATCGCTATCAAGATATAGGACTTTTCTGTCACTCCAGAAAATGTTCTCGTGCTCTTTTGTAGGCAATCCCCCTAGCTCCAGCACCTGCTCCTGCCTTTTGAAACAACTGATCCTCTTTCTGTCGCTACAGATTGCTTTTTCCTGTTTTAGAATTTTGTACAAATGGCATCATACCGAATAGACTCTTTTGTATCTGCTTTCTTTCATTCAGCATATTCACAGTCAAGATCCATATTATGTTTTTGAGATAACATTTAATTCTGCTTCCCAGGTAATCCAGCACAACAGATGTGTTAGCTGTGGGTACATTTTTACTCTGATTCTTTTAATGCAGGGTTTAAGTGCCCTCTCCTCCAAGATACCTTCCCTGACTTTCCCCCAGCAGTGCTGGCCCGGTTGATGGCGATGCTGATCATAATTGCCATTTAATAAGTCTTTATCATGCTTAATAGCATTTGCTTTACAAAGGTTATGCTATTATCACAACCCTCATCTGAGTCAGGTATTATTGTCTCTGTTTCAAAGAAAAGGAAATTAAGGGTCAGAGAAGTTGACCAACTGAGCTAACATCACACAGCTAAAGAGTAGCAGAGCCAGAGCATGATCCAGGACTCGGACTCCAAGAACTGTGCTCATGACCGCTCTCTTATAGTGCCTTGCAGGTGGACTGTTTTCTTTACCTATAACCTAATAGCTCCTTCTTACAGTCCCTGTCACACTATTTTATAGTTAACTGTTTTACTATCTTTGCTTCCTTATCAGCCTGATTTCTTAGTTGCAAATGACAGAATCCACTCTAGACATTTAAATAGAAAGAAAATGTATTAAAGGAGATGAGGCGGTTCTCAGAATCTCTAGGAGGGCCAGAGGCAGCTCAGAGGCTACACAGTAAGGAAAAAAGCCAAAAATCTCACTGAATAAAGCCTCTGATGCCTCCAAAAGCCAGACACCCAGAACTAGTTTCTTTGGGCTTCTGTGTCTTCAGTTGCTCACTTCTGAAATGAAGTACCACATGACGATGTCGGATTGGTGAAGCCTATGTCACATAATGATGTGCTGGTGCAAGGAATGCTGGGAGACTGAGCCTCTGCCTTCTGCCATGGAAAGGCAGAAATTCCCCCAAACATGGGAAGGGGATTAAAAAGGAGCTGGACAGCGAGGAAACATGACAAGTGTCCATCGCATTTCCTCCTAGAACATGACTTCCTCTAGGGCAGGGAAGGCATTTGGTTTATTTCTGCATCCCCAGCAGCTAGAACATGGCAGACATAGTGTAATTACCAAGGAAGCAGATATTTAGCAAATGCATGGACAAGGGGATGGATGAATAAGTACAGATTTTTGACGTAGAGAAGACCTCCCGGCATAAGGAAGACCTCAAGTCATCCTAGAGGAGGATGTATTGAGTCGTTCTGAGGAATAGTGTCTTGGCTTCAGACTTCAGTCATTCCTTCAAGAGTTGAGGATGACTCAAGCCTGGGGGCATCTCTTGGTCCTCAGACCCAGGACCTTGAAGCGCCTTCTCTGAATGAGGTAGCTCCACAGACTGATCCAGACACAAGTAGGAGAAGCCACTGATATTTACCCAGACAAGGTGTCCTTCCTCTCTGGAAGCAGCATGTCTGTCACAAACGGAGGGACAGCCTGTTGTGTGCCTTGCCCAGTGACAGGCATTTAGGAATGAGGAGGAGGTGGAACTAACATTTATTGAACACCTACTATGCTCCAGGTGCTCTGTATTCCCTTAAGTCTTGCATCAGTCCTTGGAAGTAAGAACTCATATTCCCATTTTATAGATGAGGAAACTGAGTCTCAGGGAGACTGAGTAACTTGCCTGAGACCAAGTGGTTGCTGTGGTTTTGAATTCTGTCTCTGCTGCTACACTTTTTGATTGAAATATGGCTCTGCCACATACTAACTGTGTGAATTCAGGCAAATACTTAGTCTCAGTATCCATATCTGAGCATTGGAAATAATAATACTGATTTCATGGTGTTTTATACAGATTAAATATGATTATGCATGGAAAACACTTAATGTGGTGCTTGACATTGTAAGGGCTCAAAATGGATGTCCAAATGTTTCAGCACAATTTGTGTAAAAGACTATCCTTTCTCTGTTGAATTGCCTTTGCCTCTTTGTCAAAAATCAGTTGACTATATTTGTGTGAGTCAATTTCTGAGCTCTTGTTTCTGTTCCACTGATCTATGTGTCTATTCTTTCACCAATACCATATCATTTCAATTACTTTAGCTTTATAGTAAGTCTTGAAACCAAGCAGTGAGATTCCTTCAACTTCATTCTTTCAGAATTGTTTTGGCTGTTCTAGGTCTTTTCCCTTTCCGTATAAATTTTGGAATCAGCTTGTCTACATCTACAAAAGAGTTTGCAGGATTTTGATTTGGATTGCATTGAATCTATAGATCAAATTGTAGTAAATTAACATCTTAACAATATTGAATTTTTCAGTCCATGAACACAACATGTCTCTCCATTTATTTAGACCTTTCTGATGTCTTTCATCAATGTTTTATAGTTTTTAGCATATAGATCCTTCACATATTTTGTTAGAGTCATACCCAAAAATCTCATTCCTTGGGTGCTATTATAAATACTATTGCTGAAATTTCAAATTCAAATTGTTCACTGTTAACATATAGGACTATGATTTATTTTTACTTATTGACCTTGCTGAACTCATTTATTAGTCCCAGGAGCTTTTTGTAGATTTCATCAGATTTTCTACATAGATGGTGTTAGGTATAAATAGGAACATTTTCCAATCTATATGCCTTGTATTTCTTTTTCTTGTCTTATTGGATTGGTTAGAACTTACAACAGGATGTTCAATAGGAGTGGTGAGAGAGGAAACCCTTGCCTGGTTCCCATTCTTAGGGGGAATGCATTCTCTTACCACTGAGTATGATGTTAGCTATAGGTTTTTTGTAGATGCCCTTTACTAGGTTAAGAAAGTTACCTCTATTCCTAGGTTGATGAGGGTTTTTAACATTAGTAAATGTGGAATTTTGTTGAATGCTTTTTCTGTATGTATTGCGATGATCATGATTTTTCTTCTTTACTTTGTTAATATAGTGAATTATATAAATTGATTTTTTACCAGTTGATTTTTGGATATTGAAATAGGTTTGCATTCTTGGGGTAAATGCCACTGGCCATGATACCCTTTTTATATATTTTATATGCTGTTGGATTTTATTTGCTACTCTTTTGTTAAGGGTTTTTTCATCTGTGGTCTTGTAATGTCTTTGTCTGGTTTTGGTACTAGGGTAATACTGGCCTCAGAAAATGCGTTAAGAAATATTTCCTCCTATTCTATTTTCTGGAGATGATTCTGCAGAACTGGTATTATTTCTCTAAGTGTTTGGGAGAATTTGCCAGTGAAACCGTTTGAGCATGGAGTTTATTGGGGTTTGGGGGAAAGTTTTCAACTACACATCCAGTATCTTTAATAGATATAGGACAAGTGAGGTTATCTATTTCTTCTTGAGTGAGTTTTGGTAGTTTGTATCTTTCAAGGAATTGTTCTGTTTCATCTAAGCTGTTGAATTTATGAACATGAAGGTGTTCAGAGTGTTGTCTTATTATCATTTTAGCACCTGTGGATCCAGTGGTGGTGTACCCTTTTTCATTTCAGATATTGGTAATTGGTTTCTTTTCTTTTTTCTTGTTCAGTCTTACTAGGGTTTATCAATTTTATTGATCTTTCCAATGAACCAGATTTTGGTTTTCATCACTTTTCTCTATTGCTTTTGTGTTTTCAATTTCATTGATTTATGCTTTAATCTTTATTATTTCCTTTCTTCTGCTTGCCCTGGTTTTAATTTACTTTTTTCTCTAGTGTCTTGAGGTGGAAGCTTTGGTTACTGATTTTAGATTTTTCTTCTTTTCAAAGGCAGGCATTTAATACTATGAATTTCCATCTAAGCACTGCTTTAGCTGCATTCAACAAATCTTGATATGTTTTATTCTCATTTTCATTCAGCCCCAAATTTAAAAATTTCCCTTGGGATTTCCTCTTGAGTCTCAACAAGTTGTTTAGAAGTATGTTGTTTAATTTTCAAATATTTGGGGATTTTCCAGATATCCTTCTCTTATTGGCTTTGTGAATGAAAAGTGTTGCCTGCCATATCAGTAAATAAAGGATGTTGCAGCCATCAAGCCACTATACACAACCCTGCCAGGAAACTCAGGATGGAGACAGAGGGGGCTGCCTGCTGCCAAGTCCTCGGCCACTGCAGCCCCCCCCACCCCCACCCCCACCCAACAACTTTGCACTCTGAGGGGACTTGGGCTGGGAAAAGCACAGGATGCTGGCCCCAGATAGCTAAGGTGCACATCAAAGGAATGATTTCGGTGAGCCCAGACTCTTGCATCTTCCCATACATAGAAAAGTGCTAAATTCATTCATTTGAGATATCTGGTTTTCTTTAGTTAACAGTAATGTTTTGAAGTTCCAACTACCTGGTCTTTGTTGCAAAAACTCGTCTATGTCCTGGCTCCTCCCTTGCCCTTTCAGAACAGTCTCTCAGAGCTGTCTGAGAGGCTGCATCCTGGGCTTAAGTCCTCGGTTTTGTCTGCCAAATAAAACATAATTCTCGGGCTTCCCTGGTGGCGCAGTGGTTGAGGGTCCGCCTGCCGATGCAGGGGACACGGGTTTGTGCCCCAGTCCAGGAAGGTCCCACATGCCGCGGAGCGGCTGTGCCCGTGGGCCATGGCCGCTGAGCCTGCGCTTCCAGAGCCTGTTGCTCCGCAGCGGGAGAGGCCACAACGGTGAGAGGCCAGCGTACCGCAAAAAAAATAAATAAATAAATAAATAAAACACTTAAAGGAGGCTGTTACATCAAGTCCCCACCCAAAAAAAAAAAAAAAAAAAAAAAAAAAAACCTTGGTTAAAAAAAAAAAAAAAAAACATAATTCTCAACCTACAGGTTGTGCATTTTTTCAGTCAACAGCTTCTAGTTTAATTTTGTATGATCATAACTTAATTTTGCAAGAAGAGAATTTGAATGATTGCTATTGTTAAGGTTTGTTTTATTGTCCAGATTATGGTGCATCTTGGTGAATGTTCCATGCACACTTGAGACAAATGTGCTTTCTTCTGTTGTTGGATAGAGTGTTCTATAAATATTAATTAGGTCCATTTGGTGGGTCATATTATGTAGGCCTTCTGTATCCAAACTGATTTTCTGCCTACTTGTTCAATGAATTACTGAGAAAGGAATGTTGAAGCATCCAACTACATTGGTGGATTTGTCTATTTCTCCTTTCAGTTCTATTACTTTTTACCTCATCTATTTTGATGTCCTGTTGTTAAGTACAGACACAGCATTGTTACGTCTTCTTGGACAAGGGGCACCTTTATCATTATGCAATACCCTTCTTTATCCCGGAAATAGCCTTTGTTCTAAAGTCAGCTTTGTCTGAAATTAACATAGCTACTTCAGCTTGCTTTTGGCTGGTGTTTGAGTTTCTGGTACTTCAGATGTGCCCACCAAAGGAGCCCAGGGAGGGGCAGGGGGAAGAATCTCTTTTTGTAAATATTCAGCAGTCAATGCATTTGCACAGAGCCAGGCTCAGTGCAAGACAGGAAACTGTAGTGGGAGTGCCAGTGAAGCCCGGCACTGGCGGGAGAGCAGGCACCTGCATGAGGTCTACGGCCACCTCCAGCCATGTCTGTGGTTCAGTTTTTCAGGCACGGCATGAGGCCACCGTGGCTTCCTAGGCTCCTCTGTCTTGGGAGTTTCATCATTCTGCATTTCTAATCTCTTTTCACAGTCAGAAGCACTTGGTACCCACAGGAACTCACCTTTCAAAGTGATGCTTTGTGTGTCCACAGGAGGAAAGGTAGAGGGATTAGCTGGAGATGTAAATTTTATAAAAAAAAGAAGCTCTTTCATAAACCCCACTGCTGTGTGGAGTTTATTCAAAGTGGGCTGTGAGGGGAAAGGGAAGCTTTCTAAGTTTCAACAGAAAACACACAAAAGACTAACGCGGATAATAGTGACCAAGGTCATGCCTGCAACAGTGATGCTAAATTCTGCACCTTGGTCTCTGGCCAATTCCTAATTGTTGATATTCTCTTGGGATTTTAGCTACAGGGGTGGAGAGGGTAGCAGGGAGTGGAGGGGATGTTACTACAGTCCTCATCTATATTCCTCACCAAAAATAGCTTTCCAATTGTAATTGAATATAATTGGAGACAGAGGGCTGGCTGGAGGCTAGCTAACTGTCTACCTTCAGAGCCATGAGGTGTCGGGGGAGAGATGGGGGAAGGTGGAGGGTGGGTAACAGGGTGGAGAAGGAAGGCTGTGTCTGCTCCAGTTCTGCTCTGTTCCTAACTGTGTTGGCAGTAAGACTAGGGTCAGACAGGCCTGAGTTCAAATCCCACCTGCTAGCTGGGCAACTTAGCTGTTCTCTGCCTCAGTTTCCCTATCTGTAAAATGAGGTTAATAACATACATTTAGAGCATGTTCGTGAGGATGAAGTAAGATAGCCCTCTTCTGTCCTTGCTTCTCAAGCTTCTCAAAGTCCAGCAGCATTGGCTTCCCCTGAGTACTTGGAGGAAATACAGACTTTCAGGCCCTACCCAGTGTCTGCATTTTAACAAGATCGCTGGTGATTCCAATGCATGTTGAAGTTTGAACTGTGCTACCTTGATGCCATCTTCTTCCTTCTATGCTGAGCCCATCACATTTTTAGGGTGCTGAGTTTTCTGTGGTCCCTGCCCTCTGTTCTCTAAGGGTTTTTCCTCCACCCACGTGAAACAACACTCAGGACATGAGCATTTGAAGATGGCGGTTTCCTGTTTCTCAGAGGAGCCCCGACCTCAGTCTAGAGTATTATGGCTGAATTCCCTCCTTCCACCTGGACCCACCTGCCCCCAAACCAATAAGTCACCGACACTTTGTGCATCTATTAACATCTGTGAATACATAGCCTTTTGACAACCTGGGTCACATTTTCAGATGTACCTAAGGGAACCTGCCATTTAAAGGAACCCACGGTGAACACTTCTGCAAAGCAGATAATTGCCAGCTAATTCATGCATTTTACAAAGCTTGAGTTTTGCATATTACAGTTTTGGAACAAAGCAGGCTGAGCTGTTGGAAGCTTTAGTTCTTAATCAGCAATATTCAGGATAAAAAGGTTTTTTTGGTGTGGGTGGAATAAGTCTTTTCTCCCAACCTCAGTGGGGCATCCGAATCACCTGTGGAGCTTTATATCTTTACATTTTAAAAGTACATAAGTCTTAAGCCACGGCTTGGTGATACTGACATATGTATACACCTATGTAGATAAGATATGGAACATTCTAGCACCCCAAAACTTCATCTGTCCCTTCCTGTTCCATAATACTTCCCCAGAGGGTAACCTCTCTCTGATTTCTGTTGCGTAGATTCATTTTTCTTGTTTTTGAATTTCGTATAATGGAATCATACAGTCAGTATTCTTTCATATCTAGCCAGAATCTTGGCTTCAATCAAGAAAGAAATGAAAAGTCCAACAAAGCTACATTTTCTCCTCCACGGTGGTTCTCGTGCTTTGGCCTTCATCAGAATCCCCTTGTTCAAACACAGGGCTTGTTAGGACACAGTTTGCTGGACCCCACCCACAGAGTTTCTGATTCAGTAGGTCTAGGATGGGGCCCAAGAATCTGCATTGCTATCAGGGACCACATTTTGAAAACCAGTGCCCCAGAGCAATAGCCAATCCTTGGGCAGAATTGTTCTGGTCTGATTTTGAAAGAGTATGTAGGATCCTTTTGCCTTATATCTAAGTTGTCGATAATTTTTCTATATATTTTCCTCCTGAGATGCAAGTCACCCCTTCACTGTTTTGCCTGTTTGGGGTAAGACGGGAGCCATTGATATCAGCATTTTTCAGCAATCCTGGTACCTTGATTTCTTTGACAGTCTCGGGTAAGGGGATAATTAATTGAGACATTTCTGTTTTCAGTGGATTTTTAATGAAACAAAATACCTTGTTTCTACAGATAGCAGTCCTGAGGCAAAAGGGGAAGAAAAGGAACATTTTTAAGCCTTTGAACGGGCTTCTCTATAAAACTCCCTCCTTGAGCTACAGGCTCCCAGCTCACCGCAAACCCCATGGAAGTCACCTCCAGGTTATTCTGACTCAGTGATGAAACATAAAAAATTAGGTTTGTCCTAGGTCCTTTGCTTCTCCTTCCCAGCCCAGAGAGAGGGGGGCAGGGTGGAGACCCCAAGCAGACCTCAAGGCTGTGTCTTAAGGGCACTGAAATCCCCCAGAGAGTGGAAAGCACCCGGGATTGTTAACTCTCCTTTGAAGAGAAAGATGAAAACCTAAGTCTAATGACTTGGAAGGAAGTTTTTTCTCTCTAATTTTTTGAACAAAAATCATTTCAACATCCAAAGTTTTTTTTTTAAGGTTTTTCCCATTTCCTTATTTTTAAATGCCTTCTGGCTGCACGCTATCTGCTAATTTTTCACAGTGGATATTTCTTCCCATAACTCAGGAGCCCACACCCCACCCCTCTGCCCTCCGTATCTATTTCCAGAGACATTTTCCGCTAAATTAACGTTTTCCCATTCTAGCAGATTCAACGATTCCCTTTATAACATGTTTTGTAGGGCCTCTTTTACCCTCATGAAATAAAATTAATAGACATACAACTTATAGATACAATTTTATATATGTGTGTGTGTGTGTGTGTGTGCTGCCCTAAGTGTAACTTAGTTTATTAGTAATTTATTTGGGAGAAATGAAATGAAATGAATTTCTAGTAAAATACTATATACTGTCAGTAAACAGATGCTCCTGTATAACTGCTAGAAGATTAAAAAAGAAGTACTTTGTGCTGACACCTGTACATAGCCCTAGAAAAACAGCAGACAATAGCTACAAATCCAGATATAATGGCCGCTCAGATAACATGGTTGGCATTTCTGTAGGTGATGTGATTTTGCAAAATGGCGAATAACTCTTTTTAAAAGTTTAAAATACAAGGAGGTACAGTCTTAATTTGTATTTACATGATAGTTGACTTCCTGGAAAATCCAGGATTCATCAAAGTCATGTGAAAAATCCTTTTTTATATGTGAACAGGAGTTAAGTTCTAGGAGTTCATATCAAACACTTTTTTTTTCCTATGTGCAAGTCAGGTGGGACATTCTAAAATTGTGTGGGTTTGGGGACAATTCTTTTTGTGGAGACGTCTCACATATTGCAAGTCACCTAGCATCCTCCTCCCCCTCCCACCATCGCCAGTGGAGTGTCCCCATCATCGTATCAACCAGTACATTTCCAGATTTCCAAAGTGCTCATTCAGGCTGCAGGTGGTGATGGAGTAGATGTGAGAAAACCATTGAGATGGCTGTTGTCTTTATCAAGGTGAGATGTCCTGGCGGCCCGGACTAGGTGCTGGCCATGGAGACTGAGAGAGAAGTGGGTGGATTCTGGAAGCAGCATCTATAGGACTTTGATCTGGTGTGGGACACATGGGGGGAAGAAAGGGAGACGCCAAGGATAACTTGCAGGTTTCTGCCTGGAGCAACTGGGTGGTCCCCTTTACTGTTGTGGGAAGGACTGGAGGAAAGTCAGGGATGGGCAGAAAGATCACCAAACCCACCTTGGACATTTTAAGTGTGAGACACCTGTGAGGGAGCAAAGTGGGGCTGTCCAATATGTACTTGATTTGTGAGTATGGGCTTAGAAACTAGACACAGGCATAGAGACCCAGTTTGAAGCCCTGGGGATGGATGAGGTTTCCTGGAAAGAGGGTACAGAGGGCTAGTTGAAGACGGCACAGCCTGGGCCCCAGTGAACTCTGACATCCAGAGCTTGGGCAGGGGGAGAGAGCCCCAGGGTCCTCCTTCTGCCACTTGTATAAGTCACATCTCCCCAACTCAGTGCTGAGGTCTTTGATGTGGGTCTGTGATTAATATATCACTGTGCCTTGTCAAGCACCCAGCACGCGCTCCCTGAAGATACAGCTCCATGCGTGTTGACTGACTGGCTGTCGAGAGGTACATATTGATCACATTATATTGACCCCATTTAGCATTTTCACATTACATTTGAAAACAAGATGAAGCCAATCTGTGCATGCCATTTGTTTCCCCAACCCTGAGGACATTCAGAAATCCTGAGTCAGCTGTCTGACTGGGGCTAAGTTGATGGTGTTCCAAATTGCAATGCTGGAGGGAGCAGCAGCTGGGGGTCCGTGGGCTCTGACTAAAAGGCCCACAATTAACCAGATTCACTTCATACCTCATGGAGGGGAAATGCTGTTCATTTTAATTACACATGCCTGCAACACTGTGAGGTCTTAAAAAGGAAGAGAAACCTCTTGTTTGGGGGTCCTGGAAGTCCAGGCCACCAACTCGATGGGGGTATTATGAGATTCTATGATAGCAAATGTATCAGTCACCTAATGCCGTAACACTGCCGCATAACAAACCATTCCCAAATTCTGTGGCTGATAAGACTTTCTAATTTTTCTTGCTCATGTGTCTGTTGGGTTGCCTGATCAAGGCTGGGCTCTCTTGGGCTTGGCTCCAAACTGTGTTCTTTTTGAAACAGAGGCTACATGAAGTGTGCGCTTCTCATGGCAATGGCAAAGGTCAGGAGCATAAACCTAACTGCACATAAGCCTGTGTTTGTGATACATCTGCCCAAGTCCCATTAGCCAAACAAGTCATATGGTTGAGCCCAAGGTCAAAGCATGGGGAAGTACAGTCTACCTCTAGTGGGGAGGACAGCAAAGTCATATGGACAGGGGGAGTGGTATGAACTGGGAACCATAATGTAACCTATAAGAGAAGGGATTACGAATTCCCATGACTACCAGGACCAGGCAAGGCATCATAAAGTAGTAAAGATGCTGGGTGATATTGATGCAGGGATATTTTCAGTCAAGAAAGATTTGGCCATGTTCATGACATCCACAAACTTATAAGATCTATCTCATGTTTCTTGGAATCATTTGGCCACCACTCTTACATTTCCCCGCTTCTGATAGAAACATGGGTACAGAGAATGACTTTTCTACCTTAAGAATGCTAAGAGCACTGAAAATGGGTGGTGCTGGAGAGGCAGTAAGGACTAGTAGGGACTGTGGCAAAGTGGAAAGCATGCGCCTGTCTAAAGGATGCAGCTGCCACTTGCTTTCAATCCACTGTCGTCAGATGAGAATGCAGGCTTAGCGTGGCCTGGTCTCTGAGATGTCAAGAGAAGCTGAAAATCCAGATTTTTTTTTTTTTTGCTGTACGCGGGCCTCTCACTGTTGCGGCCTCTCCCGTTGTGGAGCACAGGCTCCGGATGTGCAGGCTCAGTGGCCGTGGCTCACGGGCCCAGCCGCTCCGCGGCACGTGGGATCTTCCCAGACTGGGGCACGAACCCGTGTCCCCTGCATCGGCAGGCGGGCTCTCAACCACTGCGCCACCAGGGAAGCCCGAAAATCCAGATTTTTATGTGAAATTTCTGAACTTTAAAATGTTGAACAAACAGAATCCATTGAATGGTAGGAAAATGACTATTGGCTACCATCTTATAACGTCTATCCTCTAAGTTTGGATTTAGGAGGCTGATGAGAGCGATGGCAAGAGTTTTGTTTGTTATTTTCCTGCTCCCAAGGGGCCACAAGAAGAACAGTGGTTTCTGGACACATCTCTGAGGTCCCAACAGCCAGTTTCCCCATTAGGAGTGAGGTCAGTGAATTCAAAGATGCTAGAATTCTCAAAAAGAGTCATGTACCAAAATGTTCATTGCAGCTCTATTTACAATAGCCAGGACATGGAAACAACCTAAGCGCCCATCATCGGATGAATGGATAAAGAAGATGTGGCACATATACACAATGGAATATTACTCAGCCTTAAAAAGAAATGAAATTGAGCTATTTGTAATGAGGTGGATGGACCTAGAGTCTGTCATACAGAGTGAAGTAAGTCAGAAAGAAAAAGACAAATACCGTATGCTAACACATATATATGGAATTTAAGGGGAAAAAAATGTCATGAAGAACCTAGGGGTAAGACAGGAATAAAGACGCAGACCTACTGGAGAACGGACTTGAGGATATGGGGAGGGGGAAGGGTGAGTTTTGACAGGGCGAGAGAGAGTCATGGACATATACACACTAACAAACGTAGTAAGGTAGATAGCTGGGGGGAAGCAGCCGCAAGGCACAGGGATATTAGCTCGGTGCTTTGTGACAGCCTGGAAGGGTGGGATGGGGAGAGTGGGAGGGAGGGAGACGCAAGAGGGAAGACATATGGGAACATATGTATATGTATAGCTGATTCACTTTGTTATAAAGCAGAAACTAACACACCATTGTAAAGCAATTATACCCCAATAAAGATGTTTAAAAAAAAAAAAAGATGCTAGAATTCTTTCCCTCTAATTCTCTCGTTCCCATAAAAATTCAATTCCACTTAAACTGTAAGGCATAGTGAGTCCTGATTACTGTATAAACATTATATACAATTAGAGTGGGGTTTCAGGAACCAGGCCAATTCTCCCCCCAGAACATACACTGAAAAGCACATTTTGAAAGGACAAAAGATGCTTTGAGCAGGGCTGTTAATATGACAGCTCCCAGGGCCATTTGGGTCGTTTGTTTTTGGGTCAGAGTATAGCTTCTTCCTGGGCTCTTCGCTCTAGAACTTGGACCCAAACCCTTCTAAGAACATCAGGGTGTCTTTCTGGAGATTATATGCAGAGTAATTGTATTTCCTGAGCCAGAGACAGGACACACATTGTTAGCTGAGGACCTTCCTGTAATTTACACATCCGAAAGGCTGACAGAAACACTGAAACTCAGAGGGAGATGGAAGTGATACTTGGTGATAGGATGGCGGGGTGACACTGGTGTCCTCGGATCCTCTCCGGGGGCACAGCCCTACTGATGGAGGGGTCAGGTGGTTCAGCCTCTGGTCCTCCTCTGGTAACTGGTCCAGGTGAGACCCTTTCCTCAAACCTAAATCTCAGGGCTCACTAGTTTCCCACGCAAGGCGGAGGTCATAGAGCTTTCACCAAGGCCAGAGGACCGGAGCCAGAGAGAACATTTCCCCCGAAACTGAGCGTGCTCGGGGCTTTAACCGAGACCTTGCCTGTATCCACAGCGCATCTCACCTCTCCACCTGACCCTGGTGATCCAGCGCACCAGTTGACTGGCTGTCCCCTGAATGTGCCGTGGCCGCTCATCCTTCTAGGCCTCTGCGGGGTTTGTGTCCTCTGCTGGGACCACCATGGCTTCCTTTGCCCATTTGTTAAGACCTTGTCACCGTGGTCTGACTGGGGTGCGTTCTCTGCTGCCCATCCCCCGCAGAGCCCAGCGCCCTTGCCTCTGAGCTCACTTCTCCCCAGATGCCGAGGCTGAAATTGCTTACTGGAGCTTCATCAGCCGTATCAGAGGCCAGAGTAGCAATGGCTTGAACCAGGTGTATTCATTTTCTCCTCTTACTCTTGTCATGTTACAGAGGTAAGCAGTGCAGGGCTGGTGTGTGCTTGCTGGTGCAGGGAGCCAGGTGCTCCCTATCCTATTGATTCCTATCGCTCCACCATTCCTGGGCAGTGTCTTCGTCTGTGTAGATCACTCACTGTTACCAGGTCGGAATTCCAACCAGTAGGAAGGGAAAAGAGGGGAGAGGGCATGCCCCCTTCCATTAAGGTTCCCAACTGGAAGCTGCACTTATTTATTCATTTATTTAACATCCATGTACTGATTATTTTTCACCTGCTAGAAGCTGCTTTAGTTACCGGGGATTCAGCAATGAACAAGACTAATAAAAGGTGGTGTCCTTTTACCCTGCTAGTATGGAGCGTCCATCCTATTGGTGGCAGAAAGATGTTAATAAACTAAACTAAAATATATATGCTAAGTAGTATGAAAACTACAAGAAAGAGGAAACTTACTTCTTGGGGAGCTTCCAGTGCAAGGAGGGTACTTGGGCTGCGGAGGGAGATTGTACTTATAAACAGTCGACAGAGGGCTCATTGGTGGTTCCCAGAGGTGATAACCCAGAAGTGCAGTGCTCTCTCCTGCAGGTGGCGCCCCTGAGCTTGTGCTGGGCAACCTGCCTTCGTGATCGTGAGGGATGTTGTGGCCTGGAGGGGACAGGCCTCGGACTCTGAAAGCCCATTTCTCTGCTCCCCTTGGAGTCCTCTTGACAGCCTGGAGCACCTCTCGTATCTTATCCAGAGGCTGGATCATTCTTATCTTCAACAACGGAGAATCCATTTCCCCAGAGCCTGGATCATTCATGTTATCTTCAACAACGGAGAATCCACTTCCCCCAAAGTCTCGTTTCATTCATTTTTCAGAAGCAGAGGCTCATCTCTCTCTGCTTGGATACAAGCCACTCTTGTCACTTCTTTTCTGTTTCCTCATTTGAAGTAGCAGGCGCTTCCAACTTCTTATTTTTCTTTTGGTTCCCACGTTTGACAGAGAGCTATTTGGCTGCATGACACATCTCTCCCCGTTTCTTTTTGTCTTGCCCCCAGCCCTGCAGCCACTGTGCTGCATCCCCTCAACTAAAGTAGAGCAATAATGATACTGATAAGTATCGTGATAGTTAAATGAAATAATATGTTAAGTAAGGTTGCCAGATTCAGCAAATAAAAATCTGGGACACCGGTGCCTAATGCAGTTGATAAACAACTTTTTTCAAGTATAAGCATCTCCCAAATATTGCATGGGACATACTTACACTAAGAAATACTATAAATTTTTATATAAAGTTCAAATATATATATTTGAACTTTATATAAAGTTCAAACTTACCGTGAATACCCTGTACTTAACCTGACGATTCTAATATAAGGAGCTTAACAGAGGGCTTGGCATGTAGTGAGGGTAAGCGGTAATGACAATGATGGGGATACTGATGACGTTAATGTATTCTGGTAAGTGCCTCCCCCATGGTGGGGGTGGGGTGGGCATTCATAAGAAGGGAGTCCTAGAACAATTAAGGCTCAGACTGAGTCTTGAAGTTCTCCATTTATTCAACAAATATTTATTGAGCATTTATTATGTACCAGACTTTGCTCTAGGTGCTAGGGATTCAGCAGTGAACAAAACAGATAAAAATAACTCTCCCCGCTGGACTTGAAGTATTAGTGGGGAAAACAATCTGTAAAGAAGATAAGTAAAATATCCAGCATACTGGGTAAAAGCCAAGGAGAAAATATACGACAAAAAGGGGGATGTGAAGTGTTGGGGTGAGTTGAAGTTTTGAGATGGGTGGGAAGCGAGATCTTATTGAAAAGTCGACTTAAGACGTGAAGGAAATGAGGAAATGACCCATGCAGATATTTAAGTGAAGATCATTCCGGACAAGGGAAATGGCAAGTGCAAAGGTCCTGAGGTTGGAGTGGACCTGATATGCCCAAGAAACAGTGAGGAGCCAGTGTGGCAGGAGCAGATGAGTGAGGGACTGAGAGAGGAAATGCGGGGCTGCATCATGCAGGACCTTGGGGGACACTTGGCTTTTTCTCTGAGTGAGATGGGACCACCTGAGAACTTTGAGTGACATAACCTAGCCTGCATTCAAATAGATCCTCTGGCTGCTTGTGGAGGATAAACTGTGGGGCAGAAGCAGGAAGACCAGGAGGACGTGACTGCAATGGTCCAGGTGAGAGAGGATGGTGGTTTGGACCGGGGTGGAAAGTTGTGGATACATTGTGAAGGGAGGATTGGTAGGATTTGCTGATGGTTCCAATTCGGAAAGAGAGGTTGAGCACAATGTAAGTCTGACTTGAAAGAGCTGGCGAGATGTGGAGAAGGGAAAGATGTAATGGTTGAGGGGACCTTTGCCCAGTGAACTGAAGAGCTTGTCAGGAGAGCCGGGGACCGGGAAACATCTTGGAACAAGGATGTAACTTTCAGTGCACGTGGGACAACCTGTGTCTTCATCCTCCCACCCACCTCCCTCTGACGGTGGTGCTGGGGAGATGTCTGCTGTGCATCTTGCCTCCCTGACTGCCGTCTAGCTGTGACCTGAATTTCCTCCGTGCGAGGAATGCACTTTGCTGCTCCAGACGTTTGCACCTGGCAGACTGTGTTAAGAGAGATGTGTTTCAGAGCAGCAGGCAGGCTCCTCGCCCTGGCAGAGAGGTCCCCTCCCCAACAGGAAGCAAATGAAAATTTCCTGGGCTGGCTGGGTCTAGCCACCGTTCCAGTTGTCTACTGCTCATCAACAAACCCCCAAACTTAGTTGCTTAAACAAGAGTCATTTATTTGGCTCATGAATCAGCCATTTGGGCAAGGTTTGCCTGGAAGGCTCTGTCCCATATGTCATCAGCCAGGGACACTTCTGTTTGGGGTTGAAGGACCTGCTTCCAGAATGTGGCTGCCAGGCTGGTGCTGGCTGGTGCTGGGGGCTCAGGAGGGTCACGAGCCCTGGGTCCTCTTCATATGGTCTCTCCACATGGCCTGGGCTTCCTTGTAGCCTGGGGGCTGGGATCCAAGGAGGTGCTGGATGACCCAGGCAGAGGCTGTGTTGCCTCTTATGACTTTGCCTTAAAAGTCACGTAGTGTCATTTCAGCCACACTGTTGTCGGAGGCCGTCATGAAGCCTCACCCGGTGTCGAGGGAGAGAGGCACAGACCCCACATCCTCATGGGAGAGGAGAGCGTGTGAGTGGGAAGTACTGGTTTTGGAAAATACAATCTTCCGTAGCCACCCGCTTGAAAACTGACTGGGAGCAAAGACTCTGCCTGAATCCCAGGCAAAGTTCCTTGCTCAAAAGAGACGACTGTAGGCCTCACCCCAAGGGAGGTCCTAGTCTGACTTAGGGGACCCTGTGCTACTCACAAGGGCCGAGTGAAGGACTCCGCAGGTGAGGTTGGTGCAACACAGAAGGGCTCCCAGAAGGAAAGGAGTATGAACGGGGATTTAAACTTTAATACATCATTCTACTTATCATCATAGCTCTGGTCCAGACCTTCTGGAAGCTTTTTACAAGAATGAAGCCATTTAATTCTTACGGTCTGCTTCTGAGGTAAGGACTCCTTTGTTCAGATAAGGAAACTGAAGCACAGAGAGGTTGAGCCACTTGCTCAAAATTACACAGCTAACAAGCTAATACGAGCTGGACCGGCTATGAGCCCACTATACTGTACTCTCTCCAATACTGTAGCTTGAAGTCATAGATCTGCCGTAATGAATTAATTTACACAGGAAAGATGGCATGGCCCGACGATTGGCTGACACAAATGCTAAGGAAAGGCCTTGGCCCTGCAGACAATGGTTGGTGAATATGCAAAATTGATAACTTTCTAAGGAAAATGTTTAGAGTAGGTTGTATCACTGAAATGTTTTTCTCCTGCTGTAACCAGTGGCTTTCAATCCTGCTGAATAAGACTTCCTCTATATGCACCCATTAAAAACATATCATATTTCTGTGGGGTTCCATTTTACATAAATGTTATCATGCTCTGTTATGACCTTGTCAAAATCAAGGGTTTCTCCAAAGGCCTAATTTTGGCTCTTTTGAAATAAGTGATGCACCGAAGGCTCAAGACATTGAAGGATACCAGAAGAAAGCCATTAAGGATGGTTAACTGTTCCTTCCCCCCAAATCAGTATTCAGCATGATCCGGAAATGACCCCCCTGGCCTTCAGCCTCTGCTGGTGAGCTTTCAGTTCTTTATTCAAATGTCTGAATATCCGTCTCCTCTCCCTCAACTCAAACAGATGCCCCACATCAGGTTTCAGAGAGGAAGACGATCTCTCCTTTTTATCAGCCCTCCCCCACTCCGCCCCGCCCCTGGTGGACAAGGTGGCGGCAATAACGGGCAGTCACTGTGTTACTAACCAGAGGCCGATTCCACAGGCAGCCCTCTCCCCCTCTCCCTCTCCGTCTCCCTCTCCCTCTCCCTCCCTCTCCCTGTCTCTCAATAGTGACAATGAATAGCAAGCTGCCGTGATCTCTGGGGGGAGAGAGAGAGACTCTTCAGAGGACCTTTGTAAGCATTTCATGTTCTGCATGTGGCAATGTGTATAAATGCCTTTGGAAAATATTTAGTGATCGTAAATTATTTAAGGATAAGCCTCAGTGTGGGCTAATCTGATTTGTTTCACATCTGATAAGAAAAATCATTCATTGCTATATGCAAAGCAGGAGACTTCAGTCCCGTGATGGGGAAACTGCCTGAGGGTTTTCCCCCAAACACCGTCTCTAACACTGGATGTTGGAGAACTTTCCATGTCAGTTTGCAGAGAACTCCCTCGTGTTTTTTAATGGCGGCCCAGTAGTCCACATTTTGGCAAGAGCATATTTTATCTGGTTGGTATTGAGGTACATTTAGCTTTTTAACAGAGAGACAGGAAGGGATATCAACTAAGAGCCTTTGGTTTCAAGTCCAATCTCCAGCTGTGTGATATTGGACAAGTCACTGGACATCTCTGTGTCCCAGTTCCCTTGTCTGTAAAGTGGGGATAGTCATCGCGTCTGTCTCACAGGGGGTTAAAAGAGGTGTTACATGCAAAGGATGTAGACGAGCATCTGGGACATAGTTAATGCTCAGTAAGTATTAGTTAGCAGGACTAGTAGTGAGAATTTTTTACTGGAAAAAGGAAAAATTCACAGTGCAGCAATTTAACGCGTTTTGCGCACTTCCTGGTCTTCATGTTTCCGTGAGTAGGGTTTGAAAGCAGTTTTAAGAAACTGACTAGTTAAAACTAGCTCATATCTGTTAATGATATCTATTTTAGAAATAGAAGAAGAAAATTACCCACCTAATTACTTTTACTGTCTCTGGACTATTTCCAGTGGTGGTTCTTTCTCTTTCCTTTTTTTTTTTTTGAGGTCTAGTTCTGTCAGTCTTTATTTCTGTGCATGTGTAATGGGGGTCATACCAAATTGAGTTTGCATCCAGATCTTTTTCTCTTCTTATTTTAATTTTTTTTAGTTTTTTCCCCCAGCTTTATTGCAGTATGATTGACAAATAAAAATTGTATATATTTAAGATGTACAATGTGATGTATGCATGTACATTGTGACATGACAACACAGGCAAGCTAACTCATCCATCACCTTGCAGAGTTACTATATGTCAGTGTGTGGCGAGAACTGCCCTCAGCAAATTCCAAGTATACGATATGTTATTAACTATAGTCATTATGCTGTACGTTAGGTCTCCAGAACTTATTTATTTGATAACTGAAAGGTTTGGTCAGTGTCTCTTATGCTTTTGTTTGATTCCCCCCTATTTTTTTGAGGCATCAGTGGTTTAATGGATGGGGGAACTAACACATCTGAAGCGAGGTCCTGGAGCAACACCCCACTGTGTACACCCCACCGTGTACAGCGCATGGCAGGCGGGACATGGTGGGAGTCTCTGCTCCCGAGGGGAAGGGGAGATTACCAGTTATAGGGGAATTGACGTCAGGTGGGCTCATTAGTTACCAAGGAAACCAGTAGAGGGGCACACACCTCACCACCCCTTTGATGAGCTGTCACCGGCTGGGGCCTGGGACAAGTCTGTAGGAAGGGCAGTCTTGTGAGTAGGGTGTAGATGAAACCGGCCCTGCATTACCCCTATTTTAGAGCAGACTCAGCAGCATGAAGAAAGAGGAGGGGGCAGTTGTGTGAAGGAACACGCCCAGCACAAAGTCAGAAACAGAAATTTCAGTACCTTTCAATCCACCTGGAAAAGAGACCACTTGTCTTAAGGTTTGAAATTACCCTCATGCTGTCCCAGGTTAGAATGATTGTAACCCGAGGGGCCTTCGTGACGTTTGGGGTTCTCCTTCCCCGTCAGAAACGTTGTGTGTGTTTGTAGTGGGAGCATGTGTGCGTTTTACATTTCAAACGTTTGTCACTGGAGAGCTTCTTCCAACAGGCCCCTTCGCAGAGCCACGCCAGGAAACTTCTCGGAGTTCAGAGGCAGGCATTGATTTCTGAGAGCGCATTAAAGGGGTGCTTTTGATAGAAGAATGATTCTCGTCTGCTGAATAAAAAATCGTCCTCATCCATAATGCATGGTCCTTTAGGAGAAAAGAGAGAAGAGGGAGTCTAAATCTAGCCTAGGCTGGAAAAAGACAGCGAGTGATTGAGAACCATTGAGAACAGGCTGGCTGCTTTTCTCACTAATTCCTGGTTCCCTCCCCCCTTGTGGAGGAAGCCCCCAAATGGTGGCTCGAGGGGAGGGGTGCCGGTGTCAGGAAGAGCTGCAAGGGCATCTCTTAGGTGGTAAGGAAGAGGTAACAAAAGACAGACAGAGACCAGACACTTCTAGGAGATGTTTTCCAATTCAAATATTCTAGATCCTAAGGAGGTTCTTATTTTGGGATCCTCATTTTGGCTGTAGTTTTCACCAGCTGAAATACAACTACAGAAACCGGGGGAGGGGAACATCCCCACTGGCCTAAATATATCCCCCAGACGCAGGAAGGAGCCTATTTAATGCGCTCAGCGGCATTTCTAGAGTCTGCTGCTGTCCATTCACTGTTGCTCCTTATTTGTTCAATCCTGGTGACAGTGGGGGACTTCCCAGGGCCCTCAACTGCTGGAAAAGGTTGAGTTTTGGAAACATCACGCGAGTATGTTTGTAGTGGATTGAAGTGTCCCCCAAAGAGGTATGTCTAATTCCTAACCCCCTGGTACCTGGGGGTTAATGTGAGCTTAATGGAGACAGGATCTCTGCCGGTGTCATTAAGTTAAGGACTGAAATAATGGTTTTCTGAATAGGATTCCAAATCCAATGACTGGTGTCCTTACAAGAAGAAAAGAGGACACAGAGGAAAGATGGCCACGTGGAGACAGAGGCAGAGAATGGGGTGATGTGGCTACAAGCCAAGGAATGCAAGGAGCTCCCAGAAACTGGAAGAGGCAAGGAAGGATTCTCCCTTAGAGCCTTTGGAGGGAGTGTGGCTCTGGTGGCACCTTGATTTCAGACTCTGGCCTCCACAACTGTGGGAGAGTAAATTTCTCTTGTTTTAAGCCAGAGGTTGTGGTGACTTGTGAGAGCAGCCATAGGAAACTCATACAGTGTTCCAGGCCTAAGTCCCTCTGGCCTCATTTTGTCCCACTCTCCTGTCACTTTGAGCCTGATTGGAGACCAGTGGGAGGGACAGCGCCTGCTAGTGTTTATCTAGGGGGACAACATGCAATGTTTCTTTGGATTATTGTTTTGGGCTTCAATTTTTTTTGGCCGCCCCGTGCGGCATGTGGGGTGCAGGATCTTAGTTCCCCGACCAGGGATCGATCCCGGGCCCCCTGCATTGGAAGCGCAAAGTCTTAACCACTGGACCGCCAGGGAAGTCCCCTCTCCTGCTACTTTTATGCTTCAGCCACACGGGCTTTCTCGAAATGTCCAGTTCTTTCCCATTTCCTTCCCCGACAGTGTCACCCGTGCTGTCCTCCTGGCTGCTGGCTTCTACGATTGACACCATCCCCTCCTTTCACCTTTCAGAATGAAGCTCTCCTTTCCAGGCACCACCCTCACGCCGGAGAATATTCCATCCCCCAAACTGTACCATGGACTTACCAGAATGACAGTTTACTGGTGTGATCGACCTGCCTCTCCCACCAAGCCATAGATTCATTCACTCAACAAATGTTTATCGAAGCCCTACCATTATGCAAGCGCTAGTCTAGGCAGGGGTGATAGAGAAGTGAACTTTGTATGAGAAATTTTCTTTTTTAAAAAAAATATTGTGTTCTTACAGATATTGACAGCCTATAACTTATATGGTGGCAATGCAATGTTCATAGCAACATTATTTACAGTTGCCAAGATATGGAAGCAACCCAAGTGTCCATCAACAGATGAATGGATAAAGAAGATGTGGTATATATATACAATGGAATACTACTCAGCCATAAAAAAGAACAAAATTTTACCATTTGCAGCAACATGGATGGACTTGGAGGGCATTATGCTAAGTGAAGTAAGTCAGACAGAGAAAGTCAAATACCGTATGATATCACTTAAATGTGGAATCTAAAAAATACAGCAAGCTAGTGAATACAACAAAAAAGAAGCAGACTCAGATTTAGAGAACAAACTAGTGGTTACCATTGGGGGGTGGGCAAGATAGGGATGGGGGAGTGGGAGCTAGAAACTAATTGGTTGTAAAATAGGCTACAAGGATGTAGGCTTCCCTGGTGGTGCAGTGGTTAGGAATCCACCTGCCAATGCAGGGCACATGGGTTTGATCCCTGGTCCAGGAAGATCCCACATGCCGCGGAGCAACTAAGCCCATGCACCACAACTACTGAGCCTGTGCTCTAGAGCCCGTGAGTCACAACTACTGAGCCCACGCACCACAGCTACTGAAGCCCCTGTGCCTAGAGCCCGTGCTCCGCAACAAGAGAAGCCACTGCAATGAGAAGCCCGCACACCACAACGAAGAGTAGCCCCCGCTCGCCGCAACTAGAGAAAGCCCGCGCGCAGCGACGAAGACCCAACACAGCCAAAAATAAATAAATAAACCAAATAAATTTATAAAAATATAAATAAAATAGGCCACAAGGATGTATTGTACAACACAGGGAATATAGCTAATATTTTGTAATAATGGTAAATGAAAACCTTTACAAATTGTATAAAGAGTACAAAAATAAAAAGAATTAGATGAGAAAACATGTAAAGAGCTTAGAACAGTGCCTGATCCACAGCAAGAGCTCAGTAGTTTCTAGTTGTTGTTATGGTTTCCGTTATTAAGAAGTTATTATTGGAGAAAAGCATATAGCCCAAACAGAGCATGACTGAGCCAGATCCTACCTGCGGACCCCCTATTCTTCTGTAGTACGAGGGAAGAAGGAAGGAAACTGTTGTCTGTGTGGAAACATGCACACAGCTCTTTGCCTCTGTCTGCAAGTCTCTGGCTCCCGGTCTGTGCGTCACTCTCTGTCTCACACACACATCTCCGCAGCCCCCCGTCTGCCGTGTCGCCCCACATAATTGACCATGGCAGCCAGCTTTCCCAGTGGTTCTGAAGCCCCAGGGAAAGTTCTCCTAATCCATTGCCTTCCAGGGGTGGGCTGGCAGGAACAGCAAGCAGGGCACCTCCGACAGCTGCACCAAATCAGCACAGACTTGGTGGTTTAAAGCCACACAGTTCATTACCCTGTGGTTCAGAGGTCACAAGTCCAAAATGTGTCATCAGAGGTGTGTTTCTTCTGGAGGCTCCAGGGGAGAATCCATTTCCTTGCCTTTTCCACCTTCTAGAAGCTGCCTAAATTCCTTAGCTCCTGGCCCGGCATCACTCCAGCCTCCGCGTCGGTCATCACATCTCCTTCTCTGACTGTGACCTCCCTCTTATAAGGACACTTGTGATGATGTTGCTCCCACCCAGACAATCCAGGGTCATCTCCCAACTCAAGGTCCTTAACTTACCCCCATCTGCAAAGCCCCTTTTGCCTTGTAAGGTAACATATTCAGAGGCTTCTTAGTTCCCTGACCAGGGATCAAACCCACGCCCCTGCAGTGAAAGCGCAGAGTCTTAACCACTGGACCGCCAAGGAAGTCCCCAGTTGTCAGTGTTTAAAGATGGGCAGATTTCACGTGAAGGTGCTCATCCCAGTGTCTGCAAACCTAGAGAGCTCTGGCCACGACAGGCTGCAGCGAGTTCCTGCACCCTGCAGCCCACCCCTCCCCACCACCTCCCACCTGCCCTGGCAGGTCTCTTGGTGTGCGGTGGCTCCCAGGGCACGGAGCTCCACACCTGTGCTCAGGGATCTTGGCCAACCAGCTGAGGGCAGAGGGCTGGTGAGAAGGATAAAATCTTATTTGTCCTAGGACACGTAATGTGGGCTCGTTGCTTCTCCTCCCAGGTCTCCAATCCTAGCCTCAGTCACTCTGCAGACCAGAGGGTGCAGAGAAAAGGAGCATCTGTGCCTATGTCCTGGCTCACAACCCCCCAGAACTCCAGCACCTGCCACATGCCTGGGCCTTGTGCTGCCACACAGCACTGGGAGTTAGAACGGTGTAGAGGGTGTCTGAGTTTCCTTTGGCTGCTGTAACAAGTTGCCACCGACAGGGGGCTTCAAACAGCAGCTATTTACTCTCTCACAGTTCTGGAAGCAAGACGTCTGAAATCATGGTGTTGGCGGGGCTTCACTCCTTCCAAAAGGCTCTAGAAGAGAATCCATTCCTCACTGCCTTGGGCTCTGGGGGCTCCTGGCATTCGTAGGCTTGTGGCCACGTCGCCCTAATCTCTGCCTCTGTCTTCACGTGGCCTCCTTCTCTTCTGGCCGTTCTGCGTGTGTCCCTCGAGACCCCCTCTGCCTCTCTCTGATAAGGACACGTGTGATTACACTAGGGCCCACCCAGATGATCCAGGACCAGTGCCTCCTCTGGAGAGCCTTAATTTAATCACACCTTTTGCCACGTCAGGTAATTTTCACTCTTGTACCATGTAAGGAAATATTCACTGGTTTTAGGGATGGGGAAGGGGGCATGTGTTTGGGGGGTAAGAGCAGAAGGGCAAGGCCTCGGCTCAGTTGGAGTCAAATCCGCAGGTTCTGATGATTGATTCCTGGTTGCGTGACCTTGGGTAAGTTACTTTACCCTTTTAAGTCTCTGTCTCCCTGTCATTAAAATGGGATTAAGAATCCAACTTGCAGAGTTGTTGCAATAATTCAACCAGCTGATGTGTGGATGGCACACAGCACAGCGCCCGGCACTTAGCAATCATGGGGTCCATGTGAACAGAAAACAACGTGTAGACATCCAATGCTGCACATTCTCTTAAAAGACTTGTGATGTTATACCTCTGTATCTTACGTGAAATAAGTTGAATGTGTCTGCGCCTTCCCAGGACAGGGATGTTTTCTCCTTTCTGGGGGAAATAGCTGAGAGCAAGCAGGGAAATCAACACGCGTGTCTCTCCTCCCTGATGTTTCCCCAGCGCGCAGTTCTACTCAGATGTGCTCTTGAGTTTTATTCCTGCTTTGAATCTTCACAGCTGATTGGCAGCACCTGTTTTCTGGATGGGGGAACCAAGCTGCAGAGAAGTGAAGTGGCTGGCCCTGCCTCACCCAGCCAGTTAGTGGGGGATCCTCCATCCCTGGACCCTGAACCCAGTGGGATGTTTGCACTCACCATGCAGTGTCAGGAAATTGCTTCCATCTTCTCCCGTTGTTTTATAAGCAATTTGGGGAGAGTGAACTGAGTCTAAAACTTTGCCTACCTGCTGACTGTAATGAAACCAGTTGGAGAGAGGCACACGTGTTGTTTGGAGTCCCCTGGGCACGTTAAACCAGCGGTCCCCAACCTTTCTGGCACCAGGGACCAGTTTCGTGGAAGACAATTTTTACATGGGCGGGGGGGGGATGACTCAGGCGGTAATGCGAGCGATGGGAAGCAGCAGGTGAAGCTTCGCCCACCGCCTGCCTCTCACCTCCTGCTGTGTAGTCTGGTTCCTAACAGGTGGCGGACTGGTAGTGGTCCGTGGCCCGGGGGTTGGGGACCCCTGCATTAAACCACACTCTTGCTAATAGAAGCCAGTACCCCACTGAAACACCAACGGAGCTCCCCTGAGTGCCCCTGTGTCATTCTGGAGGGTGAGGCTGCCGCTGTTTGCTTCTGGGAGCCGGGGAACTGGCCCCTAAGAAGCCTCAAGTCTCTTTAGGGATGTGATCGACCTAATTCTCTCAGACTGGGGGATGCAGGAGGGTGTGTTGGCCAAAGAATGCCATGGAAATCCTCCCTGGACCTTCTATATGTTTCTTTATAAGACTGAAATGTTTCTGAACACGGGAAAGGAGACTTGACATATCAAGCAGGGTTCCTTTGGTTGCAAGCAACAGAGAGTGACTTTGCATAAGGAATTCGAACACTATGGAAGTGTTCTGGATGGAAGGAAAGGTTGGAACATGAGGTTGGGGGGAAAAATAGAGTCCTGCAGGTCCAGCAGGTTCTTGGTAGCAGGATTGGCCTGATGGTCTCCTCTGGGAACCAGCCCTGAAATGAGCTACCTCTGTCTTCCCTCTGAGTCTTGTTTGTATGATGTCATCGTTTTTGAACACTTCCTCACTTTCTGCACAGCAAGGTATTCAGGCTCACCTTGTAAGTGTCCTGCTCTGACCCTGGATTCAGCCATTTCTCAAGGAGCGCTGGTTCCTTTCAGTGGGGAATGGTATTTAGAAACCAAGATGGGGTTTAGATGCACCCATTGCTACCGGGATGTCAGAGCTTCTTAGCCTGTCAGTGGACAGAGCAACATGCGAGTGTGTGTACATGTCTATGTATAACCTAATATGAGTTTCTACTAATATCTTTAACTCCAGCCTAATACCACAGGGCTCCTCTTTGCCTCCCACGTTGTATCTTCCATCTCCCACCTTGGGAAACCGGGCTTTCAACACAATCAAAATATTCACTCACTTAATCCTACAACACACACAAAATAATTTCAGAATCGTTGTACCCAAACCACTGCAACACCATGACTGCTAAACAGAGTTTAGATGCATTTGAGTCCTTTCTTGTCATCAAACTGAGGGTTGGTAGCCCAAATACTAGGTCTAGAAGTTACTCGGGTTAGCAGTCGCTGTGTGATTATGTGATTGAAGTAAAGCTAGTTCCTTTATTTTTATTCAGTTTTAGGAGTTTTCCCTATTCTTGTTGATATATTTTCTTATTATTATCTAAGACATTATCAAGATTCCCGAAGACTAGACCACGTAAAACAGTGGCTCAGTAAAGCATGACCCCCTCACCTGCCCCTTCTACGATGTTTTCACCACCCCTACAGTTTCATTAGTCTTTGGTTGTCAGACCTACAGTACTTCCTTTTTCACTGCTGTTCCTCATTCCACCTCACCCTGTGGAGGTTTGGGGAGCCCCACAGACACCTGGCAAGCCCTTCGGTACCCTCCACCCCCTCCCACAGAGGTCGCCATGGCTCAGACCAGCGCCATCCCTCCCTCTCTTGATGCTCCCTCTCCATCCCTTGAAATCTTTCTCTGGTCTGCAGGACAGGTGGTGTTAAAAATACCTGTGAGTGTCCTCGTTCACAGACCCCAGTTCCTGGCGGCCCTGGGGCTTTCTGCTGCAGTGACTCACCAGCTGATCCTGGGAAACAGAATTGTCTGGGTGCACTTGGTTTGCAAAAGGGTTGACAGATTCTAAGGGAAGGGTGCTACAAGTGGATTCCAGGATATAGACCTTCTTGAAGGCATCCTGGAGAATATTCCATAGAGGAGGCTTTAAATTAAGTGATGTTCAATGTATTATAACAGGAGTGGGGAGGGGAGTTGACTGCCCTGCATATATGCCGAGTGCCCCCTTCCCACTCTGCCCCCTCCTTTGCCTTGAGCCAGCAGCACTAGTTCTCTCTCTGCCTGTTCCCCCCTCAGGTCTCTGTGCTTGCTGTTTCCTATACCTAGAATTATCTTCCCGGAGATTTCCACCAGGTGGGTCATTCTCATCATTCAATTCCAATGTCACCCCCTTGGAAAGGCCTTCCTGACTCTATTAGCTCAGGCTGCCATCACACAAGACTGGGCGGCTTGAACAACAGAAGTTATTGTCTTACAATTCTTGAGGCTGGAAGTCCGAGATCAAGGTGTCTGCAGGTTTGGTACCTTCTGAGGCCTCTCTCCTTGGCTTGCAGACGGCCATCTTCTCCCTGCGTCTTCACATGGCCTTTCCCCTGTGTGTGTCTGTGTGCTACTCTCCTCTTCTTATAAGGGACACCATCATATTGGACTAGGGCCTGCTCTAGTGACCTCATTTTAATTTAATGATCTCTTTAAAGACTCCAAACATCTGACATCAGACACAGCCACATTCTGAGGTATTGCCAGGTCAGGACTTCAACATAAGACTTTTGGGGGGAACACAGTTCAGCACATAACACGGACCGTTCTATTTAAACTGCCCCCATCCTGCCCCATCGCTCTTTATCCCATATCCTGTTGTGTCTTCTTCAGAGCATTCATCACTTTCAGAAATGACCTTAACCCATTATTTGATAACTTATTTATTGTTTATCAGCTACTCTACATTGGTGCTGTCCAGTGGGAATATAACACAAGTACAAAAATCACCATATATATAATTTAAAATCTTCCAGTTGCCACATTGAGAAAAAGGAAAACAACAAAAATGGGTGGAATGAATCTTACTAATATATTTTTTTAATCCCCTGTTATCATTTCAACATGTAATCAATATGAACATTAGTAATGAGATAATATATAATTTATTGGACTAAGTCTTTGAAATCTATTGTGTATTTTATACTTAAGAGCACATCTCAGTTTGGGCCAGCCACATTTTAAGTGCCCAAGAGCCACATGTGGCTTGTGGCTCCGGATTGGGTCACACAGCTTTAGAATTTGAGTTCCAGGAGAGCAGTCCCTTACTGCTTTGGTTTGACACTGTCTCCCGGCCCAGAGTAGGTATTCAATATTTGCTGAATGACTGAGTGGGTAGAAATGTGTTATGCACACGATATGCTTCCCTTCCCATACCCAAGGCAGACTTTGTTAAGCAGAGTGGTCTCTTGGTTCATCAGACTTGGGAGAAGATCCTGAAATCCTACAGTAGATGCTCCCCAAAGGTTGGGACTTGTCATGCAAGTTGACTCTATTCACCACGTCTGACCAAATCCATACCCAGGTTGCACGTCCTTGTTTAGCGCTAGTATTTTGACTGTTAGGTTTGCAGCTTTGTAGCATGTCTGGGGCATATGCATTACCGGCACGAAACTAAGACCCAGATCCGTGTGTCCCAGGAAGCCCCCTGCCCAGGAGGGGTGCCGAGGGCAGTAGGTTCCGTGTCCATCTTGTCAGGCTGGCAGATAGTTTGACGTTGGGTGACTTTCTTGCTTCCTGAGCATTTATCCTCTGGAGTAAGAAACAATCGCAAATTTATTATTATTATTTTTTTTACCTTGGAAAGCCTACCATACTCCATTTTGCCTGGATTCTTATTCCTCCTGTTGCAGTGTTGCTGAACTTGATGTTGTACTTGAATCATGAATCAGCTCTTAACCATGCTTCTAAAATCTTATTCCCAGCCTAGTACAAGCAGACCCAAGCCGACACATTATTTATGAGTCTAATTTAGCTCACTGCTAGTACAGCTTTCCTGCTGGAGTCTGCATGGTTTGTTGGAGGTTGCTTGCATATAGAATTGTTCATGTGTTTGATCACCTGGAGGATGCACACAGCTGCAGCAAGCCCTGCGGCCCTGTTTTGCAGCCCCCGTCTCTCCTGGGTTCCATGGGAGCCCTTGAGGGGCAGCAGGGCCAGGCCGAGTAAGGCCTTGCCGGCCCCGGTAAGGACTTGGGTTTTGCCCCAAGTGTGCTGGGAGGTCACTGGAGGGCTCTGAGCGGAAGAGGGACGTGACATGACTCAAGTTGGACAGGGTCCTTCTGGCTGCGAGAAGGTGGGAGCAGGAGACCCAGGGAGGAAGGAGGCTCCTGCGACAGTCCAGGTGGGAGAAGATGGCAGCCTGGCCAGGATGGAGGTCCCGTGGCGCCTCTTCCATCACCTTCTGTCACCTTCCCCTGGAGGTGGGAGGAGGAACGGGGCTCATCACTGCAATGCTGGGATCTTCTTGAGGAGTTTCAGGGACTCTCAGTGATCTACCTGCCAAGTTCTTTCTGGAACATGCATAAGGATGAATGAGATGCCTGCTTGGAAGTTGGAAATGTCTTTGGGAAGAAGGTTCTTTTCTACTGATCTGGAGTTTGTGGAGAGTATGAAATTATTTGAACCTAAAAAAAAATAAATCTAAGGATTAGGCTGATCCTGCCAAGAAGCAGTGTGTAGTCAGGCTGGAGGAGTAGAGGAATGTTCCAGAATCCTTTGAACTCCCAAGTCATTGTCCTGCTGCTGCCTGAAATGTCACCATTAGACCCCTTGGGGCCAAGCAGTGCCCTGGTCCTGCTTCCTCTTCTCCCCCCACTCCACGCCAGTTTTTCGGTGCAAACACTGCTGGGCATGCAGTTGCGTTTTCTGTGTTTTTCCGGCCACAGTGACATGAAAGCAGTAGGACCACAGCAGGAGGAATCCCTGAGTGAGAAGGGCAGGCGACAGGAGGGACACTCCTGGGATTCTTTAAAATCGCCGTGAAGAGGGGGTAGGGCTGCTTAGAAGACTGTCTGGCACAAAATCTGTGCCCGGTAAGTATTTGCTGAATGAACAAATAAACTTATAGCTCCAGTAGCCCCGAATCTCTTCATAGTGTTGGCATCTCTTAGTTTGATTCTTAGGTGAGAGATTCTGGTTGGTTCTCTTTTCGGCAATGGCATACCTGCCACTAATGGGGCTTCTAGAGAAGGACAGAGCCTTTTTGACTGGAAAGAGAGGAAATGCCTGTATGTCATTCCCTTGTCAAAATCTGAAATCACCTCCTATAACCCACAGAATAAGTCTATGAAGTCTTCACCTTGATCTTGAAGCCCCCTGGAGCCCAGCCATATCCCCTCTCTACTCTTTCGTCTCCAGATTAACCTAGTTCTGACCTGTCTACTCCCCTGTGTTCTCACCTTTGACTTGACTCATCCCTTTCCCCACCTGACACTTTTCCCCTCTTCTAGCCTCACACAATAAGCTTGGAATTCTTCACTTTGTCTAACTTATTGGAAGAACTTATATGAGACAGAATTGACTCTTCCTTAGTGTTTGGTAGTGCTCAACCTACAAAACCGTCTGGTTCTAGGGCTTTGGAGGAGGAGAAAAGAGGTCTTTTGTTGTTGTTGTTGTTTGTGGTACGTGGGCCTCTCACTGTTGTGGCCTCTCCCGTTGCGGAGCACAGGCTCCGGACACGCAGGCTCAGCGGCCATGGCTCACGGGCCCAGCCGCTCCGCGGCATGTGGAATCTTCCCGGACCGGGGCACAAACCTGCCCCGCCCTGCATCGCCAGGTGGACCCCCCAACCACTGCGCCACCAGGGAAGCCCGAGAAGAGAGGTCTTCAAATGCCATTTTAAAATTTTCTTGAACGTACTACCAATGCTATTTTAGAACTCCTATCTGCTTACTTTAATATCTGGAACATTTGTGGGCCTGTTTCTATATTCCCCTTTTTCCCTTGGTCTTGTTTCTCGGTATGCCTGGTGACTTTTGACTGAATGTTGGACATTGTGTATGAAGAAGTCCAGTCTCTGGGTTGCGATTTCCTCCAGAGGTGGGTCACCCTGTCCTCTGAGAGGCAGCTGGTGTAGGAGGGACTGAGATGACTCTGGTTACCTCCCCTTAGGGTGTCATCCTCTAGACATCCAGCCTGTGATGTTATCTAGGGCCCATCCTCCTTGGCAGGTCCTGGACTCAGTGATTTGCCTGCTCAGTACTAGGAGCTGGCCCCAAACTATGCTCTGTTTTCCAGGTGGTTTTCTTAGGGCTCTTGCCATGTGCAGCTTAAGAATTCAAAATATGCCTTAAGGGGAAAACCTTACAGTGATGGGCTCACTGCTCTGCACCTTTCATAAAATATGCCTTAAGGGGAAAACCTTACAGTGATGGGCTCACTGCTCTGCACCTTTCATAAAATATGCCTTAAGGGGAAAACCTTACAGTAATGGGCTCACTGCTCTGCACCTTTCTTCTTCAGGGATCTTGTACCATCAGCTCCTGGATGCTTTGCAGCTCAGACCTCCAATTTGTGACCCCTATGGCCACATGTGAGGGGCAGAAGGGCAGCTGTGCTGCCTCCTAGCTGTGTGACTTTGGGTGAGCTCTTAGACCTCCCAGCCTCCCTGATGAGTAGCAATAAGAAGATTGTTAAGAAGATTAAATGAGGCTAATTAACAGGTGTAAGGCTTAGGGCAGCACCTAGCAGCAAGGTGCCCGCTAGCATGCAGCTTCCCGCCGCACTGCCTGCTTCGTATGCCAGGGGCTCTGCTCTCAGGCACCCACTAAACGGAGCCTGAGAGCCGTTCATCCAAGGACACGCAGCTAGAATGAGCTAGGACCTGGCACTTTTCCTGCCCACGTGGTCTCCCTTTCTGGAAAATGTAGGGGCATCGGGGTGAGAAAGGGAGTGGTCTCTCCAGCTCTAAAAGGCTGTTCAAGCCCTGGGATTCTGCAAAAAGGCTCTGCCTGGAAGACCTAACATCCTTCCACACCCCACCCTTGTGTCCTGACAGCTTACTGGAAGAGCCAGTGGGTGACAGAAAGTTGCCACATGGTCACCATCCGAGGACTCTCCAGGGTTCTTGTGGGACAGGAAGTGTGAGTGATTCTATCCACTCACCTGGGTGCACAGCAGAGCTGGGCAGCCTCCCCACGCAAGCAGTGGCCTTTCAGTGTCACTCCTGCAAATCGCCCTCTCACTCCTCCCCCATCCTCGCCTGCCCACCCCGAGCAAGAAGCGTGGGGAGAGGCTTCTGAGGCAGAGCAGCCCAAGACTCAAGCTTAGAAATGCAGTGGGGTTTTTTTAAAAAATAGCTTCTGACTTTTTGGAAGCTGTTTTTATCACTTCTGGGTCTCTTTCAGAGCCTCTAGCAATGCTTGCGTTGTTTTGGGAGGTGGTGTTTTCTGCTGGGAAATTTGTTTTGCCACCTCTGTGTGGTGTGATCTTGAGTAATGAAAAGAACACCTCACATCAGGGAAGTGTTGTTCATGCCTCTCCGTGCCCAGTCATCCTGAGGAGGAGGTGTGTTTGGTTCACCCATTTTATAGATGACTAAGCTGAGGTCGGGAGAGGAGAAATTTGCAGGTGACGGTAGCCTGCTGAGTCATTTGTGCAGAGGTATTTAGCAACAGTGAGCTGCGGGGTTGGAGCAGGGCCCAGAGACCCCAGCTGTGCCAGGCACTGGCCACTTACCTACAGCATCACGGGAAGGTCTGGGGGTATAGGGCAGCCCTGGGGCAACAGGAGAGCATTCATATCTCAGGGCAGGAGTCACTTACCAACCGGTGTATGTTATTTACAGCTGGTGCCAGTATATTGTATTCAGGAGTCTTGGGTTGCAAGCAACAGAAACTACCTCTGGCTCATTTAAGCAGTAAGGGACTGCTGCCGTAACAAATGACCATGGACCGGATGGCTTAGACAACAGACATTTATTTATCACGGTTCTAGAGGCTGGAAGTCTGAGATCAGGCTGCCAACATGGTCAAGTTCTGGTGAGGGCCCTCTTGCTGGCTTGTAGACAGCTGCCTTTTCCTTGTATCCTTACACGTCAGAAAGAGGGTGAGCTGTCTGTTCTCTTCTTATAAACGACACTTAACCCCATTCAAGGGGGCTCCACCCTCATGACCTAATCATCTCCCAAAGGCCCCACCTCCAAATACCCTCACATCAGGATTAGGATTTCAACATATGAATCTGGAGGGGTCACAAACCTTCAGTCCATTGCAGGGACTTCACTGAAGGATATGGGGGTGGCTCACAGCATAGATGGGAAGCTGACTAGCCAGGCCCAGGAAAGGATGGGGGTCAGAGAACTCCAGGAGCCTCTATGGCAGGAAGTCTTGGGCAATCCCTTTGCAGTACTGCTCTAGGGCAGAGCTGGCTTCAGCATTCTGGTCCTCACAGCATCCAGGAAACGGCCTGGTTGGTCCAGCTTGGGTCACGTGCCCGACCTTGCTTGAGAGAGGGCAGCGTGCCTTGACCGACAGCCCCACTGTGTGCAGTGGTGGCTCAGTGATGCTCCAAAGAAGTACTGGAGTGTTATTACCAGAAAAAGGAGCAATGGAAGCTGAATAGGCAAAAGCAACAGATGTCTGTTGCAACTGGAGTGAGAGCAGATCAGAGAATGTCTGGGCTGGTCAGCCCTCTCATTGGGCCCAGAGAGGTTCAGAGATTTTTACCTGGGATCACAGAGCAGAGTATTATCACCCAGACTATCTGGGGCCAAATTGGTGGGTGATCTTTTCTTCGCCAAACACTGCCTAACTATGAAAACTTTACTTTAACAAACAGGCTCAGTAGGTATTGACTAATCTTCTCTGTGTTTTCACTGTACACACGTTGTGTGTCAGTCACTGTGTGGTTGCCTTGGACTCATTTTCTCAAATCATCCCCACAGTACTCCTCCTGGAGTAGATCCTGTTATTACTGTTCCATTTTGCAGAGAAAACAAAGGCTCAGAAAGATCATGCACCTTGCCCAGGTACTGGGGCAAGAATTTTTAAAAGAAACGTTTTATTAAAACACATATTTAAAACAAAAAATCACATATTTAAGAAAATTGTACACATCTTAACTCTTTTTTTTTTACTTTGACTCTGCTGCATGGCTTGTGGGATCTTAGTTCCCCGACCAAGGATTGAACCTGTGCCCCGCTGCAGCGAAAGTGCAGAGTGCTAACCACTGGACCGTCAGGGAGTTTCCCAAATCTTAACTCTTCAGTTCAGTGAATTTGCACCCGGTGCCAGGTGACCAGCCCCCAGCTCGAGCAACAGATCCCGTGTCCCCCTGCGTCCCCCTCCACCCTGCACTCCTGATTGCTAAAACTAAGGATTCATATTGCCTGACTTTGAGTTTTACGTAAATGGAATTGTATACACATGCTCTTCTGTGTCTGGCTTCTTTGAGCTCAAAGTTACGATTAAATTGCTCCATCGCTGTCCTGTGCGCTGTCCTGTCCTGCGCTTAGCAGCATCCATGACCTCTACCCATGAGATACGTAGCACGCCCTGGCTGTGACGACAGAACTGTCTCCGGACGTTGCCATATGTCCCTGTTGGGGCAAAATGGCCCCGGTTTGAGAATGGCTGCACGGAAGTACTGCACTGTGTGAGCATGCCACGTTTCACTGACATAGTCTGCTGATGGATGTGGGGGTCCTGCCCAGCTCAGGGTTATGGAATAATGCTGCTGCCACCATCCTGGCATATGTCTTTTGGGGAGCTCTCTGTTCACATTTACATGGGCACCTAAAAGTGAACTTCTAGGAAATAGGATGTGCATATGTTTAGCTTTATTAGATTTTTTCTGCCACATTATTTTTCCAAGTGGCTGTACCACTTCCCACCCCACCAGCCACAGATGAGAATTCCAGTTTCCTCCACATCCTCACGAGGCTTGACTTTGAACTGTGGGTTTCTGAAGGTTGGGGCCTGACTCTTAACTCCTTTTGGTGTCCCCACTGCCTGACAGAGTAAATCACACACAGAAACACTGGTTGCTCAACAACCAAAGACACGAATTCTGTCTTTCTGCTCAAGGTTCTGTGATCCTGATGGCGCAGTGCTCAGCTCTGGCCACAGGGGAGCATTTACCCCTCGGGAGCGGCTCCTTCCTGCGGGGATGACAAGGTCTTTCTCCCCTCCACCCGCAGCAGCTCGTGAGCTCTGGGGACGAGGCCACGGTTTCACTTTCTGTGAATTCCATATCCTGACACAGCTGTCAAACCCACGTGTCATAACTGTGATTTCAAAGGCTTACCGACACCATTTCCAAGCTTCGTCATTCAAACAAGACTTGTCAATCACATGAGAATCAGCTTCTCCCTTTATGCTGTGGCTATATTTTTATGGCAAGGTGGGGCTCTTTATGACGCTGTTGAGCTGTTCCAGCTGTTCTGCATATTTCTTTTTTTAAAATTAATTAATTAATTTATGGCTGTGTTGGGTCTTCACTTCTGTGCGCGGGCTTTCTCTAGTTGCGGCGAGCGGGGGCCTCTCACTGTCGCGGCCTCTCTTGTTGCGGAGCGCAGGCTCCAGATGCACAGGCTCAGTAGTTGTGGCTCACGGGCCTAGTTGCTCCGCGGCATGTGGGATCCTCCCAGACCAGGGCTCGAACCCGTGTCCCCTGCATTGGCAGGGGGACTCTCAACCACTGCGCCACCAGGGAAGCCCCATTCTGCGTATTTCTTAAATATCAAGCATGATAAAGGCAGACGTGGCTTCCTCCTGGCCTTCCCGGCAGACATCGCCACCGCTGTGCCGTCATCATTGTCGTCATCCTCATCGTCACCATGCTGCTGATCCATGTAGCTTTATATTTTTAGAGCCTTTTCACCCATACGATCTCATTTGATCCCCACAATAAATCTCGAAACACGAGCAGAGCAGTGAACCTCCTTTCACTGGTGAGGAAACGGACAGGCAAGTAAGTTGAGACTCAGCTGCCAGATGGCCCTGGCTGCTGGTGAAATCAAGTCTCATCAACCTGCATACGTTCGGATGCTCAGGTAGAGTCCGATTTTTCAAACTACAAATGCAGACTGCAAAAAATTTACACTTCTTTTTCTCACAGTTGACCTCAAACTCGCATTCTGCCCACTGGTGGAAATTGTAATCAAGTCAAAGGAGTCATTTCCAGGTTTTGTTCTTGGTCGTTTCAGATTTAAACACAGCTGTTTCAGGATTCCTTCACGCCCCATGCCCAGGGTGGCACGTGTGTTTGGAGGGGCTTTTGTTGGGTCGAGATGAGAGGGAGGGAATGTCTGCTTTTCTGCCCTCAGCATCCCCCATGCTGACCACGGCCACTGATATGTGAGTCCTTACTGGTCTCCAGCTGATGGACTGACACCAACCTTGTCCCACCATGAGCCCTTTTCTGTCCACTGACCGACTCTCTACCACTTCCTTGCTTTCCTCAAGGGCTTGGGAAACTTCCAGATGCCCCCTGAGCTCTCTGGGGCCACAGGAGACGGGAGGTCGCATGTTCTCTCATGCTGCCACGTTGGTGGTGAGGGAAACCTGCAGGATCTCGCTGGTCACTTCCGAGCATGTCCATAAACTCTCAGGTGATGTCGCTCTGTACCTCACTCGCAGGTCTTGATGGAGACGGGAGAGAGGAGGGTCCCTTTAAGTGACAAACTAGTTCTTCTCTCTGAACCTCCCAGAATCCACCAAGCCTATGGAATCATGTAATTTTAAAGACACACTCAACTCCATCACATATGTCTTAGAAGGTTTTTCTTTTCCTCACTGTTGAAATGTACTGCCTTTTAAATCATCATTCATCCTTCCTAAATATTATTTTTGGTTTATATATTGTTTATTTTTGTGACTTGTTAGGTCATGAACATTGGCTTTTGCCCTTTCTCTTGACCTTGATCTCTGCTGGAAATCTAAAGCCTACATTTTGAGACTCTCAGTCTGAGAATGTTTCCTCTTAACTTCGGCTGTTGTTGCTTTGGACTCTCCTACCAGAGGCAGTAAGCTCAGTTTGTGCCCCCAAATGTGGGGAAGGGTGATGTCTCCTCTCCAGGCAAAAGTGATTTATTAGAAACAATAAGTCACAGGCATCAGCAGCAAGACATCGCCTGCCTACGGTAATGATGCTGAGTAAAAGGTTAACAAGCATTCAACGTGCTGTGAAAAAAACGTGATTCAGAGAAGGCTCTCCGTTCAGGTTAATTCCAGGAGGGTTGTACGAGCTTTGAGAAATCCTCAGTATTCCATCTCACGCTGAACATAAAAACAGGAGCAACAAGTGGAGTGAGCACCCTGTGGTTATCCCCATGTCTGTGCCAGGTGCTTTTCCGTAGTCACGTGGTTTTTCCTTGCCGAGGCAGAGCTGTCAGTGCTCCTGTTTTACAGGTGAATTGAAGGGACCTGATCAAGGCCCCAGAGAGATTCAACTCCAGCCTGTAGGACGCACGCTGGCCCTTGACTCAGGTTTGGGGCCTCCCTCCTTGACGTTCCAAGAAGCTGGACCCGATGACCCTTCCGTTTTCTCTCTGTCACTAAGGGGTAAGCAGTTTTACTTCCTTTGACAGTAACTGCTTCCAGTATCACATGTTCAGGGTGAAAATGCTCTTCGTGGGCAATGTGGTTTTAGCACCACTTTTTTTTCTTTTTAATTTATCGTTTCAAAAAAGTAAAGTGACGGGACTTCCCTGGTGGTGCAGTGGTTAAGAATCCACCTGCCAATGCAGCGGACATGGGTTCGAGTCCTGGTCTGGGAAGATCCCACATGCTGTGGAGCAGCTAAGCCCATGCGCCACAACTACTGAGCCCCCACGCAACAACTGCTGAAGCCTGCACGCCTAGAGCCTGTGCTCTGCAACAAGATAAGCCACCGCAGTGAGAAGCCCGTGCACCACAATGAACAGTAGCCCTGGCTCCCCGCAACTAGAGAAAGCCCGCGTGCAGCAACAAAGACCCAGCGCAGACAAAAATAATAATAATAAAAAAAAGTAAAGTGAGGAATGTGCAAGGAGCTGGGTTCTTAACTCCAATAACAGCCTCGCACCCCTTTATTCCAGGGGCTGGTGCCAGGGAGAAGTGTTAGGAGAGACTGAGAAACAGGAAAGAAGGAGCCCCGTGCAACTTTCAGGACCCCAGTAGGTTCTTGATGTTGGTGAACTTTAGCGCCCTGTGGGGAGTTTGCAGAAAATGGCAGAACTTGGACCTCAGCCCACAGCTTTCCATTCCGTAGCTCTGCGGCGGGTCTAGAAGTTAGGTTTTTCACTAGTTCCCCACGGGCCCTTCAGTGCAGGAGACCTGCAGACTTTGCTTTGTGGAAGCCGACACCAAACCTTCCATCCCTGCCAGTAACAGCCCCGAGGCCAATCTCAAGGGGACTCTGGACTTTGAACTAGCTTCAAAGCGGTTTGGTGTAGTGGGACCTCATGAAACCTGGAGCCAAATCCAAGCCTCATCTTAAGCAAGTCGCTGTCGCTTCTCTGAGCCTCGGCTTTATCACCCAGAAAACAGGGACTCGCCCATTCCTTCCCACCATCAGCCCTCGGAGCCTACTTGTGCCAGGTGTTATGCTGGCTTTGGAAATTCAGCAGTGGGTGATGCACAGAACCTGCCTCACCTCCATGCCCCCCTCCACCAAGGAGCTCACTGATGCAGGGGAACAGACAAGCAAGGTATGGGGATCTGGGAAAGGCTGGAGGAAATTGCAAAATCAGGAAAGGCTTCCCTAAACACCTAGAGCCGAAGCTGAAGCCTGAAAGACTTCAGAGTGAGCAGAGCAGGGGGAGAGCCAGCGTGCTGCACAGAGGGGCAGCCACTGTGAGCGCCTGAGCGGAGCGAACTCACGGGGAAAATTTCACCTGGTTCCTTGTGGCTGGAACACAGCTGGAAAAGGTTAGGCTTGAGGAGTGGGCAGGGTCTTGTCAGCCTCAGGAAGCTTGGACTTCTTGCCCTTTGGCAAAGGGGACCCCTGAGAAGGTTTGGATCAAGGGACAGAGAGACGGTGAGCAAAGGTGGGAAGACAGGTCAAGAGGCTGCTGCAAGAGAGTAGCCAGGATGGACGGTGGCCTGCTCTAAACAAGCAACATCACAGGTGGAAAGAAGCAGGCTGGAGAGGTAACGGGGAGAGGATCAAGTCAAGGAGACTGATGTAAGTGGAACAGGAAGGTAGGAGCAATCTGGGCATCCTCCGTGCTTAACATCTAAAGCAGTGGTAGATACTCAAAAATCATTATTGGATAAATGAAAAATTGTGCGAATTATCTTTGCTCTCAACCCTGTCTGGTTATGAAGAACAGATGAGATCTTCATATAAAAGCACTGGAAACTTGTACAAATTCAGAAAGTGGTTCAGCTACTAAAACAGAGTCCCAAAATAGTAACAGCTGCAACATAATAGAAGGTTCTCTTTCTCTTTCATGCAACAGTCTGTGTAAACATATGGGGCTGATAGGGCAGCTTCACAGTCATCTGAAATCCAATCACCTTCTCTCTTGTTGGTCTTCCATCTTCCATGCATAGTTTCCATCTCATGGCCCAATATGGCTGCTCTAGCCCCTGCCACCACATCTGCATTCCATCCATTTTATCTGTGTGCCAGCCAGTGATAAAGGGGAAAGGGCATGCACTTCCTTTAAGGACATGACACAAAGTTGTACACATCCCTTCTAGTCATATACTTTGACCAATACTCAGTTATACGACCATACTCACCTGCAGGAGAGGCTGGGAATTGCATTCTTATTCCAGCAGCCAGAGTCCCAGCTAAAACATGACGATTCTATTTCTAAAAGGAGAGAGGAGAAAGAACTCGGGGAGACAAATAGTCGGCCACAGTACTCATCATTTGAAACCCATTTAGCAAATTCTAACACTGGTTAAATCTGGATGGTATACACATGGGGTTGATTAGATTATTATTCTCTGTAGTTTTCTGTATGTTTGAAACACTTGATAATAATAAAAAGTGCTATATTGAAGTGAGCATCTCCACCATTTATCTCCATTTTTCTCTGTCTCTGCCAGTTACTCATTGTGATTTGTTATTTGGGGCTACAAATAACAGCATATCTGATTAAGAGTAACTTAAAGAAGAGGAGTTTGTTACTCAACAAGAAGCCTGAAGACTGGGGCTTCCAGTGTTCCATCAGCAGTTCATTCGTGTCAGGATCCTCATCAACTCAGTGGTTCTCTAAACCTTTCTTTATGGTCCCAAAACGGCTGCCACAGTCCAGATGTCATCTATTCACGCCACTGCATCCAAAGCACTTCTCTCGACCTTGGCACTGTTGACATCTGGGGCACATTAGTCTTGGTCGTGGCACCTGTCCTATGCATTGTAGGATGTGGCCTCTACCCACTGGATGCCAGTAGCACCATCCCCTTAGTTGTGATCATCAAAAATGTCTCCAGACATTGCCAGATGCCCCATGGGGGACAAAATCACTCCCAGCTGAGAATAACTGGTCCAAACTAGGAAAGAAGGGAAGGAAAAAGGAAAATATTTTCTCGGTGCAGCTTATTCTCTCTTCAGTGAGAAACACATTTTCCAGAAGCCCCAGAAGACCTTCCCCTTGACTTCCACGGGCCAGGGTAGGTCACATGCCCACGCTTTACTGCAAGAGACCCTGGAATGCAGCTTCTGCCATTTTCTGCTATTCTAGGAGGGAGTGACTCTGCTAGGGAAGGAGGAGGATGGAGATGGCTGTGGTGTGTGTGCTCAGCAGCATCCGTGGGATGGGATTTCACAGGAGGGACCAGGTATCTTTCCAGAGGTCTTTAAACAGGCGGTAAGGACTGTCTGTGGAGACAGCCTGACTTGAAGGATGCTGCTCCTTGATGTTAGCGTTACGTGCTTTACACCATGGACGTGATGAATTGTCGCCTCACCTCTGTGGGGAGGGACTATTTTTATCCCTCTTACAGAGATGAAGACAATGAGGCTGAGAAGGATGAAGCCACTTGCTACAGGTCCCACAGCTCCTGAACGGGGGAGCTGGGTGCTGTATCTGTCTGTCTCCAAAGCCCACGTGTGTCACAGAGTCCTGTCAGGGGACAGAAGCCACACCAGCTTTTTTCACAGAAAGAATTAGTATAAAGGATTGTGAACTGTGTTAAAAAAAAAAAACTCAAGAGGCAACAAGAGAACATGAAGGTATCACAGAGGAAGCAACTTCTGGGAGCAGCTGCCACGCCAGGGCTGGGGAGACAAGGAAAGGAGCTGTTGAAGCCTGCGGGAGGGTCACCACGGGCTCGGCCCCGGGCCTCTGAAGCGGGCACTGGCCAGCTGGTGCTGGTGGCCCTGCACAGCACAGAGAGGCCGGCAGCGGGACTCTTGGAAAAACTACAGATGGGAACAGACTGCTCCAGCTGCAGTGAAGATGTACTGGGAAGATGCTGAAGCCAGAGCTGGACCAGGAAACAGACAGGACAGAGCGTATGCTCCTGCATCCTCCAAGCCTACCAGCCGGAGGAGAAGGAAGGTGGTTTTCAGAGACCCAGCCCAGCACCACAGGGCAGAGCACAGAGAGGTGAGGGGCTCAGGAACAATCCTTAATAATCAGCTCACCGGCCAGCCTTCTTCCCTCCCTGCCGGATGCTGGGAGCTAGGAGGGCTTCCCGGAGAGGGCAGATGATTGGTTATCTGCAGGGCTGGGGCCAAGAGATAGGCCTTCAGGATCCTTCGGTGCTCAGGGGGCCAGCTTGAGAGGAGATGCGGCAGGGCCACAGATAAATCCAACTGGCCGCCGGATTTCCAAACTCCCCAGTGCCTTGCTTGATGTCACATGGCTCTCAGCTGTCATCATCCCATTGAAGCTCCTTCTGCTACATCTTCCTGTACTGCAGAAGCTAGACAGGAAAAAAGGAGCCACTTCCCTGGTTCCTTTGCACCTAGGATATTTGGGATGCGATTCTGCTCCTCTAGCTGAGATTTGAAGGATGGTGAGGCCAAGGCCGTCCGTCTTCCTGCTGCCTTGGGTTTTCTGGAACCATCCAGTTTTTTCATAGCTGCATTTCAGTGACCATTCGCCAATTATGTGCAAGGTTTAGGGGTCTTTGCAGAGGTGAAGGCTTCTTGTTTCCAGGATCACAGCTTCTACTGTGTGTTCTTGAAGCCAGAAGTTCTGACAGCTGCATGTGGGTTGGCACTTTCCTGATGGAGGTAGGTTCACCAGCTTCCTTGGTGGGGCAGTTCTGCTGTGTTTTTCCTGGAAAGCCAGCCCAGAGACTGCTCCTTTTGAAATTCCAGTGGCTTTTGTAAGCACGTATTACCTTCTAGTAATTTCTTTTTTAAAAAAGTAGGTAGAGGGGCTTCCCTGGTGGCGCAGTGGTTGAGAGTCCGCCTGCCGATGCAGGGGACACGGGTTCATGCCCTGGTCCGGGAGGATCCCACATGCCGCGGAGCGGCTGGGCCCGTGAGCCATGGCCGCTGGGCCTGTGCGTCTGGAGCCTGTGCTCTGCGGCGGGAGGGGCCACGGCAGTGAGAGGCCCGCGTACCGCAAAAAAAAAAAAAAAGTAGGTAGAGGGGCTGCTTGCTTCTGCAGTTGAACGCTGACGACTTCAATCATGCCCGTGATCTTCACAACAACACTGATTCCATCTTACCGATGAGAAAACCGAGGCCCATAGTAGTTCAGCATCTGGCTTGAGGTCACACTAAGTAGTCAGTATTAGTGTCAGAACCACAGTATGAACCCAGATCTCCTGCCCCCTAACCCTGTGCCTTCCCACGTAATCCCAGGAGGGTGTGATTTTTAAACTGTAGTGAAAGTGCAGTCTGAAGCCCACATTTCACTTGCAAATCAGAAACCACTTTTGTACTGAATTAATTTGAGCCTGATTCTTGTTTGTTTCAATTGCATGATTACAAAGGAATAATGATTGATTCTCCTGTCAGGTTGAGTGGCTATGATCGGCAGGGCCCTGCGCACACACACAGTAGCTCCACGGCGGCTGCAGGTGGGTGCCCTGTGCTGTTGACCCTTGTCCCCAGCCCCGGGCATGAGTGTAGGACAGGATGGTACAGAAGGGTTCATGACTTCTCAGGCCATTCAGTGCCAGGTGCTCGGCCCCGGGGTGAATCACATGATTGTTGACCATCTGTGTGCAGTGCGGGTGGCCACACCCTGGTACAGATCAGAAAACACCATTCTTTAAGGTCACAGTTGATCAGCAGGTGCATGGGGTGGCGTAGTTTTGACCAGCTCAGCCTCCTGTCCTCGCCTTGCTGGTAACAGGGTGACAGCACCCTTGTTTTCCTTTGCAGGGGGCCTTCCCATCCTCAGGCCACGTGAGGTTTCTATCGCAGGCTCCAGGGGGAAGGCCTGACTCAGGCCTGAATAAGTACCACATTCCATCCCTGGATTACAAGGATTTGGTCAGGTGTTAACCTGTGGCCCAAGTGAGCTAAAGGAGAATTGGTTCTGTGACTTCTCTTGAATTATTGGGAAAGAGAGGGTGGTTCTTTCTGTTGGAGTTAAAGATGCAAGTATGGATCTGCTGGGGTTAGTTACCACAGGCAGACAGCCTGTCAAAAGGTGGAAACCGGGGAGGGGCAGTGGGGAGGTAGAGCCAAAAGAGAGAGAGGAGACAGATTCCCAATGACATTGTTTACAACACTGGATCCAGCCCTACCTGAAACCATCTCCTCCCACCATAGGTTTCTCAGTTATGCAAGACAGTGAACTCCTCACTTTGCTGAAGCCAGTTTGAGTTGGCCTCTTAGTTACTTTCACTTCACTGTATCCTGACTGCTACACAGATCCTTTTTCCAGGGGTGTTCCATGTTCTTTCCACCAAACCAAGCTGTCCCGCTACCTCCCACCCCAGGTGGGTTAAGCTTGGATTGGTCTAAACTACAAATGACTGAACTTCTCCAGGATTGCCAGCCTAGCTTCTCATGTGGCAAACACTCAAGATTCAGTCTGTCATGCTTCTTTTATTTCTCCAGATTTTTATTTCTCCAAATTAACTTAGGATTGGCTTAAGATGACACCTACCAAGTTGCCCTGAAATCAGTGTCCCCCTCGTAGGGCTTTTGCTCTCTGCTTCCCTGGATTGTCAGTGGGAAGGCCTCCTGGAGGAGGGGGACAGCTGAACTGAGTTTTGAAGAGTTTTGCATTATTAATACATTAAAGAGCAGGAGAAATGCCCTCCAGGGAACCATCAACCTGTGTGAAGGCAGATACAAACAAGAACAGGGTGAAGGCTTGGAGTTTGATGGTGAGGTCAGACAGCGCCACCAATTTTTTTTTTTAAGACTTTCCATTAAAATGTCATATATAGAGAGAAAAATGTGCATATATGTGTGCAGCTGGGTGAATTTTCACCAAGAGAACACATCCATGTCACATGCCTATGGATCCAGAAGCAGAGCATAATCAATGCCCATGAAGCTACACGTCCCTTTTCTGTCACTATGCCTTCCAGGGGGAAGGTCTGTCCTGACGTCTCACGTCCACACCCTGGGCTAGTTTTGCCTGTTTTCAACTTTATGAAAATGGAATCAAGTTTTTCCTGTCACTGGCATCTGTTATTCAGCATTGTGAGGTATGCACATCCTTATCATCATATGTAGTTACATGTTGTCCATGCTCACTGTTGTAGGGCAGGGTTCAGCAAACTTTTTCTATAAAGGACTAGATAGTAAATATAGGAGTCTTCTCAGGCCATTTGATCTCTGTCACAACTACTCAACTCTGATGTTATCATGTGAAAGCAGCTATGGACAATGTTTAAACCAATGGACAGGGCTGTGTCCTAAGAAAATGTTATTTACAAAAACAGGCAACCTGGATTACAAACAGAGTGCCATAGTTTTCCAACCGCTGCTGTAGAATATTCCGTTGTGTGAATATACTACAATTTCTTCATCTATGCCGTTGATGAGTTTTGGGTTATGTTTTAATTTGAGACTATTTATGAATAGTGATATGAACATTCTTGTACATGTGTTTGGTGAACATATGTTTGCATTTCTGCTGGGTATGTTCCAAGGAGCGGAATTGCTGGGTTGTAAGTTGTACATATGTCCAGCTTTAGAAGCTGCTGCTCAGTAGTTTTGCAAAGTGGTTGTACCAATTTATTCTCCTCTATCTACAAGCAGCCGTGTCTGCATCCCAGTTGCTTCATTTCTTTGCTAACGCTTGGCATTTTCACATCAACCTTTCAGGTGGGTGCATACTGGTATCGCTTTATGGTTTCAACTTGCGTTTCCCTGATGAGTAATGCAGCTCAGCTCCTTTTCATGTGTTCATAGCCGTTTTGGATATCTTCTGTGTGAAGTACCTCTTCCAATAACTTTTTATGCCTTTTATTTGCATAAATTACCTTCTGCCTCGACGATAAGTCTTGCTGTCTCCTTCAGGGAGTGTGGCTATTTTCTAAACTCAGGAGTCTTCAGGAGCCCATGTTATGCATATGTTACTAATTTGTCTTTAATTCTACTGTGAGATGTTTGCCCTCTTAAGAATCTGTTTCAGGTTCTTTTCCCTTAAGAAATTTTGATCCTATGCTTGCATGTGTAAGTTCTTTCCCAATTCTTCTTCCTTCAGTACACGATAGCTGCCAAATAGTTATCTTCTCTTCTTTATCTACCACATTTAGACAAAATAAAACAAACAAAACTATCCCTACTTCAACCTTCATGGGTGCTTTGATTTTGAGCTCTCTCCCTACTTCCCAAATCCATCCTTCTCTCCCCCTGGTAGTTCTCTTCTTCCCCACTGGAACTCCCACTAGCCCCTCCTCATCTTATCTCCTTTATTGACTATTTTAATGAATTAAGAAAAAGCCCCATAGCCAGTCAGACAAGTTTCCTTCCCAGAGAGCAAAGGCAAGTTTCCTTCCCAGAGAGCAAAGGCAAAGCTGATAGAATTTTTCTTTAGAATTTAAGATGACAAGGCTGTGAATATTCTCATGACTGCCTGTCTTTGTCTTTGCCACTGGTAGGTTCTGTGTCCATGCCAATAAATATCGTTTTGAACGTTTTTAAAAATGGAAAACAAAAAAAAAAAAAAAAAAAAAAACAAAAAAAAAAAAAAAAAAAAAAAAAAAAAAAAAATGGAAAACAAGTTAGGGGTCTCTCTTATTTGATTCTTGCAATTAAGGACACTGAGCCCATGACTACCGTGGGAACTTATTTTCGAGGACTCTGCTTCCTGAGGACTAACCACGGGGCAGGTACTATGTGTATCAGGTGTCCCTAAGATCATCCCTAGGTTTGATGATTTGCTAAGAGGATTGAGCGTATAGTTGAACTCAAGGCTTCTTGTGGCAAAAGGATACAGAGGGAAATCCACAAAGGGAAAAGGCACGTGCAGCAAAGTCCAGGGGAAACCAGGCACAAGCACGCCGAGCCCTCTCCCAGGGAGTCACAAGACAGGCATAATTTCTCCAGCAATGAGTTGTGACAACACATACAGAACGTTACCTTCCAGGGATGCTCATTAGGGACTCAGTGCCCAGGGTCTTTACTGGGGCTGGTAAGTAGGCACTCCTTGCCTGGCATGTACCAAATTTCCCTGAAGGGAAACAACTGTTCAGCAGAAACCACATTGTTTGTGCAGATAGTTTAGCTATCCTTGTCAGGGAATGATGGGAACCTTCCTGAAATCTGCCTTCCCAGATGCCAGCTAAGGGCCAACTTTGTAAGCAGACCTTTCAAAGGACAGCAGCCAGACCTGCTATGATAACTCATTTTGGCAGAGTGAGGCGTTTGAAATTCACAAACCCTCCCAACAACCTCACAAAGCTGTACAATCATTATCCCTATTTGGAGGAGAAAAGACTAAGTCTCAGAGAGGGTGGAGAACTCTACTAAGAGCTAATAAGTGGTAAAACCTGGACATAGACGAAGTGCAATTACAGACCATGTTGTTCTCACCGTGCCCCACTGCCTCTCAATTCTTTCATCTTAATATTTAACTGTGTAACAGCCAACCTTTGCTGAGTCTTTTCTATGGGCCAGGCGCTCTGCTAAATGCTTCTCCTACAACAGCTCATTTAAGCCTCTTGAGGGCGTGTGTTATTATTATCCCCATTTTACAGATGAGAAAACTGAGGCACAGAGCTATTGAAAAATGAACATCATCAGGCCGTAATAATTGTGGCTATGTGCTGGGTTCTTCCGAGGTCCAGACACGGTGGTAAACATTTTCCATGCTCATTAATCTTCATGATATCCTTATAAGATAGAACTGCGGCAGCTCCAGAATTGGGGATGGGAAGGAGTTAGGGATGGCAGTCTGGCTGGAAGGGGCTTGAGGTTTATATATCCCTTTACCTAAGACTGAGGAAACCCGCCTACCCGTGTCAGGGGTGGGGGTGGGGGGAGCCTCCAGGGAAGTAGGCACCGCTTTTGTCCCCAGTTTATGGATGAGGTTCAGGACTAGGAAGTAACATGCTTAAGCCACACAGCAGCTCCCGTGGGTGCCCTGGTTCCACTGCCCCAAGGCACATTCCTCCGGCGTGGATCTGCCAGCTTTGCCCAGCTGCTTCTCCTCAGTGGCCTCTGTAGAGCAAAGGTGAGCTGAGGGTGGATCTTAATGGAGCAAAGCTAGTATGAGGAGAAGATCCAGAGTTCCAGAAAGCAAGCCTGATGAAGGGCTCCAGGAGTTCAGAGGAAAGTGAGGCAGGTGCTTCCAGGAGAAGCACCCGGCAACTCATTCACGCAGTCCAGAAGGAGGGGAGCCGACTCAAGGCTTTGATGAACTTTCAGTGCGAAGTGCCCTGTTTCGTTAGGCGGAGATGGGCCCCACGTGAGTTCTTCCTCATCCTCTCCCACGCCTACCTTTGCCCCACCCTGGCCCCCACCCATCAGAGGAGGAACTTACTTGAGCGAGGGAAAGGGCTCCTTGGAACCCTTGCCCTCAGAGGAGAAGACGTGGACCTGGCTGAGGCAGAGCAGCTAAGGACTTCTGCAAGCCCAGGGTGCTAACTGGCGCTTCTAGCAGATACGAGAGAGGGAAACGAGGTAGAAAACACAGGGCCAACCAGAGGGCTCTGCTGGCTCTACTGAGTCCCTGCCATGTCATGCACACCTGTCCTGAGGCGATACAATTGGTGAAACATGCCCCCCTCCCTCCGAAAACTGACAACCGATTCTAGAAAGTAGTGGCTAATGTTATCGTGCTAATCACGCAGTGTAGTGTGGTGTTGAGTGTATTTTCAGGGAAGAATTCACTTTATTATTTTTTTAAGACTTTTTTTTTTTGATGTGGACCATTTTTAAAGTCTTATTGAATTTGTTACAATACTGCTTCTGTTTTATGTTTTGGTTTCTGGGCCCAGAGGTAGGTGGGATCTTAGCTCCCTGACCAGGGATCAAACCCACACCCCCCTGTGTTGGGAGGTGAAGTCTTAACCACTGGACCACCAGGGAAGTCCCGAGACTTCACTTTAGTTTAGAGCATCGCGGGGCCTGAAGCTGCTGCTTCCGTTGCATTTTCCCTGCGGTTTGCAGAGAAATGAAGTAAGGCCGCAGAGATTGCCAAGTTGGGCACTTGCAAGGACTCTGGAGGCAGCCCTTGTGAAGTGTGTAGGGTTGTTCCAAGGGCAAATTAACGCTCAGTGGAGACGCGACTTCTGTCTACGTTTGAAGGCCCATCCCCTCAGCCAAGCACCCGGCACACAGGGGTGACTAAACTAGGGAACCGAGGACAGCAAGGTGCTACCCTGACTTTCCAGTTCAGGCCAACTTTGGGTAGGTCACTTCGGTTCTCCAGGCGTCAGCTTCCTTATCTACAAAATGGAAATAACCATCCTTCCTAAGGCTGTGGTTAAATGAGACAATGAACAGCAAATGTGGGGCACTTAGCATCTGGCACCAGAAAGTGGTTCAGAAACGTCAGGTGCTGCTTCTGCTATAGTGACCACAGGGTAATACCGAGCAAAGGACGTGAGCGCAGCCCAGTGATGGAGGTGGGAGGAAAGGCTTCCGTATCAGCTCAGGCGAGTCTGCTCCGATTCTCACCTCTGAGAGCAGACAGTGGATGTTTGCCACCAACCTTTCCTTCCCTCCCACCTTCCTTCAGCTCCTGGAATTTCCTTCAGGTATTAAATACCCCCAGGCAGCCAGGGCCTTGGTGAAAGCTGACTCCACCCCCTTGGTCCTGCACTGAGCCCTGATTGGCTTACAGGGATCAGCACTGTCCATTTCCTGCCCAGTCATTGGTTTGCAGGCAAGCACGTGACCTAGCGGATCCAATCAGGGTGCATCTTGTTTGAACCTGCATTCACCAGCCCTGGATGTGATGTGGAAAGGCGTAGCTGCGGGATGCAGGCATCCTTGATGAGGATGTTGCTGAGACGGGCAGAGCTGAGGAATAGAAAACACCTGGGCCACATGTAGCATTGTTAAGTCTCGGGAATCATCCAACCCGGAAGCTGGGTCTTACGTGCACTTTCCGTTTGGACAAACCAGATCTCCTCGGTTGCGCCAGCCAGTGCAAGTTGCCTTTCTTGGTTACTTGGAACTAGAAACACCCTGTCGGGATGCACTCCTGTAGGTGTAATTGTTCAGCTTCCACGTTTGCCTTGGAGAGGACAGTGACCTTTCTTTATCCTCTGTGTTCGCAGCTTCTCGCCAGTGTCTAGGACACCTCAGGCACTTCATCATCGTTTGTTGAATTCATAGGACGTCACTTACCTCATGGAACTTGTAGTCTCCTTGAAAAATGAGACACATGTGTCTGAATCTAAATAAGATGTGAGACAAGCTGGGACCAAGGCCCTGCGCTAGTTCTACAGGAAATCGATGCTGTCATACTTGATCTTCCTCCTTGAAGCGACCTTATGACGCTGGACAAACAGGACAAGCAGCGGATGCCAAAGCCACCCTTATGGACCAACTGGGCTTTGGGAAAATATTCATGGAGACCAGGGGAGGATTCTTTCCTTAAAAGGTAAGTTGGAATTTATTGAAAGTAGGAGACAGGCCCCATACAAAGTGTCCATTAGAACACGTTTGGTTCAAATGGGGCAGAAAAATTGGTCACAAAAATGGCTTAAGCAAAACAAGAGAGAAAGGGAGGGAAAACGTATTGGTGTGTGAAAGGAAAATCCAGGGGGAGCTCCACCTTCAGGGACATAGTGAGCAGAACCTTAGCTCTTCTCTGTCACCCAGAACTGCCTTTCTCTGTGTTGACTTCAGTCTCTTGCTCTGCCTGGGAGCAAAATGACGGCGGCATCTGCCACCACTACATCCCCGTGGGCTCCCAGCTGCATCTCCTCTACCTCATTGGCCCAAGGGCCCATCCCAGTACCAGTCACTGTGGCTGGGTGAGGGTCATGCTTTGATTAATTTGGGCTTTGGACACACGCTTCACCTCTTTGGGAGGGTCTCATTGGCTGGTCCCTAAGACATTAGGGAGCACTCTTGCCAGAAGGAGCGTGAAGGGTCCTGGGGACAAAAGCAAGAGCGATGGACAGAAAGAGTGGAAACAAAGATATTCACCCATTTTCACAGCACGCACGGTGGAAGGCCTACCATTCCTCAGACTGTGTGCTGGGACTGGGACAAATGAGGGACAGGGCTTGGCTTTGAGGAGTTCACAGCTCAGAGGACAGGTGAGAGTTTATTCCTGTCTGGCTTAATATAAGGACGAGGCACAGAGCTGCACAGGACCTCTGGTGTCTCCCAGCCCCTTTATCCCTTCTCTTTCTGTAGGAAGATGGAAATCCCTTCAACCCTTATCACAGTGTCACGTGAATGTGCTTAGGATTGGACCAGCTTCTTGTCCTCTCTGCTTCGGTTTCTGCATCTTTAACGTCAGGATTATAAGAGCATGTCCCTCCCAGGGCTGTAGAGAGGGAGAAGAGACGTGGTGCCTGGGAAACACTGAGCATAGCACCAGGGGCCGAGTGAGGGCTCCCTGAAGGTTAACTCTGTCCTGTTTCGTTGGGGTGATGTCAGTGGTATTGGGACAAGTCTGCCTGTAACGTGCTTCTTTTTACTCTTCGTGGAGGATGGATGGAGAAGAAGTTAGAGCCAGACTGCCTGGCTGTGGGTTTGTGTCTTAGTCTGCTTGGGCTGCCATAACAAAGTACCACAGACTGGGTGGCTTAAACAACAGACATTTATTTTCTCACAGTTCTGGAGGCTGGAAAGCTGAGATCAGGGTGTCAGTATGATTGGGTTCTGGTGAGAGCTCTCTTCCTGACCTGCGGCTACTTTCTTGTCGTGTCCTCACATGGCAGGGATTGAGAGGGGTGGAGGAGGGACAGGGAGGGAAGGGGAGGGACAGAGAGAGACAGACAGATATCTCTTCCTCTTCTATAAGGTCACAGTTCTATCAGATTATGACCCCACCCTTATTATTTCATTTAACCTTAATTGCCTCCTAAAGATCTTATCTCCAAGTATAGTCACACTGGGGGGGGGGTTAGGGCTTCAACATATGAATTTTAGGGGGACACAGTTTAGTCCATAGCCAACAACTTAACCTTCCTAAACCTCAGTTTGCACATCTGTGTCTCATAACAGACTTATAAGACTTATAAGTCTATTATGTGTATATAGAAAGTACCCAGTATATCTTCATCGCTACTCTTTTTTTCTCTTACTAACTAGCAACCAAGGACTTTGATTTATCTCAGCCCCCGACAGCATCTGGCTCCATCCCCAGCACACAGTGCGTGTTCAGCGATTGTTGGTTTAGTGAATCCATAACGTATTGCTCAGTTTGCACAGTGCTGTGTGCACTGGTGAGATGTTGGGGTATCAGGCCACTCTGTGTGACACATCAGCTAAGATTCAGATTCAGCTATTGTTACAAAGAAACCAAAATAACAGTATCTGAATCAAGGCAGTTTATTTTTCCATCACATGACAGTCTGGATGAGGTGATCCAGAGCTGGGACAGTGGCTTCATGGCATCAGGGACCCAGGCACCTTCCCTCTTGTGGCTCCGTGATGCCTCGGATATTCCTCTCATTTGAATAACCCAAGATGGCTTCCTCTCATCTGCATGGTCCATGTTCCAGGTAGCAGAGCGGGGACAGAGATGAAGGAAGAGTGCACCACTTCCCTCCAAAGGCATCGCATTGAACAGAGCTTGGTCATGCAGCCATGCCTAGCAAGGGAGCTGGGTAGTGTGGTTGCCGGTTGGGCATCCATGAGTTCCCTCAGAAAGTGGGGATTCTGTCACTAGCAGAGACAAGTGGGGATTGGATATTGGGGCACAGTTAGCAGTCTCTGCCCAAGACTTCTGCTTCTCCAGGGGCAAGGGCTAGATCTCTGCCTCACGGATGAAGAAGAGCCCAGGTGGGAGGTGAACTGGGATTTGTCCAAAGAGAGATGTCCTTTAGGAAGATGAAGGCCGTGGAGAAGGTCTTGTTCGCGAGCCAACACAGGATCTTCAGTCAACCAGGACCCTCCCTTCTCACCCCTCTGCTCTGGGACCCTGCTAAGGCCCTGCCCAGGTAAAAGAAGAGGCAGTTTCATTTATTGTCAGATCCCCAGGCCCATCAAGGAGATGGAGGGGATGTAGGCCTGGCCTGCAGAGCTCTGGAGGGACCCAAGACGAATTACGCCTCTGCTTCCCTCTGAGTGGGAGACGTGGCTTCAAGGACAAGGAGAAATTCCAAAGTCAAGAGGAAATAGCTTCTCTAGGTGGTACCTTCTTTTAGAAGCAGAGCTTGCTTCCTGTTCCTCTGGGCAGCCCCAGTGCTACATGAGGCCTGGCGCATAGTAGCCATGCTACTGAACAAATAATTTCTTGCAGTTTTTCCTCCACTTCTTTAGACTTCAAAGACTTGGGCTCAGGAGGTGAATATTGCCTTATGATTTATTTTAGTCACTCAGCAACGTGAGGCCCAGTGCCTGGCACATAGTAGGTACTCAGCTGTACGGTTTCCCAGCACCTCTGGAAATGCATCATGTATCATCAGGCCTTTGGAAAAGGAGCGTCTCCATCCTTACAACCTCCTTGCTATGGAGTCAGGGCTGACCAATTCTTAAACATGTAGAAAGGGAGAGCGGTGATAACAGCTTTAATAGCAGTGATCACCAGCTGAGCACCTACTGTGTGCTGGACTCTATGCCAGGTGCTTGACAAGTTCTTTCAAATCCTTCACCAGCCCTTCAATGTGAGGATTATTATCTCCATTTTCTAGAGGTAACTGAAATGAGGTGAGAAATTAGCTCATCCCTTTGGAGCAGAGATTGGCAAACTATGGCCCATGGGTCAAATCTGGCCCACCACCTGTTTCTGTAAATAAAGTTTTATTGGCATACAGCCACCGCCATTCATTTACATAATGCGTGCAGCTGCTTTCCCACTACAACGGCGGAGTAGTTGCGACAGAGACCATATGGCCCGCAAAGCCTAAAATATTTACTATCTGGCCCTTTACTGAAAGTTTGTCCGGTTTAGAGGAAACATGTGAATACTTTCTTTTTGCTGGGCTGGAAATCAGACCAGGAAAGGCTTTGCAAGCCGTGGTGAGGAACTGAGCCTTGTTGGGCTGGTAGAGCCTTGTTGGGCTGGTAGAGCCTTGTTGGGCTGGTAGAGCCCAAATTGTCCCTGCAGGAGGCTGAATGTGTGTTTCAGGACAACCAGTCTGGCTGCTGAATGGAGAATTACTAGCAGCGAGCGAGGGAAACCTATTAGGAGTTTGCTGAAATAATCCAGGCAACAGAAGGCTGGGCTGAAAGGTCCCGGTGGGGTGAGAGGTTTAGGAGGGAGAATCCACAGGACTGGCAGTGATTATCTGGAGGTGAGCGGGGGAGAGAAGACTTAGGGAAAAACTTCAGTCTGGGGAGGGGTTAGAGGTGACATTCACTGAGCTAAGAAACCAGGAGGCGGACGAGCAGCTGGTGTGCGGAGCAGGGAGTTTAGTTTGGGAGGTGTTGAGTTTGAGGTGTCTGCTGGATGTCTCAGCCGAGATGGCCAGCTGGAGGGTGGCCCTGTGAGTCTGGAGCTCAGGAGGGAGTGCCGGGTGTGCCCTGGAAGGTAGAGAGTTCAGGGTCCCCGGCAGGGAGGGCGTAAAGAATGGACTGAACAGAGGGGTGCGATTCAGACCTGGGGCCGAGTTCTTGAAAACCCAGGTTCTTGTCTCTCCAGCACCACGCTTTTCCTCGCGTCCTCCCGAGACCACCTCTTGAGTGTCGGGTGAAGCTGCAGCCAGGAGGGGCGTCCGGAACGAAGCAAAACCCAGCCCATTCCCCAAACAGGCAGGCCCTACTCCTGGCCTCAGAAGCAGGGAGAGAATTGTCTGTCTACCTAGAGTCAGAGATCCCAGGAGAACTAGAGGCTGTCACTTTCTGAGAACTTGACACCTGTCACACTGACGAGGCCTTTCCTGGTGCCTCGCACCCCCAGCTGTGTTTCTGCTCTGAAGCGAGGCTCTGGGGAGCTGGGCTGCCCCCCGCATAGGGATGCTTTTCTGGAGTTGTTTCCTCCTGTGGGCTCAGGTGAGCGCTTGCCTGCTGGAGAGAGCCGGAATGGGCCCCAGCCTGTCCCCGGGTACCATTTTGAGTATACACGGCGTCCAGGAGGCGTGCCTGATACGGGTCTGGAAACGGATGGCAAGTGGGAGGCCTCCTACATGCTGGAAATTCTTTGCACCTTAAAGAAGGCTGAGGAAGTCTTTCTCCTCCAGAGATATGACTGCTACCTCAGACTTATTTTTTGCCTTGAAAGATTTCAAGGCTGTCTGATTCTTGGAGCGAGGGGAAGCAGGGCCTTCAAAACAGCCTGGTTACCTCCAGCAGAGAGCGGCTCAGGAGCTGGGAAGATGCTGGTTTTCCTGGTGAAATCCCCGGTTGACTTCTGGTCAAATCTGCCCTGGAGTTTTGTTTACCTTCTCCCCTTTGTCGCGGAGGATGTTGCCCTCTGTGCCCCTGGCTGCCTTACATGTCTCGACTATCCCACAACTGATTAATGTTCTACGAGTCAGAACCATTTTGGCGACAAGCAACAAGTGCGAGTCCAACTGTCTTAGGCACAAAAAGGAATTTGTTGGCTTGGTTCACTGAGATTTTTCTGGCATGGCATCTACTTCAGGTAAAGCTGGATCCAGGTGCTCAAATGATATCAGCAGAATCTGTCTATCTCTGGGCTCTGCTGCCCTCTGCGCTGGCTATATTCTCAGTCAGACTGTCCCCACGTGGTGGGAAGATGGCCGTCAGCTCCAGACTTCATCTACCTGGTTTGGCATTTCCCAGCAGAAAGACAGTGCCTCTTGGCTAATTAACGTGCAGGGAAAGTCCTGGATTCAACGTCAGTGGCCCCAGCTGGAGTCATGTGACCGTTCCTAGCCAATCACTGTGGCCAGGAAAATACTGCATTCTCCTTGGCCAGACCTGGGTCACACGTCCAGCCCTGGAGCTGGAGATCAGGACGACTCCATCAGAGCTACAGGGGCTGCGTGTGGGGCAGGGGTGGTTCTCCAGAGGTGACACACGGTTCTCTTTCCAGAAGGGGGTGTGCAGGGGGCAAGCAGAAATAACAGATGAATAACATTATGCTTGATACCTCAGAAGAGGAAGGTGGAAATAGTATCTGTGAACTGGACTGGCACAAAAGGAGGAAGTACTAATGGTGGATTGTTGTATGTAAGGCAGCCGTCTGCATGGGGATAGGCCAGGCGTTGGAGTCCAGCGGGGGCGGGCGTCATATGTGTGTAGGGACTGGGAGAGGGAGGTGGGGGGACCCAAGACCTGGAGCATGAGGAATAGAGGCTCTAGAATGGGGTGGGGAGTCAGGTCTCCAACTTCCTCCTTCTATTTCCTTCCCTCCCTCCCTCCTCCCTCCCTCCTTCCCTTTTCCCTTTCTTCCTCCCTTCCACCCCAAATGTTGGAATGCTTGCTGTGTGCCAGGTATGCCATTGGGCACTAGGAACACACAGATGAACAAGATGGAAATGTTCCCTGCCTTTTAATGCTCATCTTCTCCTGGGGGAGAGATAATAACAGATAAATAAATGAGATCGGTTTTGAGAGATGAGCTAGAAAGTGACTGAAGTGTGGGCAGCTGCTTTCTCCAGGGTAGTCAAGGAGGGCTTCTTGGAGGAGGTGACATTTGGGCAGAGGCCAAGTGATGAGAAGGAACCAGCCCTGGGAAAAGTAGGGGTGGGAGAGGGAAGGCCTTGAGGTAGCAAAGAGCCCTGGGTAGGGCAGAAACAGCCAACCACCCACATAGGTAGAGCCTGGGGATGGAGAATGTGCTAGAGGCCAAAGTAGGGCTGGGCGGGAGCAGAAGGGGCAGGCGTGGAAGCTGGGCAAGGAGGTTGGATCTCAGGGCCGCTGGAAGGGAACTGAGCACCACCGCCTGCTGGTCTAGATGGAGGGGAGTGATGGCGATGGAGCCGCAGTGGCTGTGGCCCCACCTGATAGGAGAAAGAGAAGGAAGATCAACATCCTTCAGCCAACTCTGGACCAGCTGCCATGTACCTGTGTCCCTTAACCTTCAGAATGACCCCGTGAAAGGCAGGTCCCCATTTTACAGATGAGGAAACTGAGGCTCAGAGGGGTAAGTGGCCCGGGGCCTCTTGCCAACCTGTAATGGAGCTATCATATGAACTCAGGTCTTTTCAACTCCCAGACTCTTCCTCCTACATGGATCTGCCTCTCACCACGTGGATTGCGAATGAGGCAGCAATCCAAAAGTGATTCATCGCTTCTCTTTTCTTCCCACCGCCCCTCATTTCCTTTCTTAATTTCCACATTTCTGAGCTGAAACAGGCTGGTATTTCAATTTGCCGGTAGCAGAGTAGCAGATGGGGGTGCAGGCAGCACAAAGAATGGGAGGCTGAACCCCACCTGGCCTCTGAGGCTGACCGCCGCCCCCCCCAGGCCAGATGCTCCCACAGCCTAAAAGATGGGGAGGGGCATCCACCAGCGACCGCCCCCCCTTCCCCAGCTCCTGAAGTGGTTTTGGAGTAGGAAAGAAAATATGCTTCTTCTAGCACGTAAATGTCAATTTACTTCATGCCTTCCTTTTTTTATCAGTGCAATTGGAAAGTAGCTGCTATCTCCAAAGGAACGGTGCTGGTTTCATCTTCCAAATGCCACCACAGTAGGGATGGCACAGGGCTTAATAGAAGATTATTTTTTTACAGCTTGTGATCTCCCGAGTCTTTGAATTCTGATATCATCTTAGCCAGACATACGAGAGGACGAGTGGAAGATTGCCATCATAAACAACCCATGTATCCTGCATTATGTCCACTTTTAGGGCCTCTTCACGAGAATCCTGAATTCTGGGATGCTGGGGTACTTGACATGGGCTCGGGCTTGAGGAATTTATTGCGGAAGAAGGAGTTCCTATTTCACCAAGACATTTTGTAGTAGATGTCTGTTGATTTTTTTCTGCCCAGTCACTTCTGAAAATAGGACTTTGATTCCCTGGGGGCATTACTGCCACCTCTACCCTTGATTCCTGCATTTTGGGTGGGGATGAAATCCACCTCTACTCCCTCACAAATGCACATTTTAGGAGTGGCCAAATTACCCAAGCCTGGCCAGTGGATGTATTCTCTCTCCAATCTACCTTGGTGATTCAGACATGAATAGGAAACCTAAGCCAGGCCACTTGGATTGGGGACTTATATAAGAAAAGGAACGAGGAGTCCTACTAGGAACTGGCTGAATGGGTAAGAGGCAAACTAGGAGCTGCTGGCAACCAGAGTTGGGAGAGTCTTTTTGATAATGAGGCCAACACAGAGGAAAGCAGAGCTAAAACTTGAGGGAGAGAGAGAGAAAGATGGAGTTCTGATGATATCACTTGAACACCTGGATCCAGCCATTCCTGAAGCTAATTAATTTTGAACTAGATATATGAGTTCATAAATTCAGTTTTATGGCAAGGGCACTGACTAATACTCCTACCTGTTGGTGTGATCCTGGCTGCATGGAGCAACTTTATCTCTGAGTTTCCACCCCCACCCCCCCACGTGTTGCTTCAAAGGGACAGCTCAAAACAAGAAGGAAGGGTAGGGTAGGAGCAAAGCATAGGCATTACTCCTTCCCACCAATGCAAACCCCATGGGGGCAAGGGGCAATCTCTGCAAGGTTTAGGTATTCCCTGGGGATCCCTGAAAAGGATGTTCAAAGCATAAATGGCAAGGCTACATTCTGGAACAAAGCTGGCAGTTGTGGGGAAGGGGCAGGATTCTGGGGACCACAGAGTGGAGAGGCTTCTCATGGCCCTCACTCTTGCTTTAACACAGGGGCTCCCAGCTTGCAGTCAGTAAGACTTCCTTACAGATACCTTCATTCTGCTTATTCACTCTCAGAATTGCACTTCAACTCAGCAAACGTTGACTACAGACCATGCCAGGTGCTGGGAGTTGATGGACTTGGGTCCCTGGTTCCTCCATCTTTGTCCCTTAGTGACTGAGTAGTGTTGACAGGGTCCCTAACCGCTCAGAACAGGAATAACAATATCACCCACTCAAAGGACTGTTAGGAAGCCTTAATGTTCGGCTGCAGGTCTGGCAAACAGTAAGCAACTGATGAGCGTTTGCCAGCATTTCTGTTCCAGAGACGGTTGTATCCTAGTCCTCGTGCGTGTGTGTGCGTGCACGCGTATGTGCGTGTGTGTTGGCGTTGGTGGGGGGAGGATGGGGGTGGCTCAAATTTTAAAGAGCTATGTAAATGGATTATTTCTATGTTGTGGTAAGAGGGACAAGAGTCACAAGTACAAACAGCCCCAGGATCCCAGAAGGAGAGGTGTTCCACCTATAGGTGGGATTCAGGGAAGGCTTCCTGGAGGAGGTGAGCACTGAGCTGAGTCTTGAGGACTGAGTAGAAGTTGAACCAGAGAGTAGCAGGAGAGATGCTTACAGGTGTAGCACGAGCAGGAAGTTTGCCCAGTGTTTTGTTACTAGACAGTGGAATATGATGGAAATTGAGCACCAGAGGGTGAATTTAGAAAGGCGAACAGGGAAAGATGAGTTCGGGCTAGAACAGTACATGGAATCACGCAGAAGATCTGCACGCATGTGTGAAACACAAACGATCAAATAAAACAAATGCGAGCCCAGGTGCACTTTGTTTAAGAAAAGAATATAAGAAGTACATATCCGGATCATACAAAATGATATTCAGAGAGGCAGAATTAAACTCCTTATCCTTTCCCTTTTTTTTTTAATGTTTATTTATTTTGTTTTTAGTCCTCCATTTTATACACATCAGTATAGACATGTCAATCCCAATCTCCCAGTTCGTCCCACCACCACCACCACCACCCACTGCTTTCCCCCCTTGGAGTCCATACGTCGTTTGTTCTCTACATCTTTTGATTCTTCCAATCCAAGAACATGGTATATCTCTCCATCTGTTGGTATCATCTTTCACTTCTTTCATCAGTGTCTAATAGTTTTCTGCATACAGGTTTTTGTCTCCCTGGGTAGGTTTATTCCTAGGTATTTTATTCTTTTTGTTGCAATGGTAAACAGGAGTGTTTCTGTAATTTCCCTTTCAGATATTTCATCACCAGTGTATAGGAATGCAAGAGATTTCTGTGCATTAATTTTGTATCCTGCAACTTTACCAAATTCATTGATTAGCTCTAGTAGTTTTCTGGTGGCATCTTTAGGATTCTCTATGTATACTATCATGTCATCTGCAAACAATGACAGTTTTACTTCTTCTTTTCCAATTTGTATTCCTTTTATTTCTTTTTCTTCTCTGATTGCCATGGCTAGGACTTCCAAAACTATGTTGAATAATAATGGTGAGAGTGGACATACTTGTCTTGTTCCTGATCTTAAGGGAATGCTTTCCATTTTTCACCATTGAGAATGATGTTTGCTGTGGGTTTGTTGTATATGGCCTTTATTTTGTTGAGGTAGGTTCCGCCTATGCAGACTTTCTGGAGAGTTTTTATGATAAATGGGTGTTGAATTTTGTCAAAAGCTTTTTCTGCATCTATTGAGATGATCATATGGTTTTTATTCTTCAATTTGTTAATATGGTGTATCACATTGATTGATTTACATATATTGAAGAATCCTTGCATCTCTGGGATAAATCCCACTTAATCATGGTGTATGATCCTTTTAATGTGCTGTTGGATTCTGTTTGCTAGTATTTTGTTGAGGATTTTTGCATCTATATTCAGTGATATTGGTCTGTAATTTTCTTCTTTTGTAGTGTCTTTGGTTTGGGTATCAGGGTGATGGTGGCCTCTTAGAATGATTTTGGGGGTTTCCTCTCCTCTGCAATTTTTTGGAAGAGTTGGTGAAGGATGGGTGTTAGCTCTTCCCTAAATGTTTGCTAGCATTCACCTGTAAAGGCTTCTGGTCCTGGACTTTTGTTTGTTGGAAGATTTTTAATCACAGTTTCAATTTCATTACTTGTGATTGGTCTGTTCATATATTCTATTTCTTCCTGGTTCAGTCTTGGAAGGTTATACCTTTCTAAGCATTTGTCCATTTCTCCCAGGTTGTCCATTTTATTGGCATAGAGTCCCTTGTAGTAGTCTCTTAGGATGCTTTGTATTTCTGCCGTCTGTTGTAAATTGTTCTTGTTCTTTTCCCCTTTCATTGATTTGAGTCCTCTCCGTCTTTTTCTTGATGAGTCTGGCTAATGGTTTATGAATTTTATCTTCTCAAAGAACCAGCTTTTAGTTTTATTGATCTTTGCTATTGTTTTCTTTGTTTCCACTGCATTTATTTCTACTCTGATTTTTATGATTTCTTTTGTGGCCCAAGATGGGATCTATCCTGGAGAATGTTCCGTGCGCACTTGAGAAGAAAGTGTAATCTGCTGTTTTTGGATGGAATGTTCTATATATATCAATTAAATCTATCTGGTCTATTGTGTCATTTAAAGCTTGTGTTTCCTATTTAATTTCTGTTTGGGTGATCTGTCCATTGGTGTCAGTGAGGTGTTACAGTCCCCTACTTGGATGAGACTGTCTAAGAGGCTTGTGCAAGTTTCCTGATGGAAGGGACTGATGGTAGGTAGAACTGGCTGTTGCTCAGGTGGGCAGAGTTCAGTAAAACTTTAATCCACTTGTCTGCTGATGGGTGGGGCTGGGTTCCCTCCCCGTTGGCTTTTTGGCCTGAGGTGACCCAACACTGGAGCCTTCCCCTGGCTCTTTGGTGGGGCTACTGGCAGACTCTGGGAGGGCTCACACCAAGGAGTAATTACCAGAACTTCTGCTGCCAGTGTCCTTTTCCTCACGGTGAGACACAGCCACCTCCTGCCTCTGCAGGAGACCCTCCAACACTAGCAGGTAGGTCTGGTTCAGTCTCCTATGAGGTCACTGCTCCTTGCCCTGCGTCCTGATGCACACACTACTTTGTGTGCCCTCCAAGAGTGGATTCCTGTTTCCCCCAGTCCTGTTGAAGTCCTGCAATCATATCTGGCTAGCCTTCAAAATCTGATTCTCTAGGAATTCCTCCTCCCGTTGCCTCACCCCCAGGTTGGGAAGCCTGACGTGAGGCTCAGAACCTTCACTCCAGTGGGAACCTTCACTCCAATTATTCTATGGTATAAGTGTTCTCCAGTTGGTGAGTCACCCACCCAGCAGTTATGGGATTTGACTCTATTGTGATTGCGCCCCTCCTACCTTCGCATTGCGGCTTCTCCTTTGTCTTTGGATGTGGGGCATCTTTTTTGCTGAGTTCCAGTATCTTCCTGTCGATGATTGTTCAGCAGTTAGTTGTGATTCCGGTGTTCTCGAAAGAGAGAGTGAGCGCATGTTCTTCTACTCCGCCATTTTGAACCAATCTCCCTCCTTATCCTTTCTTGATGCATTTTCACTGTGATATAAATTAGAAGGCTCCATGTTCAGGTCATCCACAATTAGTTAACTGCCCCTTTTTTTCTTTTCCTTTGTGCTCAGTCTAGTTTCACTTGCTCACAGGGCGCTGCATGCAGAGACTTCGGCCTGGCTCTTCAGGCCTGAGTTCCTAGTGCAGAAGGGCTGTGCTGACCCTTGGAGGGTTTTCTAATGAGGAAACAGAATGATCATACTTGAGTTTTAGGAGGTCTACCCCATCCTCTGTGTGGTGGGAAGATTAGAGGGAGAGGTGCCCTTTGAGGGAGGAACTTATTGGTGGCATCTGGGCAAAAGCTAGTGTGGTCCAGAACTGAGCAGAGGTGATGGTCTAGAGGTGAGGGGCAGAGCCTGACACATATGGGTGGGAGAGGACTCAGCTGGACTAAACATCAAAGCACCATTTCCCTCTGGTCCTTGGTTTCCTTTGACTGTGATTTGAAAACACATCACATGTGCCTTATAGAATGATGGGCTGTTTACCAGGATCTCTAAACACTGACATCATCTCTCCCTAAATGAGCCTCACATTTCTCAGCCAGTCTTCCATATCTGGGCATATTGTGCCTTGATCAACAGTTGTCTTATTTTCATTTATTTTCTGTCCCCAAATACTGATCTCAACTCTTAGCTATAGATCTGATGCTTCCAGTTCTTTATATGTGTATGGCCCTGGACCACTTACCAAATGCTCTCCTGTACATTATCCCACTTTATTTTCACAGAAACCCCAGGTAGTAATTAGGATGGATATCATGGTGCCCACTTCAGAGATAACAGAACAGAGGAGCTGGGAATTTAAGTGACTTGCCCAAGACCATACACTGAATACCTGAGTCAGGTATTGAAAGCCCAGTCTTTTTTAAAATTAAACTTTTTAACTTTGGAATATAAACCTTTCACCACTGGCCAGTATTATCTTATTAAACTGTATAAAAACTTAATATATATAAACTATATAAAAATAATAAAACTGTATTAAATATCACATTTAGGTTAATGTCTGCAACTTGAAGACCAGTTAGGGAGTTTGTTGACACTATATTTTTTGGCATTTTTTTAAAGTTTGGGGTAAGGTTTGCAAGTATCTATCAGAGGTTTTGTTTGTTTCCTGTGCTAGTTGCTTCAGCAGTAAGTTAAATTTTGAAAGATTTTTTTTTGTTTTCTGGGTTTTTTTTTGGCGGTACGCGGGTCTCTCACTGCTGTGGCCTCTCCCGTTGCGGAGCACAGGCTCCAGACGCGCAGGCTCAGCGGCCATGGCTCACGGGCCTAGCCGTTCCGCGGCATGTGGGATCCTCCCGGACCGGGGCACGAACCCGTGTCCCCTGCATCGGCAGGCGGACTCTCAACCACTGCGCCAGCAGGGGAACCCTTGAAAGATTTTTGAAATATAGCGAGGCCCCTCTTTTGCTGGGGTTAGAACAGTTAAGGCAGTGTGGGAGACAGCGTGGAGTCAGCATCTCTTCCCCCTTCCCTCTTGGCTGTTTCCTGTACATAGGGGCAAGAAAGCTACCAACCACTTTTTCCCAGAATCCCTTGCAGCTGGAGTTTGTCAGATGCACGTATATGAGATTTGCTCCCCTCTTTAGATAGTTCACTGTGTTCTGTTGTAATATTAAGCTGCTGTGACCTAGCCCGTGTTCACAGATGTGTTTCTTGGACAAACTAAAGGAGATGTATGGAGTCTCATCGTGTAAGGGGATTAGTTTTGAAAGTTAGTCTGTACGTTTAATGCACATTAAATGCATATGTGGACACGTTTTCATTGACTAATGACCAGAAACTTTTACCCCAAGCAAAAACTGCTCAAGTGACTGAATTACACACAGTGCAAGAATCTAACAACTAGCTATATCAGAACTGTGTTTGGCTGCACGTAGCAGAAACCTGACCGACAGTGGCCTAAACAAACAGGTGTATGTGTGCAGGCAGGATTTGTTCTTCCACATAAGACGTTCAGAGGTAGGTCATTGCTGTTGTTGATTCAGCTGCTCAAAAGTGACATAAGGAACCCGAGCTTCTTTTTCTATGTCTTTCTGCTTTGCTTTCCTTAGTGTTTTGGTGTGTTGTTTGTTTTTTGGTTTTTTGCCTCATGGTCTAAGATGGCTCCTGCAGCTCCAGGCATCACATCTATGCTTAAGGCAAGAAGAAGGAGAAAAGACTCACCTTAGCATATCAATCTTTTTTAATCAAAATGACAACACTTCTTCCGGAAGGCTCCACATTAGACTTCCTTCTGGGTCTGATTAGTCAGAAGTAAATCGTGGGACCACCCCTAGCTGCAAGTGAACCTGGGAAATTTGGGGGCATGATTGTCACAGTTGCTTTAAATTAATCATGGCCTACTCTTTGGGCTAAGCACATTGCCTCCCTGAGAAAATTAGGGTTCTGTTAGCGAGGAAGAAAGAAGAATGGCTATTAGGCAGATCATTAACTGTGCCCGCCATACCAGCAAATATTTTCTGAGCACCTCCTAGGGGCCAAGCATCGTGTTAGGCCTTCTAAGGGATTCCAGGAAGCATAAGAAACAGTCCCCACCCTCAAGTCCTTGAGTCAAGGAGATGTATCCATCGGGACTCTCTCAGTTGTAAGGGGACAGAAACGCAACTCAAACTGACCTAAGAAGAAAGGAACATATAGGTTCATGTAAATGAAAAGTCAGGGATAAGTGGCTTCAGGCATGGTTGGATCCAGGTATTCATATGTCATCAAAAACCATCTGTCTCTGCTTTTCTCTGTGTTAGCTTATTTCTTAGGCAAGCTTTCTGCATCGAGTGACAAGGAGGCTGTTAGTGTGAGTCCCACACACTCAGTAACAGTGGGCACGGCTCAGGTCCCAGGCTTGGCATCCTTCAGCTAGACTGGCCAGGTCTGAGTTCTGCATCCACCCAGACCTGAGGGTGGGGTCAGCCCCACCCAAACCCTATAAACCAAGAGTAGGTGGGATTGCCTACCTGAAAGGAAGCTGGGGCGCAGTTACAGAAAACAGGCAGCCTCTTTTCTGGGAGGAATGCTGGGTGGGGGAAAAAAACAATGAGATTTTCAAAAGAAGACAAGATGTAAACAGGTGAGAAAGTGCCTAAGCCATTCAGCAGCAGCGAATGGTCCAGACGAGAGGCCAGTTGTCCTCCCTGCAGCTGACAGATGTTGCTTAGTGACGCAAACACACGGGGGCTTTGCTTGTCTGTTGAGAAAGGCTTCGTTTTTATTGCTTCCTCCCTTCTGGGTTTGGCCAGGATGGCCTGAGCTCCCGTGGCCCCATTTGCACAGGATGTCAGCCGCAGCCGACACCAACACCGCTGTCGCTGAGCCTGGGCAGCCACAGCTGCCTTAATGACGAAGGCAGGCACTGATTATGGTAGTTTATAGTCGTTTCAGCTGTAAAAGCTGATCCAGAGCGGCACGGGCGAAGCAAATTCACGAGCCTCAAAATACTGTGATGAGATGTATTGGTCACATCAGCCCAGCTCTGGAGTCTTAGTCTCGGGTGTACGCATGCTGCTTCCTCCCTGACCCTGCTAAGTCCGTCACTCCCACCCAGATCTGACCACTTCACTGCTGAGTGGCCCTCGTCTGTGCCCGTTTCCTGATCTGGAAAATGGAGCTACTATAACTATAGGATGCATTTCCTCTGGCCAGAATCTCAGGGCACTGTAGCAAGGCTTTAGTAGGATAAAGCACACTAATTTCTTTGCCCAGTGCCCAGCCCCAGGTGAACTCTCACGTTGAGTGTGGGGAGGAAGAGGAGATGCGCGTGCAGGCAGAAGAGTCCCTTGTATTCAGGTGACCACAGTTTACAAGGAGTATCTACACACATCATCTCGTTGCATCCAGCCTGGCAGGTATGGCCACCCCCGTGTTGCAGGTGAACTAACTGGGGTTCAGAAAGGCCAAGCAGTTTGCTCCAGGTCACACAGATCTGGAAGTAGCAGAGTCAGGACTGGAACCCAGACCTTCCGACTGCAAGCACCAGCGTCAGGAATAACAGGGTCAGGAGAGTGAGGCACTCGCCTTGGGTGCACAGTGTAAAGGGGCCCAGCTCAGTGATCAAGACAAGTTATATTAGAATGCAATATTAAAAAAAAATCAGAGGGCTTCCCTGGTGGCGCAGCGGTTGGGAGTCCGCCTGCCGATGCAGGGGATGCGGGTTCGTGCCCTGGTCCGGGAAGATCCCACATGCCGCGGAGCGGCTGGGCCCGTGAGCCATGGCTGCTGGGCCTGCGCGTCTGGAGCCTGTGCTCCGCAACGGGAGAGGCCACAGCAGTGAGAGGCCCGCGTACCGCAAAAAAAAAAAAAAAAATCAATGCAAAAAAAAAAAAAAATCCACAAGGCAAAATATCAAATTCTGAAACAAAAGCAGGATCATTCTGAATGGTCTTTCCTTTTGCTCAGACTCCAGTACAGCTGGGCACAGGCTGTGACCGACGCTGTACTAACTGCAGGCTCCCCTTGCTGGTGGCCGAGGTGGCCCCGGCAGCCTCAGGCCTGCATCCTCCTCCATGAAATATAGACAGAAGCTGTGAACTGGATTCTTGTCAACCCAGACGAGCAGGCCTGAGCCTCCTGCCCATCTCCAGAACTGGGAGTGAAACCTGACCCACCCGATCACATATGGTGACCGCTGGGGAGGGATGGCACCCCCAGATGCTGCGGTGCTATTTCAGTTCTGAAAAGAGGACTGGATAGTACACGTGCAAAAGGACAGATTCTACTGCAACGGAGCAGTGCCCAACGCAAAGGACTTTTGCTCCAGTGGTGGGAGAGCAGGCTTGGGGCAGAGCCAGACTTTGGCCTGAGATCCTGCCTGACATCCCCAGGTTGGCACAGGTCTCAGAGGCAGCTGGCACTTGGGTCCTTTTCCAGCCCTGGTTCCCCGGAGTCTCACACTTCTGCTCAAGGCTGTTTAATCCATGGTTAACATTTTACTCTTGCCTCCTCCTCTTCCTCTTACAAAGCAATCTTGCTGAACTTTCAGGCCAATTAGTTATAATTCGAATCTCTTTTGATCAAACCTGTCTATTTTTGCACTAATAATGAATGGATTTGTGCCGCAGTTCCTCCCCACAGCAAAGAGTTCTGGGGGAGGAAAGCACGATGAGCATCCTTGTTTCCTGGGGAAGGAGCCCAGCGAGGCGTAATGAGGGGCCCGGGGCAGACATCCAGCAGGGCTGGCAATGTCTCTTTGTGCAATACAGCAAGGACGGCAGCAAGTTTCTCCTAGAATGTTGCTTCTGGGAACCTCATCTTTGCCATGAGGGCAGGTGGGATGCTTGGGAGCCAGGGCCGAGCAGACAAGGATGGCCAGAGTCAGTGGAGAGGTTGCATCTCTATCCACAGTCTGCAGGAGCTGAGGAGCAGCTGCCACCTGGGCAGGGTCTGTGCTCTCCAGTTTGCCGCAGTCCTCACCACTCCCTACTGTTTTACATCCTGTGTTCCTCATTTATAGTACCTGTCTTGCTATTGCAGAATTCCTGTCTTCTCTTCTCCCCCACTGAGACTAAGCATTTGGCATCCTAGTATCAGAATACCTGAAAACATCACAGGGAAGGAGGGTCATTAGCTCTCAGATCCCCCAGATCAGCCTTTAGATTGGTTTTCAGCAAATGTTTGCTTTCTTCCTATTTCCCAAGCCTCTGTTGTAGGAGTATATTCCCTGCCCCACTGCCATTGGGCTTGACCTTGTGATTTGTTTCAGTCAGTGGAATGGGGGTGAAAGCAACAGTGTGCCAGTTCTGAGCCTAGACCATAAGATTAATCTCATATTTCCAATTGCCCTTCTGGTAGCTTCTAATTTTACCCATGAACATAACAGACACTTGGATCATGGCTGCTCTTTCACCCTGGATCCTAGAATAAACACACGTGGAGAAAAGCCAGTAAGTTCTCCTGCATACCTTTGAGCATGAGAATCAATGCTTATTGTACGCCACTGAGTTCTGGGATGGTTGTTACACAGCAAAAGCTGACCGATACAGAGCTTATGGTCTTTTGAGGTTCGGGGAAAGTGTGGTAGTAATGAGCCTTAGTGGTATTGGGATAAAGGCACTGAGTTGGGGCCAGATCAACCTTGGCTTGACCCTGATAGGATCTTATACTTATCAAACCTTATGACCTTAGGCATGTTCCCTAATCTCTGTGCTTTTGGGGTGTCCTCATGTGATAAATGGGTGCAGTCATCCCTACCTCCTTGGGCTGTTGGGAGAATTGACAGAGATTGTATCTAAAGCACTTGAGATGTAGTAAGTCCTCAGCACCTTAGTTTCCTTTTTTTTTTTTTTTCCTTCCAAGTGTTGGCAAACTGTTAAGCTTTGAGTCTCTGTGTCACCAGAAGCCACTTGATAATAAGCTTTAGATTTAAAGGCTCTGGAGTGAGGCTGTCTGGCTCCAATTCTAGCTGCACCGTTTACTATCTGGATGACTTTGGGCAAGCTAATTCACCTCCCCC
>NW_020173687.1:10233283-10262930 GCF_003031525.2 Neophocaena asiaeorientalis asiaeorientalis | reverse complement strand
AACCCCCCCCCCCCCGATCTCCTGTACCTCAGCAGGAAATGGGGGGTGACATTTTTTAGCTCAGGGCTGCAGGGGTGGGAAGATCCCCCGAGACAGGACAGTGCCAGGAAGGCAGGCAGGTGGTGCCCCACGACAGCCACCTACAGCCACAGCCGCTGTGGTTAATTATGCAGGACTGCAGCGTTTCTGTCCTACCTCGTCTCTCTCTCCTTCTGGCCGGTGTTTCTCCAAGTCAGAACCGTGTATCACAAAAAGGACACGGATGGGGGAAGGTAGGACTTGTTAGAATTCAGACTCCTGGGCCCTGTCGCTGACCCGTAGAGTCAGTTTCTCCCAGGATGGGCCCAGTAACCTCCATTTCACGGTCTCCCTGTGGGTTGTTTTGCATACTGGCCTGGGTGGTCCACCTCATCCTAGCACCAACCAGGCTTCCACCCAGAGGGGTGGGCTCATCACTGGCCGGGTGGCTAAGAGTCAATTCAAGACTCAAGTTCGAGGTTCTTTCTTCCAGGCAAACCAGAGCCACGCTCTCTGTTTGCACTGTATTTTATTTTTTGTCCACAAACAGTGCCTGGAGTAGTTGCTTTTCTCCATGTGCCTCGGTGGTATTGATTGTGTTTCCCAGAGGCTACCTGGTTAGTTAGTTCAGAGAAGTGGACAGGTTTCCAGGAATGGCCCGTGGGAGTCTGGGGTGACCCACCCTAGGTCAGCAAATGATGGCCCAACCACCAAGTCCAGTCCCCTGCTGGGTTTTGTGCACCCTGAAAGCTAAGGATGGGTTTACATTTTTAAGTGGTTGGAAAAAAAATCAACACTTGCAGTTGATTTCAATAATAGGAGACACTAAAGGAAATAATACCCTCCCCCCATCAGACGTTCTCCCTATTACTAAACATGTATTATTTTTTAAATTGCACTCGGTCGTTATTATAATATTTTGAATTTCATCAGTTAAAATATATGGAGATTCATTTTTTTAATCTTGTAATATAAAACATAATACCTTCAATTTTGCCCTTTGGCCCAAGGAGCCTAAAATATTGACCATGTGGCCCTTTATAGAAAATGTTTCGCAATATCTGGTCTCCTCTCTAGGGAGAGGCTTCTTGGATTACTCAGCTAAATCGGAAGAGTCAGGAAATCAGGCCTCAAAACTCAGAATCAGGACTTCCCCGGTGGCGCAGTGGTTAAGAATCCACCTGCCGGTGCAGGGGACACAGGTTCGAGCCCTGGTCCGGGAAGATCCCACATGCCGTGGAGCAACTAAGCCCGTGTGCCACAACTACTGAGCCTGTGCTCTAGAGCCCGCGAGCCACAATTACTGAGCCCGTGGGCCACAACTACTGACGCCCACGCGCCTAGAGCCCGCGCTCCACAACAAGAGAAGCCACCGCAATGAGAAGCCTGTGCACCTCAATGAAGAGTAGCCCCCGCTCGCCACAACTAGAGAAAGCCCGCACGCAGCAATGAAGACCCAACGCAGCCAAAAATAAATAAATTTATTTTAAAAACCCAAAAACCTCAGAATCAGAACTGCCTTCTGACATCAAGGGGATTCTTTTTGTTTTAGTCTTTTCCAGAATATCTGTAGCAATTTTTAAAACATACCCACACACGTCAATAGAAAAGAGGAGTTAACAGGACCAAATGAAAAGTACTGTTTAGAAAACAGCTTTCAAAAGCCTGGGTGATGAGACGTTAGGGAGATGCCCCCAGCCCATCACCCTCCTACCCACATCCCGCCCCACCCTCCAGGTATCTCTGCGCCTATATCCTTCCCAACACCAGCTTGGGTTGTGGGATTGGGCTTTTCCTCTTTCCCACTTGCCTCCCCTTTCTGGAGTCTGGAGTTGCTTAAGGCAGACGGACAGGAGCATTGTTTTATGATGTAGCTTAAGGCAGGAAGAGATGGTGAAGAGCCCGTGGGCTTCACGGGGCCTGATCCCCACTGCTGCCCACTGATTAACCCACCCCCTAAGAGACCCAGCCGCTTCGTAGATTCCCCATCCTCAGTCCTGAGCATCACGTGTGGCTTTCCCTTCCTTTCTCTCCTCCACCTTCGGAATTTGAAGCTCCTCCATCCCATCCTCCAGGTGAGAACAGAAAGCAGAGACTCAACAACAACCCATGATGCTGGCCAGGAAGAGAAGAGGCAGAACCGAGAGGAGGGGGTTGAGGAGAAGTACCCAAAGCACTGAGGGGGAGAGGGTCCATGGCATGGTCACCTGGGCTCCCGACACCCTGGAAGCATCGTGCCGGCAAGTGAGCCCCCAGGTGCAGGAGCAGCTCCTAAGTCCCCACCCCCATCACGGACCCAGTGAGGTTTGGAATCTGTCTCTTGACTCTGAGATGGAGAACCAATGGGGCATTATTTCAAGAGTCTGTGTACTTCTTTGCTGGGGCTCAGCTCCCCTGACCGCCATCCCCTTCCAGTCAGCTGGGGGGCAGGGACCAGGAGAGCCACAGGCACAGCTGGCCAGAGGGGCGGCAGTCAGGCTGCTTGTGTGTGAAACCCTCTGCCTCTGACAATGTGGGACCCAGAGCCCGGAGAGCATGAGTCTAAGTAATGATTTATAAACACGCCACTTACAGTTTACCAAAAAAAAGAAAGGAATCATGCCGTAACATTATCCTAAAATGTGCTTTTCTCACTTTTCTGGAGTCTTCCAGTGAGCGCAGCCTTATCCATTGAATGGCTCTGTACTTTTCCAGTTTCCGCTGGGTACCAGAATGTATTTTACCCACACCCCCACCGATGGACATCTGGGTGGTTTCTGTGCGTGTGACCATGTGTGTTCACAACACATACCATTGCAGTGATGCCATTCAAACTCTGTCCAACATAAATCTTACTCAGGCCTAGATTCTTAGTAGTGAAATTTTGGGATAAAAGGGGCTTTGAGTATTTCATTTAAACTGATTCTGTCAAATCATTCTCCAAAGAGGCTGGACCACTTTGTACTTCCAGCAGCAGAGTATCTGGGAGGTCACTTCCCAGTTCCATGATAAACACCAAATATGATCCACGATCTCAGTTTTAGCCAATTTGTTAGATCTTTTTGAAAATTAGTAACCGTGTCAGAATTTGCACTTGTGAATTATGAGTGTGCTTTTCTATCTTTTTACATATTTTTGGCTATGTGTATCTCTTCTATGAATTGCCAGTTTATACCCTTTGTTCATTTTTTTTTTTTTGAAGATGTTGTGGGTAGGAGTTTATTTATTTATTTTTGCTGTATTGGGTATTCATTTCTGTGCGAGGGCTTTCTCTAGTTGTGGCAAGCCGGCGCCACTCTTCATCGCGGTGCGCGGGCCTCTCACTATCACGGCCTCTCGTTGCGGAGCACAGACTCCAGACGCGCAGGCTCAGTAGTTGTGGCTCACGGGCCTAGCTGTTCCGCGGCATGTGGGATCCTCCCAGACCAGGGCTCGAACCCGTGTCCCCTGCATTAGCAGGCAGATTCTCAACCACTGCGCCACCAGGGAAGCCCGCCTTTGTTCATTTTTATTCTGAGTTGATTGGAATTTTTCTTGATGTGCGGTAACTCATTGCATATTAGGAATACAAACCATCTGTTGTCTTAGACTAATGCTTGTCTCTTAGGCTCTCGTTTGTCTTTTATGTTGTTTATAGAATCTTTTGGTGTATAAATATTTCGAATTTTAGTTGTGAAGGCTGTAAAGCACATAAAATATTCCTCCCCTATATATTCTGTTTTCTGTTTTGTTTTAGGAAGTCCTCTCCTACCTAAGATTATACAATTACCCTCAAAGATGTTCTTCTGTCACTTTCACAGCTTAGCATCATCATCTAAATCATTAATGCATCTGATTTCATGTCTGTGTGTCATAGAACCCAGAAATTTATTTAGCTGAGATATCACTTGGAGAGGAATAATAAGTTCCTCTACATCAGGGATCAGCTAACTTTTTCCAAAAAGGGCCAGATAGTCAATATTTTAGGCTTTGTGGACCATGTGGTCTTTGTCATAACCACTCAGCTCAGCGGTGATAGCTTGAAAGCAGCTAATATGTAAAGAAGTGGGTGCGGCTGCGTTCTGATCAAACTTTATTTACAAAAGGAGGTGGCAGGGCTTCCCTGGTGGCGCAGTGGTTGAGAGTCCGCCTGCCGATGCAGGGGACACGGGTTCGTGCCCCGGTCCGGGAAGATCCCACATGCCGCGGAGCGGCTGGGCCCGTGAGCCATGGCCGCTGAGCCTGCGTGTCCGGAGCCTGTGCTCCGCAACGGGAGAGGCCACAACAGTGAGAGGGCCGCGTACCGCAAAAAAAAAAAAAAAAGGAGGTGGCAGGCAGGATCTGGCCCTCTGGCTATAATTTGCTGACCCCGGCCCTATACTCTTTGGTTTTGGACTATCCCAGTGAATTTTTGTTATGATTATGTTGCTTGCAAGACTTGACTGAAGGCTTTGTGTTCCCCCCAAATTCTTATTTTGAAGCCCGAATCCCCCCAATATGATGGTGTTTGGAGATGGGGCCTTTGGAAGGTAATTAGGGTCACCTGCACCTCAGGATGTGACCGCGTTCGGAGATTGTATTTAAAGAGGTGATCAAGTTGAAATGAAGTCATTAGGACGGGCCCTGATCCAATCTGACTGGTGTCCTCATAAGGAGAGATTAGGACCAAGACACGCACAGAGGAAAGACCATGTGACAAAGACACAGGGAGAAGATGGCTGTCAACAGGCCAAGGAGCGAGGCCTTGGAAGAAACAAGCCTGCAGACACCTTGATCTTGGACTTCTAGCTTTTAGATCCTGAGAAAAAAACTTCTGTCCTCTAAACCACCTAGTCTCTGGTACTGTGTTAGGGCGGCCCTAGCAAATGAATCCCCTCTACCTCGGCCTGGGCAGGAAACCCCGGCCATATACTCAGCCACGCCCTGTGAAGGCAGGGGGTGTGCACGCTCTGGCCTTTGGTCCTTAGAGGCTCTTTGGGAATAGAAACAAGGATTAATCACGGAAGGGGAAATTTCCTCTAGTTCTCCTTTCTGCAGAAAACTCATGGACGTGAGTGCCAGGGAGAAGTAGATGGTCTCTCCCTCCTCCAGAGCCGGCAGGGGGAGTGGAGGTTGGGGGACGCAACCAGCTCCAGGAGGACAGAGAGCTGGGTAGTATTCCTGGGCCGGCTTCTCCGTGGCTTTTATTGTCCACTTTATAGAAGTTCACGTCTCAGCATCTTGGGGGCTAAGCCATACTGAGATGATCCAGCTTCGTCTGTAGTTTATAACTCAGGGAGGCTGCGGGCCTGGCTACATGGTTTGTCTCTGATACGACCCATCCAGAGGTAGCTCTGGTCCCGTGGCCCCCTGGCCACAGGCAGGTCACAGCCCCCCACCCCCGCCACGGGCAGATCACCCAGGGGAGCAGTGCAGCTCTGGGGTGTCCACGGCCCACCTGTACCTGCAGGACACACTGCAGCCCGTGTGGCCTTGTAGCAGGCAAGTGAGGACCTGGTCCTCATTCCACTCCATCCCTTTCCTGCTGTGTGACCTCAGGCATGTGGCTCCCTCTTCCACAACCCACTTGCTGCATTTTCATGGTGCCGGGTCTGGGGTGAGCTCACCTTCCGGGTCCTAGCCAGCTCTAACGCCCCGTGCTGTCGTGCTCTCATGGCCAATGTCACTGTTATGGCAAGTAACTTACCTCTCAGAGCCCCAGCTTCCCCATCTGTAAAGGCGCTATAATAATAGATCCTCTACTGTAGGCTACTAAAGATTAAGTGATACTTTCCACGTGTGTCTTAGAGGGTCTAGAACAGAAGCGTGCAGAAGACATTAGTTATTTCTATTTATTGTTATTGTCCTTTAAGATTCATTCATTCAACAAATATTTCTTGTGTGTCTACTATATACCAAACACTTCTTAGGAGCTGTGGATACCCCCTCATGGCTCTTACATTCCCAAAAGGGGAGTCAGATGATAAACCAATAAATAAATGAACGTATAATGTGAAGGGAAGTAAAGGAAAATTAAAGAGTAGAGGATGGCAGGCATGGAGCTGTTGAGATAAGGTGGGCATCTGAGCAGAGGGCTGAAAAAAGCAAAGGAGGGAGCCATGCAGCTTTCAGGGATTGGCCAACTATAGCTCACAGGCCAAATGCAGCCTACCACATGTTTTTGTAAATAAAGTTTTATCGGCTCACAGCCACGCCCGTTCATCGTGCATTGTCTGTGGCTGCTTTTAGCTGTAAGGGCAGAGTTGAGTTGTTGTGACAGACCATAAGGCTTACAAAGCCTAAAATATGTACCCTCTGGTACAAAAAATCGTGCCAATTCCTGCTCCAGGTAAAGGGAACTGCAGGTGCAAAGGCCCTGAGGTTGGGCATGTCTGCTGAGCAGTGCACATCACACAAGTGCTTCCATTGCCTGACTCTCTGGGCCCCCATGTGGTCAGTTGCATGTGGCTTTGCAGCCCATTAAGATTAGAAGTGATGCTGCAGGCCTCCTATGGACCCTGTACCCAAGCTAATGTAACTTGGTGGTGGGGGAGGGATACAGTAGGAACCTACTAAATACTTATATGAAATAACAGCACTTTAGAGCATTTTAAAGCACTTATCAGTTAGTGCTGTTCCTGTCATTAGATGATTATTTTGGCCTCATGCAGAGCCCACTAGAGATTGTGTGGGCTCCTTGCTTGTGTAATAGCTTGACTAGCTTCCTATTGTTTCTAAGAGGCCTCTCTTCTATATATTTCTGTATATATATCCTCCAAACCATAGACCCCTTCTTTCTAATCAGAACACCATCTGGGAAGTCAGCCACCTGGATGCCTCACATCCTACTTCCCTTGTTCAGGCATCTAATGAAAACCCACTGAGATCCAAACATCTGCCAGGAACTCTTCCAGACAATGGGGATCCACCATGAACGAGACAGACACAGTCTCTGTACTCTGAGTCTGGGATGGTAATAGGGTGGGCTCAAACTCAAAAGTCTACAGGGGCCATGGCAGGAAACATGAGGAGTGGGCTAGGGCCAACCTTCAGCCTGTTTTTGAGATCACACCTCACCTGAAGGCCTGTACATTTAATTATCTTTTTAAGACTGTCTGGGGGTAAATAGCATTCACTTGCAAGTCCATTTGGCCCCTAGGAAGCCAATGAGCCCTCATTTGTCTGGTCTTGCTTGAGTGGTGAGAATGCTTAAAGGAAGCTTCATTCAGGCCCCATATTATCTCATGAGTAGCCTGGTGACCCTCCTCACTGGGGACAACCACAACTTTATACTCTAGTCCCAGAGTCCTGGAGCTGGGTTTGGCCTGAACTTGGGGTCAGTTAGGATTACAGTGGGCTTAAAAAACATAGAAATGTATTTCTCACTCACAGAAAAGAAGTCTAGAGGTAGGTTCTCCAGTGATGGTGTAGTAGTTCCACAGTCTTTGGTAATTCAGGTCCCTTCCAACTTTCTGCTTACCATCCCTAGAATGTGGCCCTTTCCTTCATGCTCCAAAATGACTGCTGGAGATCCAGCCATCACATATATGTTCCTCTGTGCACCTACACAGGGTCCTTGTCATCTGCATAAATTTGTATAGGGAATCAGAAGTTACCATAACACATATTCACAAATGGACTGAGCATTTTTAAATTGGCTCCTAATTAACTATTCTTCCTTGTTTCATACCAGCTGTCTGTCCCTATCCAAATGTGTTAGTCAAGCTTGTCCTCAGTGTTGGATGTGGCACCAGACAATACTATATTAATTACAAAGTAAAACTGGAAATATTGCCAAAAATGTAGGATTCCAGGGCTTCCCTGGTGGCGCAGTGGTTGAGAGTCCGCCTGCCGATGCAGGGGACACGGGTTCGTGCCCCAGTCTGGGAATATCCCACATGCCGCGGAGTGGCTGGGCCCGTGAACTGAACCAAAAAAAAAAAAAAAAAAAAAAGTAGGATTCCATGAAATTGATAAAAGTTATGTTGGAAAACTACTTGATTTCTATCCAAATACTTTGACAAGCCAGAATCTGGTGGAGTTGATATATTTAAAAAACAAGGGATGCAAGGATTCTTCAATATACGCAAATCAATCAATGTGATACACCATATTAACAAGTTGAAGAATAAAAACCATATGATCATCTTGATAGATGCAGAAAAAGCTTTTGACAAAATTCAACACCCATTTATGATAAAAACTCTCCAGAAAGTGGGCATAGAGTGAACCTACCTCAACATAATAAAGGCCATATACAACAAACCCACAGCAAACATCATTCTCAATGGTGAAAAACTGAAAGCATTTCCTCTAAGAACAGAAACAACACAAGGATGTCCATTCTCACCACTATTGTTCAACATAGTTTTGGAAGTCCTAGCCACGGCAATCAGAGAAGAAAAAGAAATAAAAGGAATACAAATTGGAAAAGAAGAAGTAAAACTGTCACTGTTTGCAGATGACATGATAGTATACATAGAGAATCCTAAAGATGCCACCAGAAAACTACTAGAACTAATCAATGAATTTGGTAAAGTTGTAGGATACAAAATTAATGCACAGGAATCTCTTGCATTCCTATACACTAATGATGAAATATCTGAAAGAGAAATTAAGGAAACACTCCTGTTTACCATTGCAACAAAAAGAATAAAATACCTAGGAATAAACCTACCTAGGGAGACAAAAGATCTGTATGCAGAAAACTATAAGACACTGATGAAAGAAGTGAAAGATGATACCAACAGATGGAGAGATGTACCATGTTGTTGGATTGGAAGAATCAATATTGTGAAAATGACTGTACTACCCAAAGCAGATTCAATGCAATCCCTGCCAAATTGCCAATGGCATTTTTTACAGACTTAGAACAAAAAAATCTTAAAATTTGTATGGAGACACAAAAGACCCCAAATAGCCAAAGCAGGCTTGAGGGAAAAAAGTGGAGCTGGAGGAATCAGACTCCCTGACTTCAGACTATACTACAAAGCTACAGTAATCAAGACAATGTGGTACTGGCACAAAAAGAGAAATATAGATCAATGGAACAAGATAGAAAGCCCAGAGATAAACCCATGCACCTATGGTCAATTAATCTATGACAAAGGAGGCAAGGATATACAATGGAGAAAAGACAGTCTCTTCAATAAGTGGTGCTGAGAAAACTGGACAGCTACATGTAAAAGAATGAAATCAGAACACTCCGTAACACCATACAAAAAATAAACTAAAAATGGATTAGAGACCTAAATGTAAGACTGGACACTATAAAACTCTTAGAGGAAAACATAGGAGGAACACTCTTTGACATAAATCACAGCAAGATCTTTTTTGATCCACCTCCTAGTATAATGGAAATAAAAACAAAAATAAACAAATGGGACCTAATGAAACTTCAAAGCTTTTGCACAGCAAAGGAAACCGTAAACAAGCTGAAAAGATAACCCTCAGAATGGGAGAAAATATTTGCAAACGAATCAATGGACAAAGGATTAATCTCCAAAATATATAAACAGCTCATGCAGCTTAATATTAAAAAAAACAAGCAACCCAATCCAGATATGGGCAGAAGACCTAAATAGACCTTTCTCCAAAGAAGACATACAGTGGCCAAGAAGCACGTGAAAAGCTGCTCAACATCACTGTTAGAGAAATGCACATCAAAACTACAATGACGTATCACCTCACACCAGTTAGAATGGACATCATCAAAAAATCTACAAACAAATGCTGGAGAGGGTGTGGAGAAAAGGGAACCCTCTTGCACTGTTGGTAGGAATGTAAATTGACACAGCCACTATGGAGAACAGTATGGAGGTTCCTTAAAAAGCTAAAAATAGAATTACCATATGACCCAGGAATCCCACTACTGGGCATATACCCAGAGAAAACCATAATTCAAAAAGACACATGCACCCCAATGATCATTGCAGCACTATTTACAATAGCCAGGTCATAGAAGCAACCTAAATGCCCATTGACAGACGAATGGATAAAGAAGATGTGGTACATATATACAATGGAATATTACTCAGCCATAAAAAGGAACGAAATTGGGTCATTTGTTGAGACGTGGATGGATCTAGAGACTGTCATACAGAGTGAAGTAAGTCAGAAAGAGAAAACTAAATTCATATATTAACACATATCTGTGGAACCTAGAACAATGGTACAGATGAACCTGTTTGCAGGGCAGAAATTGAGACACAGATGTAGAGAACCAGTGTATGGACACCAAGGGGGGAAAGAGGTGGGGTGGTGGTGAGATGAATTGGGCGATTGGGATTGACATGTATACACTGATGTGTATAAAATTGATGACTAATAAGAACCTGCTGTATAAAAGTAAAATAAAATTCAAAAAAATAAAAATCAAAGGAGAGAAAAATTGAAGAAAATAACAGGATTAACTGCTTCAAACAAGAACTGGCAAAGTTTAAGAGTAGCCTTTGGGAAAATCGATCCAGCCTTGAAATGACCCTTTTCATAACATGATTTAAACATCAAATCTTGAGTAAAGGATGTTGTTTGTGTTGCGCTGGAAAAAATTTTGTCTCCTGGAAAATTACTCCAAGATAAAATACTGTTCTGTTGTTCACTCTAAGAATTTAGCACATAGCTTTAATTATAACTTAAAAATTTTACAGGTTTTTAAACAGTTTTCTTAATTTTATATTGCATATTTCAAAATAAAGCATAGCATTTGTTGTTGTTACTTACTATGAAATTTCGATCCAAGTTTTAAGTGGAATCTTCTTAGGAGGTCATTTTTCTTGTATCAGTTTCTTCAGACATGAAGAACCCCCCATACTTTCCAGTATATGCATCAGAAATGTGGAATTCACCTGCTGCCATGCTTTGTCCAGTCCTGAACGGTCGTGACCCATTGTCACCTGTTTGAAGTATGGATTTGAATAATACACCTGGGACCATTCTACCTGGCTGCTGGATGAACCTAGCCCACTGCCCAGCATCCACGCCTTAACGAGACATCCTTTTTTAAAAGATCTACTTTACTGAAATATAATTTAACATACAATAAAATGCATATTTGTAATGTGCAGTTAAATGAATTTTGACAAATGTAACAACCACCCCTAGATCAAGATAAAGGACATTTCCATCACCTCAAAAGTCCCTCATGCAAAAGTCCCCCTTTGCAGTCAACCTCCTGCCCCTTCCCCACCTTAGACAACCACTGGTCTGATTTCTGTCATTATAGGTTACTGTTGCCCATTCTAAAACTTCGTGTAAACAGAAACGTAATGGTATGCACCTGGCTCAACCCATTTTTGAGATTTATCTGTGTTGTTGCTTGAATCATCATTTCCTTCCTTTTCGGCACTAGGTAGTATTTCATGGGTACAGAGAGTGACATTACCACGTGTCGGCAAGGATGTGGAGGAAAGCTTCTTGGCGGTTTCTTATGGAGTTAGACATACGCTTACTCTGTGCCCCAGCAGTTCAACTCCTTGGTGTTTACCCCAGAGAAATGAAAATATACATCCTCACAAAGACCTGTATCCAAATGTTTATAATAACTTTACCCATAAGAGCCCTCAAATGGAAACAACCTCTAATTGTCAGGGTCCAGTCAGGAGACAGAAGCCACACCAGTGTGAAACAAAATTCCTGTTGTATGGCAAGACAAGAAAAATTTAAACATAAAGAATTTCCCTTGCCCTTTGTTCTTCTCTCTACCCTCTATGGTGCATTGTGTATCTGCATTCTGCATGGACCGTACCTCCCCCATCAGCAGAAATACCTGCTGAGCCATAAAGAGCGGTGTTCTAGCATCAACAAGACACCTCCTGAAAAGATAACATTCCGTCTTGATCTTGTAAGGGGCCACGAAGACGCTTAGACCTTGATGGTGTCCACTGTCAATAATATGTCATTTAATGTACAGCCCTCTGTCTCAAAAACTTTATATAACTGTGCCTTGATTTCTAATGGGCAGAACAGTTCTTGGAGCGTTCTGAGATGCTCTTTCCGGGTTATACTCCTCAAATTGGACTCGGATAAAATTTTTCATTTCTTTCTTAAAGCGACTGATTCATTTTTCATCAACACCAGTAATCTGAGCATTAACTAGGAAAAGGCAGTTCACTACTGAAGGGGTAAAAGAGGGTTTTAAAGGATATAGAAATGGCAAGTCCAGAAAGCAGCAAGTAGGGGCTGAGGGAGCGTGAAAAGGGAAGGCAGCAGACGTTCCCCTGCCCACAGGCAGAGAGTCACACCTCTCAGGGGGAGAGGGTGCAGCTGCCGCAGGGGACGTGCAGCCGCCAGGGGGTGCAGGTGAGACCGTCCTGCCGGATGGTCTGGAAACTTGCTGCAGGGCGTGTGGGCCAGAGAGCTGCTGGGTGAGTGCAACTGACCTGCACGTGCATCTGCTGGCATCCAGACCACAAAACCGTCACAAGACCTGGAACCAGGATGAGAAGTCCTTCTCTCTCACTGTGGATCTCAGTGCCCCTCCAGTTCCCTCTACCGATGAAGCCTGGCATCAAGCCAGCCTGCAAAGGAGAAATGTTGACAGAGTCCAGCTCCAGTGGCACAGAGCCGGGCAGAGAGGAGGAGGTTTGGTGCTGAGAAGCAATAAAGTGATAGCCCATAGCCCCAAATTCCATCAACTGGGGAATGGATAAAAACCCTGCTGTGGGACTTCCCTGGTGGCGCAGTGGTTGAGAGTCTGCCTGCTAACGCAGGGGACACGGGTTCGAGCCCTGGTCTTGGAGGATCCCACATGCCGCGGAGCAACTAGGCCCGTGAGCTACAACTACTGAGCCTGCGCGTCTGGAGCCTGTGCTCCGCAACAAGAGAGGCCGTGATAGTGAGAGGCCCGTGCACCGCGATGAAGAGTGGCCCCCGCTTGCCACAACTAGAGAAAGCCCTCGCACAGAAACGAAGACCCAACACAGCAAAAAATAAATTAATTAATAAACTCCTACCCCCCAACATCTTCTTAAAAAAAACAAAAAATAAAAAAACCCTGCTGTGTCCATACAGCGTGATTCACTTTTGTACCTTTGTGCTCGTCTGAGCCACTACCCTTGTGTAGTAATAAGAATTGCTTTGAACCTTCAGAGAGGAAGTAAGCAGCTCTTCTGGGATGATGGGTCTCAGATGGTGGAGGCGGAAGGTCAGCTGTGGTGCTGACGTAGCACCAAAGGCATAGTGTTTAACCCCGGGGACTCCGGAGTCACACAGTGCTGGCTTCCGATCCTGCCTTTGTATCTGCCAGCTGTGTGGCCTTGGGAAACTCACTCAACCTCTCTGAGACAATGTTTCCACCTCTTAAGGTGGGAATAATAATAGTACTTGCTCACTTTGTGGTGTTGTAGGGATTGAATGATAAAAAGCAGGCTTCAAAACACCACAGCCGGTAGCCCAACCCTGTCCACCTGCCCGTTGCTCTTTCTAAGGTCCACGACCTAAGAATGTTTCATTCACCCTCATTTTTAAACGGTTACATTTTAAACCGTTACGTAAGTACCTACATAGTAGCCTCAATTTTGCCTCTGGCCTGCAAAGCTTAAATGATTTACTATCTAGCCCTTGAAGAAAAAACTTATCAACCCTTGATACAAAGCATGTGGCTAGAGAAAGTGCTCAGTGGATTTTAAGTGGTGCTGATTCAGCTCTCAAGGAGCTTAGGTCTCCTCAAAGGCCTTCCTGTGTAGCCCTCAGGAAAGTCAAGCATGCTTTACAAACAGCCATGGATAAGGAATACTTAGATGGCACTCACCGTGTCCCAAGCATTGTTGTAAGTCCTGTGCATACAGCAACTCAATCCTTATAACGCCCCCATGAGATAGGTACTATTATTATCCCCATTTTAAAGGTGAAGAAACAAAGGCACAGAGAAGGGTGAGTGTCTCCCTAAGGTCACACAGCTGTGAGCGATGGATCTAGCTAGCATTCAGATCTTGTAACTACTTTGTCCTGCTGCACTTGACAGAGCTGGGGCTGCCCCTAGAGGGCGCTCAGTAGATATCTGTTGACTGTACACATGCGTGTGGTCTGAGGGCAGAAAGTAAACCAGTGAATTGCCAAGCTTGTAAGAGAGGGACTTAGGCGCCCATTGGAGCCCGGATGCCTGGTAGTAACAGCTAGGGGCACAGATTCCACACAGCCGCACAGGCCCCTGCTCTGACAGTCTAGCCTCTTCTGACCCCCATGAAACAGAACATTTATTGCATTCAAGATGTGCCCTCCTTGCACATGCGATCATACTGTCTTCCCTCTGAGTCCATCAAGTAGCTCCAATTGTTACATCCACTTTCAGATTGAGGAAACACAGGCACAGAGAAGTTAAGTGATTGGCCAGACATCACACAGCTGACTCATGGTTGTACCGGTTCTCACACCCAGGTCTGTGTGACTGCAGGGCCAGGCCTTTTAGCCACGGTGCAGGGAAGGGAGACGGTCATTGGCTACTCAGGGCTATTTATGAATGTGATGGCTAGCTTGAGTTTTCACAGGAACCCCAGTGAGCAAATCCTGAATTTACACAACTGTGTGATGGGGGCCATGATTCACATTTCCTCTGTGAGCCTTCCCTTTTAAAAGCATGCCCTTTGACGTGTCTCAGCTCTGCAAAAGTTCACTGTTTGTCTACTTTTCCAGAAGCCATCGGCTGGGGGAGTCAGGGTTCACCTGTGAGCTAAGACGGCACGTGGGCAGCCAGCCATTCATGCATTTCGATGGCATCTGAGGGAGAGATGCTGCTACTCACAGCATAATTCAATGGAAGGCTCCTCCCCGGGAAGGGAGTGTCAGTGCCAGGAATGACATCAAAGGTAAGACAAACGGATGATGTCTCGGGGGAGTGGGGCGGGGGGGAGATGGGGATGGTGTGTGTGCTGGAGGGAAGGAAAGAGGTTGGGAAGGAGAGAGAAGAACGCTCAGCCTGCTGTATCCAGAGCAGCATTTGTTTGGTGGCTTGTTTGGGGTTAATTTTGCTGCCAATTATCTCGGTCGAGCATTTTATAATTGCAAAGAACAGAAACCTACTCAAAGGAAATCTCGCAAAAGGAAAATACATTCGTTCACTCGTTGAGTATGATTTGTGGACCTCCTGTGTGCCACACACCGTGCCCTCCAGGTTCTCATGGGGAGGCGGGTCAGTAAGCAGGTGCCACATAAACAAACAAGGCAATTGCAGACAGTGCTTTGTGCTCTGAAGAGATTGAACAAGGCGTGTGGCGAAGCAGGAGGGCAGGGAACTTGCCTCTGGGGAGGGAACCTCTGAGCTGAGGCCTGACTGACAAGAGCCAGCCATTGGCAATTTGGGTGAAGAATTTTCCAGACGGAGGGATTAGCAAGTGCAAATGTCCTGAGGGAGGAATGGACTTTACGCCGCAGAGCAACAGAAAACAAGGCTGGTGTGGCAGGACGGAAGGAAGGAAGGAAAGGGTCAGGAGACCAGGTCGGGGAAGGGCCCAGTGGCCTCCGTTTGGATTTTATCCTGGGAGCAGCGGGCAGCCATGGGAGGGTGAGAAGGGCCGATGGGTGTGAGAGCCTCTCTAGGAGGCATGGGAAGTCCGGAGGTGGGCCCAGGCCGTCTCTCTGCTTGGTCACCTCACAGTCTCAAAGTGGCCACCACGGCTGCCAGCATCCGAGGCCCAGAGGATGCCGGTAAAGCAAACAGGAAGCAGAGCCTTTTCCAGAAGGCCCAGCGAGCTCCCGCATTTATGCCCGTGACCAGAACCGAGTCAGGCGGGCATCCCAGCTGTGAGACAGGCTGGGAGACAGAGTGTCCAGTGAGGAAAATGGCCCCAGCCCGCCGTGGTTTATCACACAGGCTGGGCCCGTGGAGCCACTGTGACAAATTAGGATGCTAAGGGAGAGAAGGAAGGGAGGACCAGCCCTTGACCCTAGCAGAGAAGAACTCTCTGGCCAGGGTACTCAGTTGTAAATTAGAGGCCTGTCCAAAGTGGGGGGAAACAGCCAGGAGGGGGGCACCCCCCAACTTCCACCGCCCACCGTCCCGGGCTGCAGTTGGGCAGGAAGTTTCCGGGTCCGGGAGTCAGGGGTCTGGCCGTGTTAGGAAAGGCAAGTGCTCCCTCTAGTGGCTCTGCGGAGGTGAGCCCAGCATCCTCCCCAGGGGGCCAGAGCTGGAGGCCGGAGTTGGGATCCTTCGGCTCACAGATCCTGGAAGGGGAAGGGCACCAGTGATGCTGGTGAGAGCTAACACTTATGGGGCACTTAGGGTATACCCTCCATGCACCTTACAAACATTAACTCGATCCTTTTGACAGCTCTACGAGGTTGGTCCCATTCGTGTTTCTGTTTGAAGGATGCTGTCATTTGCCCAATATCATAGGGACAGGAATTGGACCCACATCCGTCTCACATAGAGGCTGTACTTCCAGCCAGTGGCTTTGGGGCCAACAGACTACAGCCCAACTATTAACCACTGGGGGACCATCACATGGATCCTGAATTACATATCCTTATTATTTTTAACTTGCTTGTTCAAAAAACCTTGTCTGAGGCTTCTGGGGGACTTAAAGTCGTCCATGGATGGAGTTTGGGAATCCCTGGGATTGGATATGAAATGCCATGTGCATCTCTGCACATTTCCCTGCAGAGAGGCCCAGAGCAGCCATGAGACAGGCAAAGGGGCTGGGACCCAAAGAAGTCACAGAGCCTCTGTTTCGTATTGTTTTGATGTCTTGTTTACTCTTTCAAGACTTTCGGAGGTGGGTGGGATGGAACTGATTAGGTATGCTTGTCACAAAGACTTGTCTGTGCCCTAACTGACTTGTGATGGGCTTGGGTCTTGCGTAAACTGGCTTTCGTTTAACTCTGGAAACATCTTGATTTTGACGCCTAACCGGGGCCTCTCAGAGGTTGAGGACAGCAAGAGCCATTTAAAATTTTTGAAAGATTTAAAGCTACAAGGGATGTGAAGATTGTGGTAGATTTTAAGTTTTTATGTTTAATAAAGTAAATGCTTTTCAAATAAAGTTCAATGATGACTCATCTAAGTTACAGATAATGGCAGAAGTCTAAGGTGGGGAATTCTATGACTAAATGGCCCAGGCCAAGTTGCCTTCCAGCCCTTCTCCCCACTCTGTAAAAGGCACCAAGTAGCTGAATTATATCAACCCAGGTGCTGGATTCGAGCAGAAATAACACAGCATCTGTTATCTTAACAGTTCTCGGAGAAGCAAGGCCACTTCCGCTGCAGACAAGCGAGGTCCTCTGGGTGGGGGCATTCTGGGGCCAGGTAGAGGGGAGAGTATGAGGATGAGGAAACCTCTCACCTCCCCAAGTTGAATTCTGGACCACCTGGCCTCAGAGCTTGGATTGAGGTTATTCTCGAGCCCCCAGCCCTCATTCAAAGGATGCACCGAAGCTCATTCCAAAATCAGAAGAAATGACTTTGAATTTCCACCTGTTTGGGCAATAATGGGAGGAGTTTGGGCTTTGGATTTGGTTTCGATTTCTGCCACTTCGGGACTGTGTGACTTTGGGTTAAGCTCTTTGAACTTCTGATTCTTCCCCTTTGTGGTCGGGTTGAGAATGGCCCCCTCCCCAGGCAGCTGGAGGAGAAAGTGAGGTTTGTTCAGCCAATGTTGAGAGTGGGTCCCTGAGCGCTGGGGATCTGCCTGGCGCTTGGGACTCGGGGACACGAGCGTGCCAGCCCTGACCTCGGGGTCATGGTGTTAGCATAGGAGATGCATGGGGCATTGGGGTTTCTAGAAGATCAGCGCAGAGGTTGGGAACATAGGGCAGCGCTGCGGATCCCACCACCTGTGGCTCAGAGAAAGAGTCCTGGGAAAAGGCTACCAGTTCATTGAGAAGTTGGTCCTATAGGCATAGAGATGACCAGTAACGTCTGCCCACTCTCAAGAAGCTCGCAATCAAGTAGAAGAGGCTGGGGCTTCCCTGGTGGTGCAGTAGTTAAGAATCTGCCTGCCAATGCAAGGGACACGGGTTCAAGTCCTGGTCCAGGAAGATCCCACATGCTGCAGGCCACTAAGCCCGTGTGCCACAACTACTGAGCCTGCACTCTAGAGCCCGCAAGCCACAACTACTGAAGCCTGTGCACCTAGAGCCCGTGCTCCACAAGAGAAGTCACCACAATGAGAAGCCCATACACTGCAACGAACAGTAGCCCCTGCTCGCCGCAACTAGAGAAAAGCCCGCACTCAGCAGCGAAGACCCAACGCAAGCAAAAATAAATAAATTAATTGATTTTTTTTAAAAAGAAGAGGCTACCGTGCAGTGTGTAAGAGGCACAGAAAGAGGATGAGGTTACCCAGTGCAGGGCTGACTCCTGCAGGCTCCTATAGCTGCTGGGTTTGGCCAATGGGAGGCCCTGCAGGAGGGAGAGAAAAGCAGGGGTATTTCTTCTCTTCCTTTATGCCTCAAGAAGCAACTCTGCAGCCCTCTGGGCCCCAAATTGCCAACCTTTTCAATTTTTCACAAAAAGCTTTGAATCTAGATTTTGTGTGAAATCTTCCCATTTGTGAATATTAGCACTAATTGTTCAACTATTATGCAGACTTTTCTGGCTCCACAGGCTGAGAGTTTGTGACTTTTGGACAGAAGGCCCATGACACTCTCTTCACTTTAAAATTTCTACGACTCTTATACAACTGCTATGGAGAATAAAATTGTATACACACATATCCTATGAAAAGCCAGCTCCACCCCTACATACCGTGGAAAAACTCACTCCATGTACAGGAGCCACGCTCAAGGATGTTCATCTCAGCATTGTGTGTACACACGTGTAATAGAGAAATGTAGGAAGCTATCCAAGTGTCCATCAACAGGAGGACAGAGAAGTGCCTTGTGCCATATTTACAGTGAAAACCAAGTACGGCTACGTTTATTAACATGGACAAATCTCAAGACATCATTTTAGAATGACAAAAGCATAGTATTTTGTTTTTGTATAAAAAGTTTATTCATATGAAGTTTGAAGCATGAAAACCAATAACGTGTATCATTTATGTACAGGAGCATATGTTCTGTAAATGTAAAGGCAACTATGGGATTGTTTGTTACGATTCAGGAGGTGCTGACGGCATCCAGTGGCTGGAGGCCAGGGATGCAGCTAAACATCCTGCCGTGCACAGGCCAGCCTCCCAGCCAAGGATGATCTGGTCCAAATGCCTGTAGTGCTGAGGTTGAAGCCTTCAAGGGGGCGGGGAAAGGGGAGGGTATAGAAGCCACTTGGAATATCTGACATCTCATATAAGACTTGCAAATGGGCTGTCATGGCTTGGAAGCATCTTCTAAAGGCCAGCTTTCCTGTAGTTCTGTCAGCAGAGACCTGAGCTCAACTCCACAGGGCTGCCATCGCTCAGCCCGACTCGCTGCCACGGGGTCAGAGCTGGTCGTGGGGGCCAATCTGGAGCCCCTACAAGGACGTATTGGGACAAATTCCTGCACTGGCTTTCTTACCCACCTGAGGCCTGATTTCACACTTTAGTAAGAAATAGCATGTTAGAGCCTCACAGCAGTCACTGGCCAGAGCGAAAGTTATCCCCACCATGTGACAGATGAAGAAACTGAGGCTCAGAGAGGTGAGGCCATTGCTGCAGGACACACCACTAGTAAGAAACTTGAACTCAGGCCTGAGACTCTGGAGTTCAGAGCTGTCCCTGCAGACACCACCTCTCAGGCCCAAAGTCTCCAGGGTCTGGACGTTGGGACAGTACACTCTAAGCCATGAGTTAGAGGAAGTGGGAACAGATTAAAGCTTTTCTTTGCATGAGCCGATGTGTAATCGTCACAATCCCTATACTTTACTGAATCCATCTACACACAGAGCATTATTCAGTCCTCCCCGAAACACACGTGAAAAGCTAAACGTTGTTATCTCCATTTTCCAGAAGGAAATAAGATGGAACCTGCCCAGCATGACCCGAATAGAAAGGGGCTGAGGCAGAATTCGAACTCAGGGCTCTGGTTCCATACCCGGGCGCTGCCCTGCTGCACAGTGCTGCCTTCACTTCTAAGCTGCTTTAGTCCCTCTTGTCCCTTTTGGACCAGTTAGGACCTCGATATCCTTGCCGATTTATTTCATATCTTAGGAAATGGAAGGGCCCATGAAATAAACTTGAAGATTTCAGACTTTTAGCTAATCTGTGCCTTAGCTTTTGTGGCTCTGCTGAAAGCATTTCGGAAAGGTTTCAGAGGAACTGTGTGTGTGTGTGAAGAGAGTTGAAATACTGTTTGCTCAGAGGGGTGTGGAAATTTTTCTGGTGTTTCGTTGGTTACATGCTCTTCTAGGGTGCTAGCGATGGCTCCACCAAACCCTGTTAGTCGTATTTTATAAATTTATAAATCTTTCGCCTTAAACCCCCTCCACTCAAAAATCCATAGAATTGGAAATCAATCTTTGTTTATGGCAAGTCCGTTCACAGCTAATTCCTTCCCACAACCATCAAGTCCATCTTTGCTTGATGCCAGAAATAGAAGCGACCGGGGTTTGGTGGGCAGACGGAGGGGAACCTCTCACAGACATGCTGGGTCTGGCGTCCTCAGGGGTTGCCCTTACGTCACGTCTCGGACACAAGCCGCGGTGATGTCACCTGATGCCACGGTGCAGAACTCCCCTCCGCGGTGTCTGTGGTCAGCCCAGGGCCCAAAAGTGTCTCCCTTCCTGGGTTTCGGTGTCCCGATGAAGTCAGATTTCCTGGGCCGTGGATCCAGTTACCAATAATTGCCTTGTGAACTGGCAGATGCAAAAGTAAACATTTCTAGAGCCCGAAGTACACGGAGCTCTGGGGGTGGCCTGCCAAGAGGAGCCGGGAGAGAGCTGCCACGGAAGCGATCTGGGCGATGTCCGTGTGGCGTTGATGGGGCCTTATGCTCTGGGTCTAGAATATTCACGCCATGGGGAAGCCTGGCCCGGGTGAAGGGTGGGCGGTGGTGAGCTTTCCCTGACTTGTAGCGTGTGGGGAAGGGAAGGATGAGGCCTCTGTGCTGGGGGCAGGCCTGCGTCCCTGGAGGAGTGTGGGCTTTCCACAGTTACACAGAAAGCAGATATGGCAGTGGGAGGGGCCCCTGCCAGGAGTGGCAGTGAGTCACTTTTTCCACCACCTCCTGTCATCTCTCCAAGTCTGCCGTCTCACTCTGTGGCTGCTCTATAGGGTGACAGCAGAGCCTGCCCTCGGGCCAGAGGGGGGTCCCGAGCCGGGTTAAAGGGACCCGTGTCCTTCCCACTGACCAGGTGTGAGGAGAGTAGCAAGACCCCCAGACAAAGAGCTATCATTACATAAGAACAAAGAATAAAATCCTAATTCCCACATGGCCCTACATAATGTGGGCCCTGCCGAGCACCCTCCTGCCTGCCTTCTACACACCTCAATCCTGATATCTGCCCCCTGCTGTTTCTCAGATTCCTCAGGCTCGTTCCCAGCACCATACCTCAAGGTGTTTGCACAGGCTGTGCCCTCTGCCTGAAATGCTGGTCTCAGGTCTCTGCCCAGTTGTCACCACCTCAAGGAAGCCCTCTGTGATCACTCTATCTAAAATACCATCCCCATAATTTTATTCCATCCCTCTCACCCTGTTCTCCGCCGCCTGAGCCTTTGTAGTTACCTGGCATGATGCCATGTATTGGATGACTTATTGATGGTCTGTCTCCCCCACTAAAACGTCAGCTCTATGAAGGTGGGGATTTTTGTCTGTCTTGTTCACTAGCGTGTCCTCGTGCCTGAAACAAAGCCTGGCATAGTAGATGCTCCATAAAGAGAGGACAAATGTGTGAATGAGTGTTGAACAGGTAATGCACAATCAGAGAAGAAATTGTGGCGCCGTGAGCTGGAATCCAGGGCACCAGGGGCAGATACAGCTGTGCTTGCCTTGGGTTGGGGAAACTGGCAGGGGACGGGGGGTGGGGTACCGTGAAGAAACTGGAATCATGGTCTTGCCCCTCAGGGGAGGTGATATTTTACGAAATGTACCTGTGGCAGGAGAGACGTGTGAAGAGGAAAGGCTTTGGAATCTGACTGCTTACGTTTAAATCCCAGCCTTACTCCTTCCCCACTCGCTGTGTGAGCCTGAGCAAGTCAGACAGCCTCTCTGAGTCTGTTTCTGTATCTGAAAACTAGACCTAATAGTACCACCTTACAAGCAATTTGGGGTGGATCTAATGAAACAATACAGCTAATGCATATAGCCCCATGCCTGGCTCATGGTATGCCTGCAGTAAGTGTTAGCTTTAAAAAGCTTTGGTTGTGGGCTTCCCTGGTGGCGCAAGTGGTTGAGAGTCCGCCTGCCGATGCAGGGGACACGGGTTCGTGCCCCGGTCCGGGAGGATCCCACATGCCGCAGAGCGGCTGGGCCCGTGAACCATGGCCGCTGAGCCTGCGCGTCTGGAGCCTGTGCTCTGCAGCGGGAGAGGCCGCGACAGTGAGAGGCCCACGTACCGCAAACAGAACAAAACAAAACAAAAAAAGCTTTGGTTGCATGAGGGACTGTCTTAGCCCTTTCGGGCTGCTATAACAAAACACCATAGACGGGGTGGCTTACAGACAACAGAACTTCACTTCTCACAGTTCTGGAGGCTGGGAAATCCAAGACCAAGGCACTGGCAGATTTGGTGTCTAGTGAGGGCCTGCTTCCGGGTTCATAGATGGCCGTCTTCTCACTGTGATGAAAGGGGGAAGGGAGCTCTCTGGGGCCTCTTTTATAAGGGCACGAATCCCATCATGAGGGCTCTACCCTCCTGACCTAATCACTTCCCAAAGGCCCCACCTCTTAATACCATCGCACTAGGGGTTAGGATTTCAACATACGAATTTTGGGGGGACACGAACATTTGATCTATAACCCCACTCAGCATCTGGACCGAGGAGGAAGATTGAGCCATTTGTTACTCTGCTTAGACATTCACAGTCCGGCAATCCCAAATATTTAACTGTTTAGGTCATGCTTTTTATTTTTCTGGGAAATATTTTTACTTGCATGACACTCTTTACTGAAAAATGTAGAACTCTTAAAAGGTAGATACAGTTGTAAAGCCTAACAGCTTTTCACGTGTTTGGTGCCTGTATGGTCTGGAGATGGGTGTGTTAATCAATGCTGTATAACAGATGACCACAAACTTAGTGGCTTTGAACAACACCCAGTTAAAACGATCGCAGTTTCAGTGGGTCAGGAATCCAGGCACAGCTCGGCTGGGTCCACTGCTTCAGCATCTCAAAAGGATGCAGTCAGTGTCAGCCAGGGCTGGGGTCTCCTCTGAAGGCTCGACTGGGGACAGGTCTACATCCAAGCTCCCTCACGTGTTTGTTGGCAGGATTCAGAGCCTCAGCCCCTCACTGGCTTCTGGGGGTAGCCCTGTCGGCTCCTTATCACATTGCCCTCTCCGTAGTGAAGCTCTCCACGTGAGCTGGCTGTTGGCCACGTAAGCCCCCCTGGCTCTGCTTCATCACAGCCAGCAAGGGAGAGTCTGCCAGCACGGTTGAAGTCAGATTTAATCACAGTTGGGACATTTCCCCCAACACTGAGGTATATTCTGTTGCTTAGACACAGTTACTCAAGGGGAGGGGATCCCTCCAGGACATGAAGGCCAGAAAGTGGAGATCACTGGGATCATCTCAGAAGCTGCCGAAAACAGGGAAGAGCCTGGCAGGTGTGAGCAAAGGCTTAGCTGAGTGGGTTCGTGGTTATCACCTCCTGTGATTTGTAACAAGGTCCCTGAACCTGCCCACACCTCTCCTCAGGTCATCTCACAGTAAGCCATCTTTGTTCAGGAAAGAATTGGTCTTTCTTAGTCCACGTCAACAGGGGACCAGTAGACACCCATTGCTTGAGGGTGGCTATAAAGGAATTTCTGTGACCTGACAAAGGCAGGCTTCTCACCATAAAGACCTAGTTCTTGGTGGTGGGGGTGAGGGGGCACTGGATTGCTTTGCACATGGAGCCAGGGTCTCTAGGGAATGAAGGGACTCAGATACCCAACCATTGCTCCTCAAGATTTGAAGTCAGGAAAGCCCATCCGAGTGGACTCTGAAGCTCCCACCTAACACCCACTGACTAAGAAGGACAAGAAACCCACATGGGAAGTCATCAGCAGGACAGGAGCACCTGGCCAAAGTTTGAGAGCCCAAGTGAGCTTTGGGGAGGGCTGCTTCCAACAGGGCAGGTAGGTAAGCTGGGATCCCTTCAGGCCCCAGCAATCCTAGTACAATTGGTCTGGGATCGATGACTGATCACTAGGAGAGCCAGGATGGATGTATATATCCTATATTCAACAGTGATCCCTAGTGGCAAGGAGAATCAATGCATGTAGTGGATGGTTCAGACTCCCCGGTTCAGCTGTTTGGAGGCAGGGCTGGGCCCCTTGGAACCAAGTAAATCCCGGAGTTCTTGGACATTGGGAGTGGTGAGGAAGTAAGAAGCCCAGAGGAGGTGTTAGATTTCCTGCCAATGAAGCTGAATTTATTTACTGAAAGCATGAAAGCAATCAGGAAGTATTTGGGTACCTTACTGGTCGCAAAGATTATAGAATAAACCAGAGGTTAGCAAACTTTTATTAAAAGATCATATAATAAACATTTTAGCTCTGTTCCACCCAATGAACACTGCTCTGGTAACATGGAAGCAGCCATAGACAATAAGTGAAAGAATGAGCATGGTTGTCTTTCAATAAAACTTTAGTTATAAAAACAGCCAGCCAGCCGTGGGCCATAGTTCGCTGACCCCTGGGATAAACAGTTGAGGTCAGTCTTTCCACCTTTTAAAATAGAATAAATAAATTTTAATTAATTAATTAAATTTCATGACTAAACGAAAACGTTCATAAAATGTTCTTTCCTCTTTTGGTTAACTGAAATCTCATTCCTCCATGGATTTGCTAATTGTCCTTTTCTCCTTTAAATAGAATAGAGGCTCACCGGCACATTTTCGAATTGCTATTTCTTTCTTTGTATAAATGGGGAGTTATTTATTAATGATTATTTTCTCCTTGAGGCTGACGGAAGCTGAATCACGGATGAGGTGAAAAATCAGCTTTCATCTTCTGTGATTTATACTCAGTTTGGTCCTTTTCATGCATGTATGTATGCACACACGTACAAGCTTAGGAATGTACTATTAGTGGTTGTAAAAGTGAAGTTGCTCATCTTCTGCTCTGAGAGTCTGGAAAAGTTTATGAGCATCAAATAGTACCCGCTGGCATTGTCCGACAAGACACATGACTTCCCAGCGAGTGGCCACTTCCCTTCAGTCTAGCTGCGCGCTTACAGTACAGGCTCAAGTTGGCATCAGGATTTTCCACTAGATGGTCCGGTCTGCGTGCTCTGGCAGCCAGCTCGGAGGTGTTCCTGCCCCCAAAGCCACAGACAAGTCCAGGGCCCCGGGGAAAAAACACCTAGTGAATTGGGAGAGGAGTCTGGGTCACAGGCAAAGGGATCCCCTCGCAGTCCAGCCCCTCTGCACCTCTCCAGACAGACCTGCCAGTTGTCTTGAGTGTCTTTCTTAAAAATTTCAAGCAGAGCTTTTAACCGTGATGTGTAGCACATGTAGGTGTTCCTTACACGCTCATAGATTTTGGATATAGGTATTTGAAAACAGTGGAGCTGTGAAAATAGGCTTAGATTTTTCTATTTTAAAGTATATGAAATGAGAATTAGCCTCCGATTATGGGATAAGGGTTTGGTCAGAGAAAGAAAATCAACTGGAGGGATTTATCCTGGGAGTTTGACCTTATATAAATGTGAGAGCGCTGGTTCGACAGCATACGTGAGCCTGTTTCTTTTTCTTTTTCTTGCGGTACGCCGGCCTCTCACTGTTGTGGCCTCTCCCGTTGCGGAGCACAGGCTCCGGACGCGCAGGCTCAGCGGCCATGGCTCACGGGCCCAGCCGCTTTGCAGCATGTGGGATCTTCCCGCACCGGGGCACGAACCCGCGTCCCCTGCATCGGCAGGTGGACTCTCAACCACTGCGCCACCAGGGAAGCCCGAGCCTGTTTCTTTGAACGTGAGGCTGGGTGTCAGCAGGTGGCCGCCACAAAAGCAAGGTGGATGAGAGCTGAGAGCAGCTGAGGATGAGGAGGGAGCCGCAGGGACAGACCAGTCGCCCCACCCAAGTGACCCGCCGCAGGAGGCGGTCTTCATCACGGAACCAAACAGGCACCTGCCCAGGATTTGGAGAAGCTGAAAGAAGATGCCCAGGCGCTGGAGGCTGCGGGCTTGCTGCCGCCCCAGGCCACCCAGGTCAGCCCACAGAGGAGCAGCCACAACAGCGCCCACGGCGCCCACCCTCCAGGCGTAAAAACTGTAGATCTGCTTCTCCACTTTTACCTTCCAGATCTTGCCTCAAATGTCTCCTGTGGCCCATGCTAACCAGAAACTATGCAGAGCAAGGAATTCTGGGAATTCCAACTTCGCTGAGTTGACACAATCCGAATCCACCACAGTTATTACATCAAAAAGTAAATGGCGGTGAGTGAATTGATTGGGGCTTTTATTAGAAATGTCACTCCCAACTGTCAGTTTTAAATGTAGACATTTAAAACATTTATGAAGAAGTTCTTGTGTCATAGGAAAGGCGTGGAGGTCAGAAAACCTAGATTCTGTTTTTTAGAATTACTAGCTGTATGACTTAGAACAAGTTACTTAATCTCTCTGAAACTGCATTGCTTCACTTGTAAAATGGGGATTAAAAATATCTACTGCATACAGATGATGTACACAAAATTTAGCACAATCTACTGTAGTAGGTGCTGAATTTATCAAGGCACATAACAGTGTGTGGTGCTGTTTTCAGAAGGTACCAACCCATCTGAGTCTCTCACTAAACTGTGGATCCATGAAGTCCAGGGTGATGATTAAGTGATGAGCATGAATGAATAAATGAACTATATCCCTGGGTACTAGGCAGAATAGATGTGGTTACTCCCATTTAGAAATAACAAACTAAACTTCGGTAGTTTATCAATTAAATGTCTGAGCCAGGACTTGATGCCTGACCTTCTAACGTCTAACCCAGCGCCCTTTACAACACAGCCTCATGTCTCTCCTGCCTATTGGAACACTGTGGGAGTACTATGAGAGAGTAGCTTTGTGTTCAGAAGCTGTTGCTTTTTCTTTTATTTCCCCATGATTCCAAAGTTGTAGCGAATGGTTGGAGTCCTTCACAGGCTGCCCAGGGAAAGGACTTGTTGGAGAGCCAAGCTCCACCTCTCCTCAGAGGAGTCTGTATGTTCTGCTTTGGCTGAGTTCCACCTGGTCCCATTCATCCAGTCAATCATCCAACAAAATGGATTAAGAATGTATTATGTGCCAATCATTGTTCTAGAAACTGAAGACACAGCAGTGAACAAAACAGATATGGTCCTGCTCTCGTGATATTTACATGCTTCCAAGCTGTGGTAGCCAGCCTCCAGGATGGCCCCAGTGCTTCTTGCCTTCCGGTGTTCACACCCTTACGTGGTCCCCTTCCATCCTGCATAGGGATGACTGATGTCACACACACACACACACACACACACACACACACACACACACACACACACAAATATAAAGGGGTGATGGAGGTGACTTCTGAGGTAAGCTCGTAAAGACATGGTGCCTTCCATCATGTTCTCTCCTGAATCCCTCCCTCTGAGGGAACCCAGCTGCCATGCTGTGAGGATGCTGAAGCAGCCCGGTGTGGCAGGGTCCACAGGGTGATGAACTGAGGCCTCCCACCCACAGCCATGTGAGGGAGCCATCTTGGAAACAGACCCTCTGCCCCAGTCAAGCCTCTGAATTAAACCACGGCCCCAGCGACATCTTGATTGCAACCTTAGGAGAGACCCTGGGCCAGAACCACCCAGCTAAGCTGCTCCCACGTTCCTGACCCACGAAAACTCTTAAGATAATCAGTATTTGTTGTTTTAAGCCATTAAGTTTGGGAGTAGTTTGTTATGCAGCAATAGATAACTAATACATAGAGAGAGACAGACGATGCCCCCAAATAATGGCAGATTAAGGTTAAGTGCTATGGAGAAAAATAAAGCAGGGAATGGGACTGGTGGGGTGGAGGGAATTGCACTTTTAGATAAGGTAGGCAAGGAAGGCCTCACTATGAAGGTGGTGGTTGATTGAGGACTGAAAGGAGTTGAAGGATTTAACTGTGTGGAAAAGTCTTCCAGGCAGAGGGATCAGCAGGTGCAAAGGCCCTGAGGCCGGAGCTTGAGTGTGTCAGAGGATCAGCAAAGAGGCTGATGTGGCTGGACCAGGTGAAGCAGGGAAGATGGTAAAGATGAGGTCAGAGAGATGATAAGGGGCCTGACTGTGAGGCATGGGAAGCTCTGTGCTGAGATGATAGTGACTTGTGACCTTGGGTATGTCTCAGCGCCAGGCATGACCCTTCCCATGCATTGCTTCCTTCGATCCTCACCAAATGGGATGATCCCCATTTGCCAGATGAAGAAGCTGAGGCCCCCGGAGGTTATATTACTTACTTCAGACCACACAATCAAGTCGTGACAAAGCCAGCAATCAAACCCAGGTCCTCAAATCTGTGGTCTTAATAACAGCTGGAGTTTGGGTGGGGAGGGAAGATGAGGGAGCTGTGTCTGTTCCCCTGAGGAATCACTACACTTCGTGGTGCTCTTTGTCTGAATTGGGGTCTGTTGAATCCGTGTTGTGGGAAGTTAAGTGTTCATGCTTCAGGCCCTGGATTGAGCACAGGCCATAAATGACCCATCAGGGTGGAATCCGGGTTGGGCCCAAGGTTCTGAGGATCAGCAAGGAAGCTTGGGGCAGCTCCAGCCCCAGGGGAAAGCAGGACCAGCCGAGGCCCACTTGGCAGTGGGGCGTGCCAGCTTTGGCGCTGGCTCCCCACAGACAGGCATGAGTCACTGCGGGGCAGCACCGCTCGGTCTGCCTAGGACGCGCTGTTCTGCGGGGACCACAGCTCCCGCTGGGAGCCAGGGCCAACCGGGCAGAGTCTGTGGAAAAATACTGCGGTGGGGTACACCCTGGCACTCTGCTGTGTTTTGTGCTGCCCCAAATTCGCCCGTGGCCTCCTGCCAACCAAGTGGGATTCAGTACATTGGTTTTTAAAAAAAAAAAAAAAGCCAAGAGAGCAGTTTTTGAGAAGTCCCAGGCCCAGCAGTTAGGCTTGGCTGCTTTCTCTCTCTCCAGGTTAGAATAGCAGCATTATGTGGACCGAGTGCTGGGTATTGGACCAAGATGTACATGATTCGGTCTCATTCAGTCCTCATCTCAGTCTTACGGAGTTGCGCCTTTATCATTCCCATTGTCCAAGTGTTGAAACAGAGGTGCAGAGAAGTGAAAAAACCAAGGTTTAGAGGGAGTTTTCACACTGTGCATTCCTCCCGGGGACCTCTCCAGTTAATTCAAAGTCACAGGGAGGGGCACGGAGGGAGCTGAGGGCACCCACCCCTCCCCACTTCAATGCAAGCAATCCGTTCTTCTTATACGTGGGACTTCTGGTTAATAGTATAAATAAACAGGCCTCCCCTTGTTTATTTGTACTAATAATGTAAAGTACACGAGGTAGACTCTTAGTTGCCTACTCACTATGTATTTTTCCCTTCTTCACTAACAGAACCTCAGTTTTATTTAGTGTGGCATTGTGTCTATAGCTAAAGGACCCCAATCCCAGCCCTGCTTATAGTGTAGGTAGCCAGTGAGATATAAGCTGAAGTCACCAGATGGGGCTTTTTTTTTTTTTTTTTTTTTTTTTTTTTTTTTTTTTT
>NW_020173687.1:10203243-10233183 GCF_003031525.2 Neophocaena asiaeorientalis asiaeorientalis | reverse complement strand
TTTTTTATTTTTTTTTTGCGGTACTCAGGCCTCTCACTGTTGTGGCCTCTCCCGTTGCGGAGCACAGGCTCCAGACGCGCAGGCTCAGCAGCCATGGCTCACAGGCCCAGCTGCTCTGCGGCATGTGGGATCTTCCCAGACCGGGGCACGAACCCATGTCCCCTGCATCGGCAGGCGGACTCTCAACCACTGCGCCACCAGGGAAGCCCCAGATGGGGCTTTTAATAAAGGCTCTTAATGAAGAGTTTCTTCACTCACTGGAAGGTGAGCCCTTTTGGTCCTTCCTCCGTTTGTCTCCTTTTTCCTGCTTGGAACTGCAGTGGAGTGCCTGGAGCTCTGAGCCACTTTGGACCATGATTCTTCATTGAACATGAAAGCTCGTGTGAGATGGTTGATCAGGAGCCTGGGGTATTAATGGTATTACAGCATTGCTGTGCCAGCCCTGCCCTCTCCATGAAAGGAATGAAGTTCACACGTTAAAAGCCGTATTTCAGTTTCTGTTATATTCAGCTGAAGTTAAACTTATAAGGCAACGTTTATTTACCTTATGCTGGTCACTGAGCTAAAACTGAATGCACATAATCACTTTGAACCTGATGCATTAGGTGAGCTCTGGACCCAGGGAGCCTAGATTCGAATCCTTGCCTCTTTCAACTTAGACAAGTGACTCCATCTCTCTGCACCTCATTTGTCTTTGTTCTAAAATGAGAGTATCAGCAGTATTATCTACCTCGTCAGGTGGTTTAGCAGATTAAGTGAGATTATGTACATAAAGTATATACCTGGCACATAGTAGGTGCTCAATGAATGTCAACTAGTTTTTAAAATTTATTTTATCGAACTGTAGTTGATTTACAGTGTTGTGTTAATTTCTGCTGTATAGCAAAGTGATTCAGTTATACACATTCTTTTTCATATTCTTTTCCATTATGGTTTATCACAGGATATTGAATATAGTTCCCTGTGCTCTACAGTAGGACTTTGTTGTTTATCCATTCTATATATAATAGTTTGCATCTGCTAATCTCAAACTCCCAATCCATCCCTTCCCCAGCCTTTGGCAACCACAAGTCTGTTCTCTATGTCTGTGAGTCTGTTTCTGTTGTAGATAAGTTCATTTGTGTCATATTTTAGATTCCACATATAAGAGAGATCATATGGTATTTGTCTTTGTCTTTCTGACTTACTTCACTTAGTATGATAATCTCTAAGTCCATCCATGTTGCTGCAAATAGCATTATTTCATTCTTTTTAATGGCTGAGTAGTCTTCCATTTTATGTATGTACCACATATCATGTTGATGGACTTTTAGGTTGTTTCCATGTCTTGGCTATTGTAAATAGTGCTGCCATGAACATAGGGATGTATATATCTTTTTGAATTATAGTTTTGTCCAGATATATGCCCAAGAGTGGGATTGCTGGATCCTATGGCAGCTCTGTTTTTAGTTTTTTGAGGAACCTCCATGCTCTTCTTCATAGTGGCTGCACCAATTTACATTCCCACCAACAGTGTAGGAGGGTTCCCTTTCTCCACATCCTTTCCAGCATTTGGTATTTGTATATTTCTTAATGATGGCCATTCTGACTGGTGTGAGGTGATACCTCATTGTAGTTTTGATTTGCATTTCTCTAATAATTAGCACTGTTGAGCATCTTTTCATGTGCGTGTTGGCTATCTGTATATCTAATGAAAGTCAACTATTATCCCCATTATATAGATGAGGAAACGGGTAGATGGATACAAGTTTCCACAGCCCAAGTGAGGAGGGGACAGGAGTTTGAATTCAGACAGAATTCTGTTACAAATTAAAATAAATCAGATACTCACTATTAGATGGCCTGTAAGGATTATTCTTGTTTTAAGTTCTGTCTAGTCTAATGTTATATGCATCTGTGAAATAATGAATATGAACTAATATATGTCACTGCTTTTCAACTAGTGAAAAAACATTTGGTTTAATGTTTTTTGCGGCCTCTCCTCAAACCAGCAGAACCTCTGAAATAGGTTGCCTCTTGAAAACATTGGGTTTAATGTCCCAGCTGTGTACTCAGCGTGGACAGGGCTGGGAATACAACAAAGAATAAACTGATAAGATAGAGGAGTTTCTGTCCTTCAGGAGCCCCCAGTCTGGTGAGGCAAAGGGGCTCATCAGCAGGGCTCACACACAGTAATGTGTTAAGTATCATGCAGGGATTCCCGAGCTGTATGAGCTCAAAGAAGGGGCTCCTAACCCAGGAATCAGAGAAGGCCTCTGAGGAGGCATTGACATTTAATGCTGAAAGGTGTGGTAGACAGCTTCTGCCATGGCCCCTGGTGATCCCTGCCCACCTCGTCTATTCACATCCTTGTGTCACCCCCTCCTCGTGTGTGGCCTAGACCCGGTGACTTGATTCCAGAGAATAAAATGCGGCAAAATGGGGACTTCCCTGGTGGTCCTGTGGTTAAGACTTTGCCTTCCAATGCAGGGGTTGCGGGTTCGATCCCTGGTCGGGGAGCTAAGATCCCACATGCCTTGCGGCCAAGGAACCAAAACATAAAACAGAAGCAATATTGTAACAAATTCAATAAAGACTTTCAAAATGGTCCACATCAAAAAAAAATTTTTTTTAATGTGGCAAAATGATGGAATGTCGCTTCCAAGATTAGGTTCTGAACTCTGACTTCCATCCCACTGGCACTCCCTCTTGCACGCTTACTCTGCCAGCTGCCGTGTTGTTGCATGTGCCGTAGAGAGGCCCACATAGTGAGGAGCTAAGGAAGACTTCTGGCCAATGGCTTGTGAGGACCTGAGACCCTCAGTCCAACACCCCATGATGAGCAGAATTCTGCCACAGTCATGCCAGCAAGCGAGGGGCCTACTCAGTCAGGCCTTGGGATGACCCAGTGCCAGAGGACCCAGTTCAGCAGCATCTGATTCCTGACCCCTAGAAGCCTGAGATTTAAAATGTTGTTGTTTTAAGTTACTCTGTTGTTGGGGAAATTTGTTATGCAGCAACAGATGACCTCTACAGAGGGGCAGGAATTAGCCGTGTGTCAGAAGGAAAGAAAGGGAGGGTGGGAGGTCGTTCTGGGTATGGGGACCAGCTGTGCAGAGGCCCAGACGGAAGAGAGAATGGCTGGATTAGAGAGCAGGCCACAAATGTCCATTCCATGAGGTGAGGAACTTCACCTGTTCACCCGCCACCATATCCCCAGTGCTGGGAATGTGAAGAGTGGGCATGCAGTAGGTGCTCAATAAATGTATGGGAGGTGTGGTCAAGGGAACTGAATGCAAAGAAGAATCTTGGGAGGAGAGCTCAGGGCGCATAGCCGAGGCCTCCTGGCCTCCACTCTGAGCCTGGACTGGTCCTCGGGCCCATGGGAGCCTTGGCTGGCAATTCAGTGGGCTGATTGCCGCCCAGTGAGGATGGCCTGGACACTGGGCCTGGAAATAAGGCTCAGGAGGAGAGGGGGAGGCTGACACAGGCCTGCAGGCCAGGGATGGCCTGGACCAAGCTGGCCGTTGGGATAGGGGAGACCCGTGACCAGATCTGGGGCATCTATTGGAAGGACAGCCCATGGTACCTGCCCATGGATTGGATGCATGGGTGGAGGGAAATGGGAACATCAAGGGACACTGTTTTGGTCAGAGTGACCTGGTGGATGGTGGTGCTGCTTTTGGTGATAGAGAATATTACAGGTGACCCTGGGCAGGTCACTTAGCCTCTGTATGCCTCAGTCTTACTCATCAATAAAGTAGGGTTAGTAACTCCTACCTAGTAGAGCTGTTGTAAAAATTAAATGAGATGATGGCTACAAACACCTGGAAAAAAACAAGACACACACATAATTTATATGTAGTCTATGACTTATATATTATATGTGTGATTTTCTTGAAGTGTAGTCGATTTACAGTTATTATAGAATATTGGCTTTGTTCCCTGGGCTGTACATTACATCCTTGTATCTTATTTATTTGTATTATATTAGAACCCTGGAGAAGGAATAACTTGGGGTGCTGCAGGGGCACCAAGAGAGATGTTCACTTTTGGAATTTTTTTTCTCCAGTTCTATCCCTGGGAAGAAACAAGCCACTCAAAGGAAGTAAGAACCCTCTCGATGAAAACTCACTTTTGCCAGTTGTGGCAAAGGCAAAGGACATTAGGTTTTTGCTGCCATCTGCAAATGGCACCCTCCTGAGAAACGGCCTCTCCTCAAACCAGCAGAATCTCTGAAATAGGATGCCTCTTGGAACGATTAAGTTTGGGCCCACTTGCATCTTGACGTCATTCAGGGTCTGAACGTTCCGTCTCGCCACTACAGATGTATAGATTTCAGGGTTCCGAGGGCTAACGGGGAATCGACATACTTGTGGCTCAAGTCATCTCTTAGCTTTCAGGCCCAGTCGTGCTCGCTCACATAACACATGGTTCGGGAGCTTGATGTAGGTACCAGCTACCCTGTGTGTCCGATATGTGTCATGTCAGTCCCTCCGATGTTAAGTTCCTGATTATACGTGTCATCTGTGCAGTCATTCTAACTCTCCAGATCAAGAATTTCGCCTCCCCAGGAACAGCTGGCAATGTCCAACGACATTTTTGGTTGTTACAACCGTGGGGGATGGAGTGGAGAGGGGTGCTACTGTCATTTAGGGGGTGGAGACCAGGGATGCTGCTAAACACCCTACAATGCACAGAACAGCTGCCACCACAGGGAATGATCCAGCCCCACGTGTCAGCAGTAACGACATTGAGAAACTCTGCTCTAGAGCTACTTGTTTGTCGAGCAAATTCTGAGTGCCTACTGTGTGCCAGGTCCCATTCAGCCCTGCAGGTAAGACTGTGAATGAAACCAGTGAAGTTCTTCCCCTCATGGAACAAACATTCTGATGGAGAAGACGGATAAGAAACTGGGGTACAAATTAGTACATTTCCTAAGATAATTTCAGATGATGAAAACTGCTGTGTGAACAGGGTCTATGTGTGTTTTCACACACAGTTGTTCCCTTGTACTTGGCACAGTGCTTGCCATGGAGTAGGGCTCAGTGAGTTTTCACCGATTCCGCAGTGACTAAGACCCTGCTGTTGGTTAACTATGTGCCCTTGGGCAAGGTCATCTCTCCGTGCCTCAGTTTTTTCATCTGTAAAGCGGGGATTATCACAGGACCCACCTGGTAGAATTGTGGCGATCAAATGAGAGGATATATATAAAGGGCTTGAACATTCCTTGCCCACAGTAAATGCTCAATAAATGTTAGTGACATTCATTCATTCATTCATTCCTCCCCTTTGCCATGGGTCAACTGTAACAGTCTTTGCTCTGACTCCTTGGTTCCATCTCTGCCCTTCACCTTTGGCAGCTGTCATTGGTTACAAGTGCCCAGAACAGTGTAATAGGCCCTCCAGCTGGTATGAGAAGGATGGTGACAAAAGGACTTGGAGAGAAAAGGAGCATGGTTGAACGTAGTCCATGTCACCACTGGGGAGGGCACAAATGCAGCTTGTTGGTGCTTCAGGGGCATCATGGCGAACATCCGTGGGGACCATTTTTTCATGTCCTGGCACCCTGGTAGCTTACACAGGTCCCCAGCTGGCTTCTGACCTCCTAGTAAGGTTTCCTCTTCTTCCACTGCCAACTTTTTCTTCTTATCTGTGTCTGCTTCCCAAGGGGGAACTATGGCCTAAGGTCTCGGTTCTCCACCTAGGTGAGTCAACAGCCTTTTGGTCAAAGTAAGAGGAAATCAGTTGAAATGGACTTAAGCCAAAAAAGGAAATGCATTAGCTCGTGTAACAGAAAAGTCAGGGCATGGCAGGATTCAGGATGCAGTGTTTCCAGGAATCTCTCTCCCTTGATCTCATTTCCTCTATTTTGGCTATATCCTCAGGCAAGTACTTCCCAAACACGGGCTTAACCTCCCCATTCCATCCCCACCAACAACTCTGGACTCACATTCAACAGGTTGAGGAACCTCAGCTGAAAGAGAGCATCTCTTTTGCAATAGTTCCAGCAAAAATCTTGGGGTCAACTGCGATTGGCCCATCCTGGGTCAGGTGTCCATTCCTGAACCAATCCCTGCAGCTGTGAGTATGTGGTGTTTTGATTGGCCAGGCCTGGGTCATGTGCCTGCCCTCTGGTCTGGAATAGGAGCAACTCCACCCATACAGTCTAGATTGAGAACAGAGGGGAGGTGTCCCCCCAAAGCAAATCAGGGTGCTGTTACAAAAGGTAGCCCAAACCACAGATGCCATCTATACCATCTGATTGAGCATAAAACCCAAAGGCTGAAGTCCCCAATTCTTCCCAACTTAACCGAGTGGTGGGTTAACACTGTCAGCCAGCTCTCTTTTTTGGTGAGCAGATGTCAGCGTGGTGGGCATTCCCATGAAAGACAGAAGGCTTCAGGAAGGATAACGCCCAGCTGGGCCCAGCAATCTCCCCAGTGCCAAATGCTTCCTGATATCAACTGGACATAACACCCACCCCATCACCTCTTCCCTGGAATGACCTCCTGGCCTTTCCGTAGAGCAGAAGTTCCGTGGATCTCCTTTCTCCACATAAAACTCACCTAAATTTGGAAACAAACTCATGAAACCAGTTTAATCTCACAAAGTAAACTCAGGGTGAAATCTGACCTATTTCTTTTTTAAGCGAGAGATTTGGACATGCCTGCAACTGTTTTGCTGGGTTGTTTTAAAAATTTAAATCCATTTGTATCTGGTGTTTTTAAACTTCTTCCAGTGTTATCTGCTTTAAAATAAGAACAAGAAATAGAAATGACTCTGAACTTTCTCCTTGTTCGGTTGTTAATGGAATAAATATAATAAAAGCGTACAAACTAAACATCACGCGATTAAGAAGAACAACGCTTTTCAGGAGGGCTAACTTGGAATAGAAACTGTGGACTAATAAGAATAGTAGTAATGTTAGTTCAGGTATATTGCACATCTATGAACCAGGCATCGTTCTGAGCACTTCATCAATACGTGCTAACTTCTAACATTGTCCCCACTTTATGGATGAGGACACTGAGACACAGAGAGGTGAAGTGATTTGGCTAGGGTGACAGTGGCTGCTAAATGATCGAGCAGGGATTTGAAGCCGGCTAGTCTAACTCCACTGGCCCACAGGCCTAGGACAATCTGGTTCCCAGCCATTGCATCTTAAGGTGACTCACTCCTTCTAGATGGCTGAGAGCTTACCCCACTTGAACCTGTTTTCAGGTTCATTCAGCAAAGGCTGCATTTTATGACTGCCTGATGTTTTTGTAGTTAAGGCTGAACCCATATTGGTAAATGGACTCTCTCAAAATTTCTTCCTCTGCCAAAGTGCTGTTAAGCCTGCAATCCTCAAAGCACTTCGCATATACAAACTTCAAAGCCAATTACATCCAGCCTGACGTGACCGGAGGGCACCTCCCAAGGCTCTGGCAGAGATGACAATTGGCAATGGAGCTGTTTTTAATGATGTTTCATTTTGATCAAACCAGAAAAAAATGTGCAACTGCTCAAAAGGCTATTTACGAACTCCAGCTATGGCCACTGACCCGCATCTAATTCTGCTAATCACACAAACACAAGTTTTATCCCCATCCGTGGAATACGTTCCCAGCTCACCCCCACCTGCCACCCTCCTCCCATTCCCATACTCACCCCCCCCAAGACAGCACTTTTGTTTGTCACTTACGATTGCTGTAATTAGTACTGTCTGCACAGCAATACCAGTCCCGTTCCCTTTCTTGCTCCTTGTCCCAAGATGTGCCATTAAAACAGAGAGCTTTGAGTTTCTGTAAAGTCTAAACAATCTCAAATGTGCAGGGCTGCATTTGTAAAAAAAAAAAAAGTTCAGAAGATGAGTCCAACTTCAGATTTCCATCTATAACCAATTATATCTGGTAGGATTCACTAAATATAACAGAACGCCCCCTCCAATATGTTATGTCTTAAACAAGATCAAAGTTTATTATTCTCTCATAAAAATATCAGAGATCCAGATGACTGTCTTTCTGTTCTGCCATCCTCAGCATGTGGCCACCAACTTCAAGGTCATCTTATGATTCAAAGTGGCTGCTTCAGTTCCAGGCTTCACGTCTACCTTCTAGGACAGCAGCCAGAAGAAACTGCAAAGCCAAAAGGCCCTCACACCCTCCCTTCTACAGAACCTTCATGGTAATAACGCCCCCCCAAGTTCTTTTTATGTCTCCTTGGTCAAGTCATAGTCATGTGGTCATATCTAGCCACAAGGGGTGCTAAGAAATGTAGTCTTTGGACATTGGCTCGCGATCGGCAGTCTCTGTTACCATCAATGATGTAGTATGACTAGATCAGCCCAGGAGAACTGGAGTTCTGATCACCCAGAACAGTGCTTGGGGACCAAGGAGTCCCCTGGTGCTTCCTCCATCATTCATTGACCCTAAGTCTTCATTACCTGGGACAAACTCCCTTCTTCCAGATCTGGAGATAGGAGTGACTTATTGGTCCTAGGTAAATTGGCTCAGCAAAATGAAAGGAGCAATCTCCTTCTGTTCTCAGGAGTATGTCTCCACTCCTGTGCCCCAGAGGCAGCCATGATCTCTCTAGCTGAGAACCTGTCCCCCTCTTTCACAATCTGCTTGACTCTACCGCACCTACTCCAATAGAAAAGTATTTCAAGGCTCTGCTTTGGGTTTCTTTATCTCCCCCCCAAGGTGGCATTGCCAACGTATTGGCTCTTCTGCTATCTGTTTTACCTTCCTTCTCTTATTCTTAATGCCCCATCAGCTCTTTCTAGAATCCTAGAGATTGGCTATAGGGTGGCGGGGTGGAGCTCAGAGGAAGTGGGATCTCCTTCATGGGGAGCCCAGTGGGATGGCCATGGTGGGGAGGGGTAGACAGTGGAGTTGATCGGGAATCACTGGGACTCAAAGACCAGAGGGGAGAACTTGGGTTAAAGCAGAGGCGATTTTACCCCCTGGGAAAGTTTAGCAATATCTGGAGACATTTTCCATTGTCACAGGGTGTGTTCTTGGCATCTAAAGGGTAGAGGCCAGGGATGGTGCCAAACACCCTACAGAGTAGCGCACAGGCCCCCACAGCAAAGCATTATCTGGCCCAGAATATCATTAGCATTGAGGCTGAGATAATCTGGCTTAAAGGGAGCAGAGGATGTAGCTTGATAGTTAAGAGCATGTGCTCTGATGTCAAAAGCTCGGGCTCAAATCCCAGCTGTGACACGTGGCAACTTTATGACTTTGAACAGGCCCCCTGACCGCTCTAGCTTGTCTGCACATCTGCAGTATTGGGGGCTTTCTGAGAGCTGAAGGAGATAATCCCCATAAAGTGTGTTGTCCAGTACCTGGCACCCACACCTCCCTCAAGTTTGCAGAGTGGGATTGAGTGTGAGAAATACTCACGTATACATCAGGATTGCCAGGCTGAGGTTTATAAAATTTACATCCCATCATGCAAAGCGAAAGAAAACAAAAGGTTGATTCTAAAGATGAAAAACAAGAAACAGAAATCTCACGTGATTTTGCAAGTACCGCTCCAGGCCGAACCAAAAGGCGAGAAGGAAGTGCCATTCCACCGAGCTGTGTGCAGGAAGATGGCGGGAACGCTGGCCACCCGGACCCTCTCCTCCTGCACTCCACAAACGCTCACAGCAGTGCTCCTCTTAGGAGTGTTTGAGGTTTGGACGGGCCTTCCCCTGTCCAGATTTCTGGTTAAATTTGGTCTCACTGAGCTGAGGCTATTTAAACAAAGACTTGACGCAGAAGAGAGAAGGAAACGTTTGAGAAATGTTTCCAGAAAGAGCGATCCAGGCAGAGGAAACAGCAAGAAGAAAGCCCTGAGCAGAAGCACAGCTGGTATTCTGGAGCAGCGAGCGGCCAGCGTGGCCGCAGCAGAGGAGGTTGGAGGGCAGTGATGCGGGGAGACCTGGGGCTCTGGAACTTCACTGGGACCTTCGCTGTACTCTTATTTAGATGAGAAGCTACTGCGAAGTTTTGAGCAGAGCAAGGACTTGATTGGCCGGATTTTGACAGAGCCCTTCTGCTATTATGTTGAGCATGGACTGTGGGGCATCAGGGAGGGGGCAGGGAGCCCAGAGGAGGCGGCCACGGGAGTACAGGTGGGAGGCGATGAGAGGAAAATGGGGCGGGGGGTGGTGAGGAAGATATTCGGGGTATATTTTGAAGCTGGGACCAGTAGATGTTTGGCTGATGGCTTGGGGGTGGGTTATAAGAGAGAGAGTCACCATCGAGAGTGACCCCAAATGTTTTGACCTGAGAAACTTTGTCGTGGGTTCAGTAGTGCCCCCCCAAAGGCTGTGCCTGAGTTCCAACCCCTTGAACCAGTGATAGTGACCTTATTTGGGAAAAGGGTCTTTGCAGAGGTAATTAAGTTATGGATCTCAAGATGACATGATCCTGGATAAAGGTGGACCCTCAATCCAATGATAGATATCTTTGTAAGAAAAGGAGAGGACACAGAGACACACAGAGTTGGGCATGGGAAGATGGGGGCAGAGATGGAGTGATGCATCTACAAGTCAAGGAGCGCCAAGGATGGCCAGGTAGCCACCAGAAGTTAGAGAGGCAGGACGGGCTGGATGTGCCCTCAGTGCCTCCAGAAGGAACCAACCATGTGGACACCATGACGTCTGACTTCCGACCTCCAGAACTGGGGGAGAATAAATTTCCATCGTTCTAGCCACATAGGTTGTGGTACTTTAGTTTTAGCAGCCACGGGACACTCATACCAATGGGAAAGGTGGATTTGCCACTGATTGAGATGGAGCCTCTAGAAGGAGGCTTGTGTAAAAGCAGGTGGAGGGTGGGAACCCTAATAAATCCTGTGCAGGGAAGCCATGAGCATCAAATGGAGTGATGTACATCAAGTGCCCAGCATGCCTGACCCCTGCTGTCACACTTGGAACCTTCTCGCCTGACCTCCTCCCTCCTCCGCTGTCTGAAACGGCCCCTACCTTCCACTGTGCCCCGTCATCCCGTCTGATTTCCTTCCCAGCACTTAATACTCTTTGGAATAATCTTATTCTTTGCTTGCTTTTTGTCATCTATTTCCCTAACACCAAGGCTCATACTTGCCCTAAACTGAAATGTGCACGACGTTGGGGGCTTTCTCTGTTTTTATGTCATTTTATCTTTCATTTCTTTGTTTTGCTCTTTATGCGTTGTTTTCTTTTATGACTCCCCAGGGGTCAGAGCAGTGCCTGGTCCACAGCTGGCCACTGGGAAGCAGTCCTTGAAGGCAGTTAGCTGGTGTTTGGTGACTGCATTCCCTTCTGCATCTCAGACTGATGGGTGGGAACTGTTAACTGTGGTGAAGACCCTCCCGGGCCACGTATTAAAAAGCATAACATTGAGGTTCTGATTCACTAGGTCTGGGTTAGGACTTAGAAATCCACGTTTTTAGCAAGATCCCCACACGATTCTGATGCGAGTTTGCCAAAGTGTGAACCCCTTTGTTGGGCTAAGCTCTTCGAACACATCCTCACACTGCAAAGGGCAGAGAGGCTCTGGAGTTGAACAGAGGTGGAACTCTGTCACTTACGAGCTGGTGATGACCTTGAACATGCCACTTTACCTTTGGGGGCTTAAAAAACAGCCTTTATTTATTCACTAATCTCATAAATCTGCAAGCGAGGCAGGGCTCAGCGGGGACAGCTTGTCTTTGCTTTACATGGTGTCAGCTATGGTGGCTTGCAGGAAAGCTGGCATCAGGAATCCCTGAAGTCCCACTGGCTCTCACAGCTGGTGCTGGTGCTGATGCTGGTGCTGATGCAGATGCTGGTGCTGATGCAGATGCTGATGCTAATGCTGATGCTGATGCAGATGCTGATGCTGATGCTGGTGCTGATGCTGATGCTGATGTTGATGCAGATGCTGGTGCTGATGCTGGTGCTGATGCTGATGTTGATGCAGATGCAGATGCTGGTGCTGATGCAGATGCTGGTGCTGATGCAGATCAGATGCTGATGCTGATGCAGATGCTGATGCTGATGCAGATGCTGATGAAGATGCTGGTGCTGATGCTGATGCTGATGCAGATGCAGATGCTGATGAAGATGCTGGTGCTGATGCTGATGCTGGTGCTGATGCAGATGCTGGTGCTGATGCTGATGCAGATGCAGATGCTGATGCAGATGCTGATGCTGATGAAGATGCTGATGCTGATGATGCAGATGCTGGTGCTGATGCTGATGCAGATGCTGGTGCTGATGCAGATGCTGATGCTAATGCTGATGCTGATGCAGATGCTGATGCTGATGCTGATGCTGGTGCTGATGCTGATGCTGATGCTGATGCTGATGAAGATGCTGGTGCTGATGCTGATGCAGATGCTGGTGCTGATGCTGATGCTGATGCTGATGCTGATGAAGATGCTGGTGCTGATGCTGATGCAGATGCTGGTGCTGATGCTGATGCAGATGCTGATGCTGATGCAGATGCTGGTGCTGATGCTGATGCAGATGCTGATGCTGATGCTGATGCAGATGCTGATGCTGATGAAGATGCTGGTGCTGATGATGCAGATGCTGGTGCTGATGCTGATGCAGATGCTGGTGCTGATGCAGATGCTGATGCTGATGCTGGTGCTGATGCTGATGCTGATGCAGATGCTGGTGCTGATGCAGATGCTGATGCTGATGCAGATGCTGGTGCTGATGCTGATGCAGATGCTGATGCTGATGCTGAAGGTGGCTGTGCGTTCAAACAGCTGGGGCTCCCCAGGCAGCTCTCTCTATCTCTGGGTGATCTCCCTTCTTGGTATGTCAAGTGTGGTGGCTTTAGGGTGGCTGAGTTTCTTACATGGCAGCTCAGGGCTTCAAAGGTACATGTCCCAAAGGCAAACTACAGAAGCTGCGTGGCCTCAGAAGTCACTCTGTGTCACTTCTGCCACATTCTGTGGTTAGAGGCAGTCAAAAATCCATATAATTGTCACATCATGAACTATTATTCTTTTTTAACTTTTTTTCCCACCACTTAAAAATGTGAAAACCATTCTCAGCTCCTGTGTGGTACAAAAACAAGCAATGGGCCAGATATGGCCCTTGGGCAGTAGTTTGCAGACACCTGAACTAGATAACCAGCCTCGGGGCCCAGACCCTGGTTTGTTATGGAATTTGGGATGCAGTGAGAGAGAGTGAGGGCCAGGAGGCCATCCCGGGGACCATTGCCAAGCTGGAAATTATGGAGCTGTTCCCTTACCCAGCCTGACTACTCTTCACAAAGGCAACAGCCTCTGCCTCTGGGGGTGTGGCCTCTGGGTTCAGGAAGTTGAGAAGTGCGGTCATTCCTCTGTGGCCTCATAAGTAAGCTATGGCCTTGGGGGTGGAGGGTGGGGAATACCAGTTGGATTCAGAGGTCAGCTTGTTGGGAGGTTCACGAGCAGGTAAGAGCTGCCCCTTGGGAGATGCACGCCTCTTCTCAGAGCAGTAGACGCCGTCTCCTCTCCTCTCCATAGCAGATGTCCTCATCTGCAAAGGGGGGGTCGGGGGGAGAATGTCTGCCTTGTAGATATGCTGGAGGATTATTAATTGATATATGTAAAGGGCTTTATTGAGTCCTTGGCATAAAGCGAGCACTCAAAAAATGGTAGCGGTTGCTATTTGGGGTAGGCAAAATAGTGTCGTTAAGAGCGTTGGCCTCACAGATAATCTTGAGTTGAACCTTGCTAGCTGTGTGACCTTGGCCAAGTTACTTAACCTCTCTGAGCCTTAGTTTCCTATGGAGTTAATAAAACCAGCCCCTCAGGACTAAACCAAATCATGCATGGGCTGTGTTCATGGATTGGAAGGGAGTAAGCAATAAGTCACTATCAATGTGATGCTGATATTATTATTGTTAGGCTGAGTAGAGACTGCTTACCTCATTGGGTGGTAGCTACTCACAGTGGATCATGATAGTATTCATTGTTGCCATTTGAAACACTCTTTCCCTCAAGCCCTGAGCTTGATGAGATAGAGACACAAAGGCAGTTAGGGACCAAAACCCTAGCCTTATTCTGGTAAAGCCAGCTAGAGGAAAGGCAGGTCCCTTTCCACTGCAAGTTACTGTCTAGAAGTTGGGGGCGCCCCTTTAATTCACAGGAGAAGGCCGAATTAATCACGTGACCACACTAAACGCAGGGGCGGATGGGAAATGTCGTCATTATTCTGGGCAGCCCAGTGCACAGTGAAAATCTTCAGTTACTGTGGAAGCGAAGGGGAACGGATCCTGAGGTTCAATCAATCACAGTCTGTTGAACGTAGGAGAAACAACAACAACAAATTCATGATGGAAGTTGGAAAACGGGCCTTGGATGTGTGGCCACGGTCAGGCTTCTTTCTACTACTGCCCGGACTGAATTTCAGGGGTCCGGACACAGGCAGAACTGGCCACTGCAGGCTTACCCACAAGGGAGAGGGAGGAAGGGGGTGGGGGATGGAGAGTCCCAGTAAATACACAGCTATTTTTCTACCACCAATTGGGTGTCACTCCTATTCCCTTAGGAAGGAGAGTTGTGGAAACGTTTCTTCAGAAAGGGCACAGTTTCCTCTGCATGGGCTGAGGCAGGAGTAAAGAAGGGGCATAGGTCTGCCTGCATTTGTCTTTAGACCCTTGTATACCCTGACCTATCCCTCCCCTCAAAACCCCCAACCAACCTTCCTCTGGGTGAGTAGTAGTGGAAGAAATTTCTGGAAAGACAGATCAGGGCCAGGCTTAAAGTTCCCTCCATTTCTGGATGAGTTTAGAGCCTGGTTCCCTTTGCAGTGTGGTGCTGTGGGAGTGTTGAAAGCCAGGGAGACACAACATAGGACAGATGCTGCTGGAGAAGGACACGTGAGCGGAGGTGCACGTGGGGCAACCGGCCTGTCTGCCTGCCAGACCAGAGAGGTAAGGGTTTCCAGCTCCAGGTGATGGGGTGGGGTTAGAAAGGAGGCTGGCAGATTGCTCAGCCCCTCCTAATTCATACCACATCTGCTGATGACTGTGGCTTCATTTCCGGAAAAACCTCCCCTAGGGGCTGGGAGAAAATCTCCATGAAATCTGGCACCCCAGGCTTGCGGCTGGTGGATGGGGGAGGTGAGGCCAAGTGAAAAGAATCTGGGCAGGTGCCAGCAAGAAACTGGGGCCACTGGAGGGCATTTGGGAGATGTGAGCGAGTTCGGGCTCAGGGTCCACGTATCTGTGTGGCCTCAGAAGCACTGCGTGTGCCAAGTCATGGCTCCCGAAAGGTGGACATGTGGCCCTGGTGGCACCAGGGACAGTCAGGTGTTGCATTAATGGACATGTTTAAGGAAATGGTTATGTACTTTCATGTTTGCCTTCTTCCTATGACAAATGGTACTAATTTATTATCAATAGTAATGATTTTAAGCTTCCTTTAAAGTACATTTATTAAGCGAAAAAATGAGTCAACTTAAATACACACATATTTATCTATCTGTCTATCTATCTATCTATCTATCTATCTATCTATCTATCTATCGATGTAATAGTGGAGCTGGTACTCAGATGTGGCCCAAATCCCAAGGACCGGCTGGGATGGCTTGAATTTGGCAAGCACCAGTGTGGGTAGTGCTGAGTCCCCAACACAGATCTCTGGGTACTTTGGGGAGTGCCCAAATATTTTAAGCGGATTTATAATAAAAGAGGGAAACTGAAGCACTGGTCGAAGTGGTTTTGCCAGGGCCCGTCATTAAACAATCTCCCCACCAGGAGGTGCCAGAAAAAGGCTATCAGCAGGCCCCGACTGCCTTGGGAAGGGGCAACCTTTGTCTTCGGGGCCTGGCTGTCTGTCTCCCATCCCAGAGCCTTTGGACGCACCCCCAATTCCTCCCCTCTACCGCCCCGTGTAGAACATTTCCGTCCCATTCTTGAGTACCTTAGCAATTTGGGCTGGCGTGTTGCTCCTCCCTGGAGAGGCGTACTTGTGGTTTAATCTCCAAGTACAGGACAAAATACTTGGGTTTTGGTTGAAAAGTTCACAGCAGCATCCAGCGGGTGTAAGAGGGGGTTTGTGTTTGGGATGTTTTTAACCCTCTATAATCATCCCAGAGCCTCACAGGCCAGTCCAGCAATGCAGTGCCCTTCCCCAGCTCCCCAGTACGACCACATAGTACAGGACGCCTCGAATCTGATTCCCTGCTCGGCCACTGATGGGCTGTGTGACCTTGAGTGAGTGACTGTGCATCTCTGAGCCTCCATTTACTTGGGATAAAAGAGCAGCAAGAAAGCCAGCCTTCCAAGTGTGTTGTGAGGCTGCAGTGACCCACACGGAGCCCCTCCACTGACATCAGCCTTCCGTGCGGCCTGTCACCTCAACAGGTACCCTCCTACTCACCTTGGAGGATGAGGCCAGACTCTGATCTCCTCACCCACCCTGGAAGATGACGGAGGTTGGTACCACAGGAGAACAGCTCAGGCCCATTACTGCGACCACCCATCTAGGTAAGGAAAAGTGGGCAGGGTTCAAGGGATGTATGCATATGGATGTACATCATAGTAATATTTGTAATGATAAAAATTTAGAAGCAATCTAGATATCACTTCTCATAAGATTTACTCAATAAATCACAGCACTGCCATAAAGGGGAACACACTTTATGTTTACTGTACGTGTGTCTTTACTGAAAATGGTGGTTGACCACTCAGCTCTTACACCCCCCTTCCTCTTTCTTCTTGCCAACCCCACTTTGTTTAGGTATTGATCCCTTTCTGATGCAGCCGTGAGACTCCGGGGAAGCTGACCCCACCCCTAGATCCAGCAGAAAGCTCTACTTAATTGAACCCAGGGGTCGGCAAACATATTCAATAAATGACCAGATAGTAAATATTTAAGGCTTCGCAGGCCACACAGTGTCACAACTAATCAACTCTGATGTTGTGACAGGAAAGCAGCTACAGATGACACATAAATAAGCTTGGCCGTGTTCCAATAAAACTTTACTCACAAAGCCAGTGGGCCAAAGGTGGCCCACCCAGCCTAAGCCAATGGTAAACATCTAACCCCCATCGTGATTGGTTCAGAAACTCAATCTGACCCCCGTCAGTACCAAGCGTAGCCCTGGTGGGAGTTACCAGTCTGACCTTTCATGAGGAATGACCGGGAGGCCCTTTGTGGTCAGAGCAGGGCTCTCAGAGGAGGTGACAGTGGATCTGGGACCTGAAGGTGAAGAGGAGCTGTGGATGGGATCCTAGGTGCAGGCAACAGCAGGTGCAAAAGCAAGAAGGCTTTGTTCTCAGAAAGAGGCCCAGTGCCTGGGGCAGAGTGAGGGAGGGACAGAGCAGGGGGCAGAAGACCGGCTAGTGCTGGGCCGGCTGGCCTGCAGGGAGCGTGTGCTGTGGTCTAGGCAGAAGGGAAGCCATTAGAGAATTCATCAGAGAGTTTCCGTAAGTTATCTGGTGTCACAGGCCTCGAGAAACATCCAGAAAGTTACATGACCTGCGTTAATGGTCGTTATCTCTAGGAGATAATTGTCCATTCACATTTTGCTTGACTGTGCTTCTTAATTTGTCCACAATATACGTATGTTGAGAGTCAGAAAAATAAACGTGTCCTCAGCTTCATGGCTGTGCAGCTTGTGCTCTTGCACAAGGCCCCGTGCTCAGATAGGCCCTGCACTTGGCACGTTCGTCATCTTAAAATTCCTAATAAAGGTGTCCTTGAATTTGTATTTTTTACGTGAAGTCCGATGGGACAAGAAGCGTGCGTGTACGTGCCCAGAGGAGATGCGCACCGCGTGCACAGCTCCGTTCCATTCCATACGTGTTCGCTATTCCCCGTGACATCAGAATCCCCGGGTACCCACCACACGCGGCAGGTCAGTGAGACTCAAAGCAAGTCCAAGGCAAGTGTGTTACCTACATAACTGAGCCGTACTGGGGGCGCTGTCAGCTTTCTGTCAGAACCACAACTTGCTTTCAATGCAGAAAGAAGGCAAAGGCAGAAAGAAACACGAACAACCCAGCAACCCCCCCTCACGCGTGTTACTTCCTCGTATTAGTCAACCATTTACACTGAAAATGATGACTTGGAAGGAAAGGGGAAGACAGTATGAAACCTACGGTTCCTTCGCCTGTCAGTCCTTCCTTACTCACCAGTAAGCGGAAGGTGGAGAGTATCTGTAGAATGTACCAAGAAGTGAAAGACCCTCGCCCCTCAGTGTCGGGGGTGGACTGTTTCCAGGACCTGCTGTGGATCCCAAAATCCACGGATGGATTTTGGATAGATCCATCCAAAATGTGACTGTGACTGATGGATCCGTTCTATCAGCCATTCTATCCTTGGTTCTGCATCTGTGGATTCAACCAACCGGGGATCGTGTGGGTTTTTTTGTTTTAGGTTTTTTTTTTTTTTAATGAAAAAAAGTCCTCCAATAAGTGGACCTGCACAATTCAAGCCCATGTTGTTCAGGGTCAACCGTAAAACAGTTGAGTTCATTTTGTGCGGCGTTTCCACTCCTCTGGTACCCATGCATATATGAGCCAGGAAATAGAAGTTGTGTGATTTTGGTGATTCTGCTTACAGGTTACATGCTCTTCTATTTGTATTTAGTGTTGGGATTGCGCCATATAAAAAATAATGGCCAAATGCATGCCATTCATGAATTTAATATCCTATGAGTTTAATTGAATGTAATAGTTTAAAATTAAAATGTTTCCCTGTACTTAGAACATTAAGTTGGGAATAAAAAACACCGTACTAAGTCAAGAGAGAGAGACCGCAGAAGAAAGGGAAAAACCTTTATATTTTAGTACCTTTAGTACCTGTAGCAGCGCTTTTTTTCCTGCTGTTCGAACCAGGGCCCTGCGTTTTCACTTTGCACTGGGTCCCACAGGTTGTTCAGTGAGTCCCGTGTACTCTGGAGAAAGAAACAAGAGGAGAAATGTTCAAGGGTGCCGAGCAGGGCTTGGCCAGTGAGGGGCTGGCTCTGAGCCCAGGCCTGGCCTCCCCCTCCCAACATTTGCAGAGAGGAAGGAGCTGGGAGATTTGTTTGCACTCAGTCCACTTCGTCAAGTGGCCCGGCAGGCATCAGCAGTAACTTAGACTTTATCACAATATTTTCTTTGCCTCCCCAGACTGCACCTTCACCCTGAAGGTGAAGTTTGGGGAGGGGGAGCGGCTGCTCTGAGCTCACTCCCCGGGGTCCTCCTGGAGACGTACAAGCACAAAGAAAGCTCATTCTTCTGCTCTTAAGAACAATCAGGCCCTTTCCCTCTGTTATTTATTTTTTCATTTTAAGTCCAATTTAGAAAGAGCTGGGGGCCATGACTCAGTCCTTCCTCGCGCCCCTTGGAGAGGCTGCAGACGGGAGCATGGGGCCCAGCTAATCTCCAGGAGCAATATTTATGACCCTCTGAGAGGTGGAAGGCAGACACTGCACTGTCAGAGCAGCCAGGAGCTGTGGCCCTGGGGGAGCCCAGCACCCTCCAATAGGGACAGCCTCACCATCGCCAGCTCAGCTTCACCGCTAGGCTCCTTGGCTTCCGGGGCTAGCAGGGCTGGGGAGCCAGGGCAACAGGTGGCCAGGTGGCCTTTCCAGGGCCTGAGGGAGGGGTGGTGCCAACGGTACCCTCAAGCACCTTCCATGATGCCCCTCCCGCCCCGCCAGGACCAGATGGGAGCAAGCATACTCTGGAAGGAAGCCTTGTGCCTGGGGGGCCCTCAAGGATCAGGAGGAAAGGAATTGAGAGCAGGAACGCTGTCTGCTCCAGACGGTGGGATGATGTCACCCTCTAGGGGGTGGGGCTGTGACATTTACTCACTGGGCCATTCTGAAGCTTTCTCCAGTGTGGCCATCCAGCACACAGACAGAGTAGGGGAAGGAGCTTGGCTTTGCCTTCCCTAGGGGCAAGTTTGAATGCCGGCCCCCAGTCTCTGGAGCACCGCCTTCGTCTGGCTGATACAAGGAGGGCACATAGAGGTACTCCATGCATGTTAGTTTTACTTATAATCAAGGTGCCCCAGAACCTAAAATGTCCCGATTTTTAAATGTCAGTGTGTCAGAGACTGCTGTTTGTCCCCCAAATTTATTTTCTCCTTCTTCCTGGATAATGGCACTTCTGGATTTTAGCTGGGCTCAGCTAAAATCCAGAAGATGGATAATGGCCATCCCGAATAAGCTACACCTTCAGCAGCTATATGGTCTAGAAATATAATGTTATTGTTACGAAGGGGAAAGAAAAGGGATAAGCTGGTTTTGCTAATAGATTAAAAATTCTTTTTAAAAAAATGTATTTTATTGAAGTACAGTTGATTTACAATGTTGTGTTAGTTTCTGCTGTATAGCGAAGTGAGTCAGTTACACATATGTATTCTTTTTCATTACGGTTTATTACAGAATATTGAATATAGTTCCCTGTGCTGTACAGTAGGACCTTGTTGTTCATCCATTCTGTATGTAATGGTTTGCATCTGCTAAGCCCAGCCTCCCACTCCATCCCCACTGCACCACCACTCCTGCCTCGGCAACCACAAGTCTGTTCTCTGTCTGTGAGTCTGTTTCTGTTTCGTTAGGTAAGTTCATTTGTGTCGTATTTTAGATTCCACATACAAGTGATATCATATGGTATTTGTCTTTCTCTTTCTGACTTACTTCACTTAGTATGATAATCTCTAGGTCCATCCATGTTGCTGCAAATGGCATTATTTCAGTCTTTTTAATGGCTGAGTAGTCTTCCATTGTGTATATGTACCACATCTTTAGCCATTCATCTGTTGATGGAAATTAAGGTTGCTTCCATGTCCTGGCTATGGTAAATAGTGCTGCAGTGAACATTGGGGTGCATATATCTTTTTGACTTAAAGTTTTTGTCTCTTCCAGATATATGCCCAGGAGAAAGATTGCAGGATCATATATGGTAACTCTATTTTTAGTTATTTTTTTTGCGGTACGCGGGCCTCTCACTGTTGTGGCCTCTCCCGTTGCAGAGCACAGGCTCCAGACGTGCAGGCTCAGCGACCATGGCTCACGGGCCCAGCCGCTCCGCGGCATGTGGGATCTTCCCGGACCGGGGCACGAACCCGTGTCCCCTGCATCGGCAGGTGGACTCTCAACCACTGCGCCACCAGGGAAGCCCTATTTTTAGTTTTTTAAGGAACCTCCATACTGTTCTCCATAGTGGCTGCACCAATTTACATTCCCACCATCAGTGTAGGAGGGTTCCTTTTTCTCCACACCCTCTCCAGCATTTATTATTTGTAGACTTTTTAATGATGGCTGTTCTGACCAGAGTCAGAAGAGTCAAAACTACTATCTCATTGTAGTTTTGATTTGCATTTCTCTAATAATTAGCAATGTTGAGCATTTTTTCATGTGCCTGTTTTCCATCCATATGTCTTCTAGGAGAAATGTCTATTTAGGTCTTCTGCCCATTTTTTGATTGGGTAGTTTGTTTTTTGATATTGAGTTGTATGAGCTGTTCATATATTTTAAAAATTAATGCCTTATCGGTCACATCGTTTGCAAATATTTTCTCCCATTCTGTAGGTTGTCTTTTCGTTTTGTTTATGGTTTCCTTTGCTGTGCAAAAGCTTTTAAGTTTAATTAGGTCCCATTTGTTTGTTTTTCTTTTTATTTCCATTACTTTAGGAGATGGATCTGAAAAGATCTTGCTGCGATTTATGTCAGAGTGCTCTGCCTATGTTTTCCTCTAGGAGTTTTATAGTATCTGGTCTGACATCTAGGTCTTTAATCCATTTTGAGTTTATTTTTGTCTGTGGTGTTAGAGAATGTTCTAATTTCATTCTCTTACCTGTAGCTGTCCAGTTTTCCCAGCACCACTTGTTGAGGAGACTGTCTTTTCTCCACCGTATATTCTTGCCTCCTTTGTCACAGGTTAATTGACCGTAGGTGTGTGGGTTTATTTCTGGGCAAGGTAGGGTCTCTTAAAGATGAGGGTACAAAGGTTTATGACGTTGAGTATGAAGTAAGATATGCTTCGCCTGGGATCAGTGAGAAGCTCTGGGTACCTGGGGCCAACAGGAGGCACAGGGACCTCTGGCATGATGCATTTTAATCACCCACCTCCCATATCAGACACGATAGAGAGGGGGATACAGATAGAGAGGGAAGGGGGTCTGCCCCTGAGCAGACACCCAGGTAGCGGCAGCGCTGGGCCTTGAGAGAGGTGTCTGCACGTAAAACAGAAAATTGAAATATGCAAGGGACCCAAGGATTCCCTCACTCACGGGCTGGGTAACCCTCCAACTCCTTTGTAAGTAGCCTTGATGGGGAGTCAAGGGTCCCCAGGGTGTGTTGAAATGGGGTGGGGAGCCTCTCAGATTTCGCAGAGGGCCCGCCCCTGCAGTTTTCTGATCACAGCTGCTCTTGAGGGTCCCCTGGCCCCAGGCCCCCTTCAGCACACCTGACTCATGCCTCTGTCATCACAGGAGAGCTGTTCTCCCAAACAGAGGGAAGAGGCTGCAGTGTGCTCATGGGCAGCTGCAAATGAGGGGTCTCTGAGCTACCAAACGTCAGCAGAGCAAAGACTCTTTTTAACCAGAAGAGTGAGGCTTAGGAGGTTAGAAGGATGTCCTGACAAATCATTACTTCCCAGCTTGACCCACAGGTCGTGGGTTTCACCGTGTACTCTTCTCTTCTGAACCTAAGTCTTTTGAAGATGGAGGCAGGAGCACAACACATAGGAACATATCCTGGCTCTGCTACTTACTAGCTGTGTGACCTTAGATGATGTACATAACCTCTCTGAGCCTCAACTGCCTCATCTGTAAAACGCGGTAGATAGGAGTAGTTCCTTGGCAGGGTTGTGAAGATTAAATGAGTAGTGCACAAATCTTATTTGTTTATGAATTTTCATTATGAGTGTTGGATGAAACACTACAAATGGCTACTTTTGTTTTCTTATGGACAGTGTCCTTAACTAGTGTGTTGGTTTCCTATGGCCACTGTAACAAATTACCACAAACTTAATGGCTTAAAATAATGCAAATTAAGGATCTTACTGTTCTGCAGTTCAGAAATCCTAAAGTCGAGGCCAAGTTCCTTCTTGAAGGCAAGGCTCCGTTCCCTTGCCTGTCCAGCCTCCAGAAGCCTCCTGCCTTCTTGGCTTGTGGCTCTTCCCTCCATCTTCAAAGCCAGGAGCATCTTCAAATCTCTCTGTCATCACATCTCCCTCTCTGACTCCAACCCTCCTGTCTCCCTCTTAAGGACCCTTGTGATTAATCCAGGATAATCTTCTCATCTCATAATCGTTAACTTAATCGCATCTTTGAAACCCCTTTTGCCATGGAAGGAAACACTCACAGGTTCTGGGGATTAGCATGTGGACACATATAGGGGGCCATTATTCTCCTTCCACAACCAGTGATAGTGATTTAAGGGAACAAATGGGCCTGAGAAGCCATCTTTAAGGTGGCTGTTTGGATTGTCATTTTCTAAGATATGCAACAAAGGCTCAAATAACAAGGGTTAAACCAAGATTAATATCTTTTTTCTCTCTCTCTCTCTCCTCCCCTCCTCTAGCTCTCTATCTCTCGTTTTCTCTCTTTCTATCAGGTCCTCATTCTCTGTGACCTGATGCTCTGCCATCCCTAGGGGTGCTCCAGGTAACTCTCCACCACACCTGCAGACTAGCCAATGGGAAATGGGGGGAGGGGAGAGAGAGAGAAAAAAAACCCTCCCAACCCTCTTCCTTTTATGGACATACCCAGAAGTTGGAGCCTTGACTTTCAGCACCATCCCATTGACTGGAACTTGGCCACACAGCTGCAAGGAGGGTTGGGAAATATGGTCGTTCTAGGTGGCCACATGCCCAGTAAAAATGGGAGTCCTAGTACTAAAAAGGAAGGAGAATGTTAATATTAGGAGACAAATAGCAATTCTGCCATAGGGCTGAGAGAGGAGAGAAAACGGAGATCTCCGTCACAGACATGGGGCTGGAGGGGAGAATAAGCAGCTCCTCCCAGGCGGGAAGATACAGAAGCACCCATCACACACACAGTTAATAGCTTAGTCAGTTTCTAGTTTCGTTCCTCCTTCCTAAGAGGACCCCTGCTTTGGTCAAGATCACAAAGCACTTGGCTAAAAAGTTTGATCTCCCAGTCTCCCTTGAGACCGTGAACGTGAGCAGAAATCTGCTGGGGATATCTGGAACAGCTTTCAGCTTCCTGATAGAAACACCCTCCCTTCTCGCTTCTCTGGTCTTCCTCTTCCTACCAGAAGCTCAGGAGTTTCTGCAGGTGCAGCAGCATCTGTCAGACATGACAAAGGGGTACCCAGGGGGAGCCTGGGTCCTTGATGACACTGAGCCCCACCATCTGTGGACTGCCTACTGCAGACTTCCTTCTAGCAGAGAAAAGCAAACCCCGTGTTTGTTTAATCCTCTTTGCTTTGGCAATTTGGGGTCTCCCTGGCCTGACTGTTTGCCCTCTGCCGTTGTACATTATAGTGGGGCTTGCTGGTAGGTGTGCTCTGCCCACATATACACAGCCCATGGCTTATCGCACCATCCCAAGGAGAGGCCCCTTGGGGAAGGAAAGCATATATAGTTGCAGAAGAAACCCATGCTTCTTACAGTCATTAACCAAGTGGATCCTTTATTTGTAAATGCAAAACAACATTTAAGGGATCTCAGGAGACATAGAGAAAACAAACATTACAAAAGGGAAATATCAGGGCTTTCCTGGTGGCACAGTGGTTAAGAATCTACCTGCCAATGCAGGGGACATGGGTTCGAGCCCTGGTCTGGGAAGATCCCACATGCCGCGGAGCAACTAAGCCAGTGCACCACAATTACTGAGCCTGGGCTCTAGAGCCCACGGGCCACAACTACTGAAGCCCGTGTGCCACAATTACTGAGCCTGCGTTCTAGAGCCCACGAGCTACAACTACTGAGCCCACGCGCCACAGCTACTGAAGTCCACACACCTCGAGCCCGTGCTCCGCCACAAGAGAAGCCACTGCAATGAGAAGCCCGTGCACCGCAACAAAGAGTAGCCTCCACTCGCCACAACTAGAGAAAGCCCGCATGCAGCAATGAAGACCCAACGCAGCCAAAAATAAATAAATAAATAAATAAAACATTTTTTTAAAAAAGGGAAGGATCAAAGTGGATAAATGGAATATGTCACTCTAGAATAAGCAAAGAGAATTCAGGGAGAAGAAAAATCATTTTCATTCTACTTTGTATCTTCAGGAGGATTCAAGAGACAGTGCACTGATGAGAAGAGTTTGTTGTGAAAATGGAATAGTCAGAGAAGAAGGAATCAGGCTTGAAGATGAGAAATAGGATTACATTTGAAAGTTTCAATGAATGGGCTGAGAAATAAGACATGGCCAGTGATAAAGTTAGTGATCTGGAGGACAGAATTGAAGAAATCTCCCAGAATGTAAAGAGACGAAGCTGGAAAATGTAAGAGAAAAGTTGAGACAAAGAGGATAAATCCAGGAGTTCCAGATGCTATGAAATGGGAATTTCAAAAGAAGAGAGAGACTGGAAGGGAGGAAATAATAAAAGAAATGAGAGGAATATTTCCCTGAACTCCAGGAAAGGCTTGGGTCCTCAGATTACATGCTTCACCTGGTTCCATTTACAATGCATACCTGTAGACCTCAGGGAAAATTTTAAAACATTAAGAAAAAAGAGGCGGGACTTCCTGGTGGCACAGTGGTTAAGACTACATGCTCCTAATACAGGGGGCCTGGGGCCAATCCCTGGTCAGGGAACTAGATCCCACATGCATGCCGCAACTAAGAGTTTGCATGCCACAACTAAGGAGCTGGCAAGCCGCAACTAAGGAGGACATGTGCCACAACTAAGGAGCCTGCCTGCCGCAACTAAGACCTGGCACAACCAAATAAATACATATAATATATTTTTTAATTATTAAAAAAAAAGGGCTTCCCTTGTGGCGCAGTGGTTAAGAATCCGCCTGCCAATGCAGGGGACACAGGTTCGAGTCCTGGTCCAGGAAGATCCCACATGCTGCAGAGCAACTAAGCCCTTGCACCACAACTACTGAGCCTGTGCTCTATAGCCCGCGAGCCACAACTACTGAAGCCCATGCACCTAGAGCCCATTCTCCGCAACAAGAGAAGCCACTGCAATGAGAAACCCGCACATGGCAAGGAAGAGTAGCCCCCGCTCGCCACAACTAGAGAAAGCCCGCGTGCAGCAAAAAAGACCCAACGCAGCCAAAAATAAATAAATAAAATAAATAAAGTTTTTAAAAAAAGAATAAAGAGGCTACCCTACAGACTTTTGGAAATAATAATTTTTAAAGTGGTAAACTACCAAAGATTGAAAATCAGATTAACACCAGATTTGTCATCTACTCGGATGTCAGAAGATGATGAGGATACGTCTTCCATGTTCTGAGGGTAAAAGAGTTTCAGTCTAGGGTTCCTTATATAACTAAACAAAATAAAGATATTCTTAGACATCGAAGAATTTAAAAATTCACAGTCCATGTACTCTATTTGAAAACATTGCTCAAGGATTTATGTCAACCTCCTGAAAAAGAATCTAAGAAAGAGGATGGCATATACATTATTTAAAAGTGGCAGTTGACAACTGTACAGAAGAGGCAAAGAATACTAGAAAGAAACTAAAATACTATGTGTTATACCTGACCCTTGGAAGATTCTCCTTTGAGTGGTAAAGTTTCAGTGACTCGGAATCATATTTCCTTCTGCATGGGTTCATTCACACTTAATGAATATTGCTTACTTGGTGATGTCAGTGCTGTTTATTAGTTTTCAGTTTTTAGAGTCAGCCTATTGACAATTCAAAGAAGATTTAGTTCTAAATTCTAGAGCAGAATTATGAGAAATAATAGTAACACATTGAGACATTATACAGCAGGCACTGTTCTAAGCACTTAGTGTGAATTAACACTTTTAATCTGCATGACAACTTTATGAAGCAGAAACCATCATTATCCCCCTTTTCATTGAAAAGGAAACTGGAACACAGAGAGGTTAAGTAACTTGCTCAAAGTTACACAGCAAAACGTGGCAGAGGTGGGATATGAATACAGACATACTGACCTCAGGGTCCACAAAGTAAAAATAATATAACTAACGTACATAAGAGGGAAGGGGTAACAACAGACAGAAGTCAGAGTAACTACTCTATTTTCCTTATCTTTCAATGGAAGGAATTGTTCAATACAGTCTAGGGTTGATAAATCAAGAAGTAGAAGTAGATATACTGTTAAAGGTAAACTCTACCATCAGAAAAACTAGAAAACCCAAGCCAAGAATTGACACCCCTGGGGAAGTACTCAAGTACTCTGGTGGAAGGAGATATTTTGTGTTATGCTTTACTTTTTTTCCCCCCTCACATATTTATATTCTGAGATACTACATTTGTCTTCATGTTTGCGGCGAATATTTTATTATTGAAAAAAATATTTTATCATGTGCATGTGTTATTGCTATCATTTTAGAAACGAGTTCAATTTTCCAAAAAAATTAATTTTCTAAATGCGGTGAGCCATCTTGACAACTCCGAGCAGAAGTTACCCGTCTTGGAATAACAGTCAGGGTGGAGGGCCAGAGCCCACCTCTAGCCGCCGGCTCAGCCCATCTCCTCAGTTCTGTCCAGTTCAGCTTCCCTCCCACTCCCGGGAAAAGTTTGTCTGGCAAAGTCTTCCAAGCTCAGAACCTTGGCAGACGCAACATTCCAAAAGGGAGACCAAGAATCCTGGGAAATGGCTGTGTTCGCCCTTCTCCCCGAGGGCAACTGTGTTGGTTGGTGGGCTCTGGGAAAATCTAGAAGAGGAATTGCTGACACTGCAACTCAAATCGTCATCAGGGGCATTTAGCACATTTGTGAAACCCGACTTAGGTCTGGCAGCATCCTCCAGCTCCCTGGAAGATATTGTGGGGTGGCAGTCCCTGCAATGTTGGGGTCTCTTCACACTCACCCCTTGACTGCTCCCTGGGTCTTCAGTCCCTTGGCCTCTTGGCTCCTCCACCCATCAGTGTCAGGCCCCCAGAGCCCCCTCCAGAGTCGCTGCCCTGGCTGCAGGCCCCTCCAAGGGTTCCAGACTCTGCCCCAAGCAACTACACCCCTGCGGTCCTCGCCGTGAGTCACGGCAGGTCTGCTGTGCCGCCTTCCTATCTGGTGAACCGGAGATCGCCTTTAATTCCCTCCAGCTGGGCTCTGCAGGACTGAGATAATCTGTTCTGGCGCAAGAGGAAAGCAGAGGGTTTGTTGTGTCTTTGTTTCATTCAAATGGTTTGGATGATGACTCACTCCATTTCTTCTTTCTTTCTTTTTAAACCAGGGCACCGTCTAGAAGTCGTTTTTGATTAGAAGCTGACCTCAGAAGTACGCTCGCATCATTCTGAAAACATCTGACAGCACCACAGAAACCGACGCAGAATGAGAAAGGACACAGTGGACGAAGGCCAGGACCAGGCCTTTCCCACACGGCTCTCGGGGCTGTCATTGGCCTGAGTCAAAGTTGGGATGCTGTCCCCTGTCAGACCCCCGGATATCTGCATTGACGTGGGGCCAGCTGGGAGTGATAGTGGTGACTGTCATCATCGTGGTCGTCATCGCATGACACTGGCCGATACTACTGAGTCCTTATTACGTGCGTACGGCCCATGCCGTTCTAAGGGAGTTATCCATTCTCGCAGCATCCTGTCAGGCAGGTACCACTTGGCTTTGCGGTCTGAGTGGCATTGTCAGGTACTGCTCAGAAGCTGGGAGGTCAGGGTGGGTAGACCAGCGGTCTCTTTAGGAACACGAAGCCCCGAGGCAAAGCCAGCTTGGCCCTGAGGGAGAAGCTGTGAACCAGCGAGGTGGGAGCCGGTGGCCAGAGGTGGTGAGCAGGGCGTGAGAGGGGTCCAAGGTCAGTGTTAACAGCAAAGGGAAGCAGGAGGTTGGCTGCACCCAGGTGGAGGGCAGCAGAAAGCTGTGGCTGACCAAGGTCATGGCTCTCATTCACTGCTATGCCTCCCCTGTGTGCCAGCTGGTAGGCAGAGAGGTGGGCATGAAGCATTCACTTCCCCAAGTCCACAGGCTGTTGGAAGAGACAGGCTAGGAGAAACGGAGTGGGAGAAATCACCTCCAATCAGGGCATTCTGGAAAGCTCCCAGCGGGAGGCGGTTTGGCATTGAGCAGGGCCGGGGGTGGGGGTGGGGGGGGACAGGACCAGCACAGGAGGGGAGCGAGCACCTTGTGTGTTTAGGTGAGTTAAGCACCTGTGAGGAAGAGGTCGCTCCACGTGGCAGGGGTGTGAGCTGAGGGAAAGGGAATTCTAGGAAATCCAAAAGGTGGGTGAGAAAATACTGTGAAGGTCTGATCATAGTAGCAAGGATGACTGATACTGCAATAGAGGCCTGGCGTCTGGCATCCCTGTCGGGGGGAGAGGCAAGTGCCCCAAAGGCCTGGAGAGCTGAGCTGGCCACTCCTCTGTGAGAGCAGCTCCTTTGATTGGCCCCTAGTGCCTGCATCTCGTAAGCCCTTCTGTGGGGTGTTTGAATATTGATGAAGCGTCCATGGGTGGCCAATGTGTTCGTTTCCCGGGGCTGCTGTAACCAATTGCCACAAACCAAGTGGCCTAAAACAACCAAAATTTGTTCACTTACAGACCTGAAGCCAGAAGTCCAAAATCACAGTGTCAGCAGGGCCACGCTCCCTCCGAATGTTCTAGCTAGGGAGGAATCCTTCACTGCTTTTTCCGGTTTCTGGTGGCTCCAGGTATTCCTTGGCTTGTAACCTGAGAACCCCAAAGGCTTGTAGCCTCTGCCCCCATCTTTACGTGGCCTTTTCCTCCTCTTATAAGGACACTTGTCATTCGATTTAGCCCCCCACCCCGATAATCCAGGATGATCTCGAGATCATTAACAACGCCAAGAACCCTTTTCCCAAATAAGGTAACATTCACAGGTTCCTGGTGGATATTTGGGTGGGGGACACCGTTCAACCTACTACAGCCAATAAGGCCTATTTCCCCTCATCAAGTGGGAGCTTCCTGAGGATGGAAACTGTGCTCCTT
>NW_020173687.1:10178547-10203230 GCF_003031525.2 Neophocaena asiaeorientalis asiaeorientalis | reverse complement strand
TCCCTCCCTCCCTCCTTCCTCTCTCCCTTCCCTCCTTCCCCAAATATTAAGGGAACATCTGCCATGTTCCAGGCTCAGTGCTGGGTCCTGGGGAGACTGAAGCAATGCACACAGATCCAGTTCCTGCCCTCTCAGAGCTGACTTTGCAGTGGAGGGAGGTAGACCCAACAGAAGCAGTTACACCATTGCTCATGGCAGGTAGAACTACAAAAGAAGGGGGGAGGGGCAAGATCAGCAGGGTTGGGGGTGGGTCAGGGTGGACCAGCTCCAACCAGGGAGGTCAGGGAAGGCTTTGCAGAAGACGTGACACATAGCTGGACCCTGGATGCTGAGAAGGACCAGGTTGGAACCTCCCTCTCACTTCCTGGCTGTGTGATCTTGGCCAGTTGCTTTACCCCTCTCTGCCTCAGTTTCCTCGTGTATAAAGTGGTGATGGCGAAAACACAGTCTCCTGGAACCATCCTGAGGACTGGGTGAGTAAACCCGTGGGGAGCCTTCACAGCTGCAGTGTTCCCAGTACTTGCTTCATAAGCCATAGCTAATCCTCCTAAAAGAATACTTAAATGTTAACATTATTGGCACACTGGCAGAGAGCCATGCACCAAAAAATTTTGTTAATAATTGAGGAATATTTATTTTAAAAACCAAACAAACAAAAAGGACCTAAAATTAGTCATCGTGCAAAACTCTGGAACGTCTCGGAGTTCCTTACTCTTATCTTACAACTTGACTTGGGGCTTGTTTGAATCAGGTTGGGGGCCTGGGACACCTATTCTCTTTAGGGTTTGGGGCTTGAAATCTTTGTAAAGGCCTGGCAGAGGTACCAGGGGATGTTGGCCACTCTTTTGGGCAGAGCAAGCTGAGTCCTTGGAACTTTGGGACCGGCCAGCGGAGCCAGGGGTCTCCTACATCGTGTTGACTTGGCAGATGGATGGAGGTCAGGCTAAAGGTGGTCCTGGGGTGAGAAGGGGCAGAGAAGCTGGGGCACTTGCAGGAGGCCCACGGAGAGCCCCAGGCCCGCAGGCATCTCCTCCCATCTGGGCCTCTGGGATCCGTCCCTCTAGGGGGCAGTAGGGCTCTACCGAGAGTCCCTGTCTCGTCTTGCAGGGGCCGGGAGGAGCCCCTCGCCTTAGAATGTGCCTCGGTGTCAAAATCAAGGGAAATTTCTTTCTTTTTTTTTCTTTTTTAATTTTTATTGGCGTATAGCTGCTTTACGATGTCGTGATACTTTCTGCTGTGCAGCAAAGTGCATCGGCTCTACGTATATCCCCCTCTTTTTCAGATTTCCTTCCCACTTAGGTCACCACAGAGCACATCAAGGGAAATTTCTGCACCGACTTTGCCCTGGCTGGGCCCAGAGGATATATCTTTGCACATTCAGATGTCTGGGGGGGAAATGCTCATTAGGAAGGAAAGTATTTAATGTCACGGTAACACGTGAATGTTTCTAAAAGTGGAAGCTGACAGCTGTACCCACTTAGGGGGCACTTCGGGGTTCCAGCCGCCAGGAGGTCAGCCTCATCCAGCCTGATGGGGGAAGGAAGTTGGATTTCTAAGGCTCGTGCTATTCACAAGGAGAAGACGTGCGTTTCCGCACTGGTGTTCGTGGCCAGGTTCAGGTTTTTAGACCCTGAAAACAAATCTCCTTGACCGGTTCTCCCCCAACTGCTGCTCCTCCCGTCTTGCTGGGGGAAACAGGGTAGCCCCTGGCTGTGTTTTGATGTAGGACTGTGACCCCAAAGATCCGAGACTCATGGGCGGCACCCCCCCACCCCGTGGTGTGGCCTTGTGGTCCACTCTGGGGGCAGGGGCAGGGGTATGGGTACATCTGCATGGGGCGCACACAGTCCTGGGTTCAGGTCCTAAATCTGCCACTTCATGCTGTGTGGTCATCAGCAGGGGTCCCCATGGAGCCTCCCACCTCGCCTGAAAAACAAGGAGAGACCTGCCCTGCAGGGTGACTTATTTCTGGACGTGACACGATTCCTGGAACGGGCCTAGTGGGGTGCCAGGCCCACCCTGACATTCACCATCACACCACCAGCCACCCTTCCAGCTCCCACCCCGCTGTCTACTCCAGCCCACCTTCCCTGACCTCTACCACTTCCCACTTCCCTGGCACTCCATCCCTTCTTTGTTTACTGTTTACAGTCTGTCTCCAGCTGGAATATGAGCTCTACCCTGCCTTATGCAGGACACATATTCAACATCAATAAATATTGTTGAGGGACTTCCCTGGTGGTCCAGTGGTTGAGTTGCCATGCTTCCAGTGCAGGGGACGTGGGTTTGAACCCTGCTCAGGGAACTAAGATCCCACATGCCGTGAGGCCAAAACCAAAACCAAACCAAAACAACAACATCAACGACGAAACATATATACGTACACATACGTACACGCGTACATAAATGTTGTTGAGTGCACGCATGAGGGAATGGGAGCTCTAACCCAGTTGTCTGGGCCTCAGTTTCCCCGGCTGTGCAGTGAGGATGTTGCTACTAGAAGTCTCTAGGTGGCTTTGGATGCATCAAACCCTTGTGTGAGCACCTGGCCCAGGCACTCAGCAGGTGCAAGTTCCTGTCCCCGGTTGTCGGCTTTATAATACAGTCAGGAGAACGACCCCTCCACCAGCCCTCGAGGGCAGCCACACAGACTCAGCCAGTGAGGCCTGAGCGGGGTCTCTGCACACTGGATCCTTCCACACACCAGGCGGGGAGGCCCAGGTCAGGGAGGAGGACCCTGAGGCTCAGAAAAGTGGCGTCACTGGTCTGTGTAAGCGATGCGCAGAGCCTAGGACCATGTCCGCTGTTCTGCGTGAAGCAGCCGGGGGCTCTCACTGGGGGAGGAGCTGGTCCATGGTGGGTGACAGACCCTTACCCATGGTGGCCAAGAGCAAGGGCACACGGGTGGATGTGGACGTGAGTCCCAGCCTGACTGCTCTTGGCTGGGTGGCCTCGGCAGGTGACTTCACACCTCTGAGCCTCAGTTTCCTGTCAGGTGGGGTGATGGGAGCCCGCCGCTCTGAGAGCTGTGGTGAGAGAATAACCAGCGCAGGAATGAGAGCCATTACTGTGCTGAATTCAGAGTCGAGCAAAGGAGTTGAGGGAAGCAGAGTAACGGCCCCTCAAAGACATCCACGCCCCGATCCCTGGAACCTGTGAATGGATGCTACCTCGAGAGGGGGATTAAGGTTGCAGATGGAGTTAATCTTGCTAATCGGCTGACCTTATGATCAGGAGATTAGCCTGGGGGATCCGGGTGGGTCCCGTGGAACCACAAGAGCCCTTAAAAGTGGAAGAGGGAGGCAGCGAGAGAGGCTGGACCTGCCACCGCTGGCGCTGAAGACGGAGGAAGGGGCCGTGAGCCACGGCACGTGAGTGGCCACCAGAAGCTAGAAAAGGCAGAAGAACCCTGGAGTTTGCAGAAGGAATGCAGCCCTGCCAACACATTGATTGTAGCGCAGAGGCTTCTGACCTCCCAGACTGTGAGATAGTGACTCTGTTGTCTTAAGGCATAAGTATGTGGTAGTGTGTTAGTGCAGTTATAGGAAACTCACGGGAGGGCTGCGTCACGGCAGCCTCCACCCGGCCTCCCTCTCAGGAGCAGAACATGGCAGAATGAGGATCAGCCTCAGACCTGCTGACGGGGTTGAATCTAGTAGAACCCTGGCCCTTTGTAAATGAGAAGAGACCGTCAAGATCATCTAGGTCCACATTTCAGAGCGGGATGTCCCCCGATTAGTCCCGAGCAATGTTCTGTTCATAATGGTCCCGTGGGTCAGTCGGTTAGGAAATGCTGTGTACACTGTCTACCTTTCAAGCAGTCACAGTACTGTTTTGTCTCTGAGAGGCTCTGAGAAGGCCTGGAGCAAAACGCAAAAAAGGTTTTCTAACTTCCACTCAGCACTTCCAAAGATACTGTAGCATAAACCTTCTTCCTCCAAGTCTTCCCCCCAGAACTTGTACTAACAACTCAACAAAGCTTGTGTTTGGTGGATGGGCTGATCTACTCAAATCAGTTCATGAGACAAACGGAGAAACTGAAGCCCAAACAGGTGGAGGTGCCCTGGAGAAGCAGTGCAGCTTCAACCAGCCACACGGCCCTGGGCAAGTCACATCACCTCTCGGAGCCTCTGATTCCTGATGGATGAAATGCAGACGAGAGGGCCTGCTTTGCAGAATACCATGGATAGCTGTCTCCCTCCGTTGGGGCTGCTATAACAAAGTACCATAGGCTGGAGGGCTTGAAAACAACAGAAATTTATTTCTCACAGTTTCAGAGGCTGGGAGTCTGAGCCCAGGATGCCAGCATGGGCAGGTGCTGGTGAGAGCCCTCTTCTGGATTGCAGACTATCCATTTCTCCCTGCGTCCTCACGGGGTGGAAAGAGAGCTCTCTGGAGCCTCTTATGTAACGGCACTAATTCCACCCATGAGGGTTCCACCCTCAAGACCTAATTACCCCTAATTAGGCACCTCCTAATACCATCACATTGGCAGCTAGGCTTTTAACTTGAGTTTTCGGTCCGTAACCAAGGAAGTGGCCGTTGAAGCGGCCAGCACCCACCTGGTAGGTAGTTAGGCAAGAGTAGGCACTATTTGTATTCGTTTCCCATCGTTGCCACAACAAGTCACCACAGACTTACTGGCTTACAACACACATTTATTATCTTACATTTCTGGAGGTCAGTAGTCCTAAAATCAAGATGTCAGCAGGGCTGGTTCCTTCTGGAGGCTCTAGAGCAGAATTTGTTTGCTTTGTCCAGCTTCTAGAAGCTGCCCTTGTTCCTGGGCTCACACCACTCTGACCTCTGCTTCTGTCATTACGTCTTCTGAGTCTGACCCTCCTGCCTCCCTCCTATAAGGAACTCTGTGACTACAGCGGGTCCACCTGGATAATTCAGGGTAACTTCCCAATCTCAAGGTTCTTCATCACAGCTGCAAAGTCCCTTCTGCCTTGTAAGGTGACGTATTCCCAGGTCCCAGGGATAGGATGTGGACATCTTTGGGGACCACTATTCAGCTGACCACGCCCAGGATGCCTCCTTTGCTGGCCCTGCATTCCTCCTGCCGCAGTGCATTCTCTCTCTCCTTTGCTCCAGGCTGGACACCGAAGGAGTGATTTAGTTCTAACCTGGGCTTCTGGTTGAGTCAAGTGCAGGAGAAAGTTTGCGTCTCCTCAGACATCCCCCATCCCTCTCAGACCATCACCCCCAGGCCATGCAGGTTGCAGTGGAAGAGCATCTTAGAAGGCAGGCTGCAGCCAAGGATTCCAGAGAAAACTGACTGCAAACTGTATCCCTTCATTCATCAAATATTGGAGTGCCTGCCAAATGCCTGGCCTCTCTTGGTGCTGCAGGCACAGGTGTAGACTGGACAGACCGGGCCCTGCGCTCAGGGAGCTGACTTCTCATGGGGAAGAAGGACAGTCGGGGAGAGATCACATAATAGGCACCAGATCAAAAACAAAACAGCAGGGTATGAAGATGGAGGATGGTGGAGGTGTGCCCAGTTTGCCATATGGGGCTGGTGAGGGGGTGGGCCACGGAGGCTGAATCCTCGGATTCTAGGTTTGGCAATGGGGTTGATGGAGATGTCATCTTCAGAGAGGGGTTCACAGGAGGAGAGCAACTTTTTGCAGGCCTGCGGGGAGGTGATGAGTTCCGTCCTGGGTATGACAGTGTGATGGGCCCAAGGTCCATCTACATGGGATGTCAGTGGGTGAGGGAATGTCTGAGCTGGAGCTAATGAACATGGGCATTGTTCACCTCGGGGTGGGTTCCCCATGGAGGAGAAGACAAGAGGACCTGGGGCCGACGCCTGGGGAGCCTCCGTTTGGGCTGCAAAGGACGAGGAGCTGATGGGTGGAAGCAGAGAGACAGGTGCACGGGTGCCCAGAAAGCCAAGAGCGAAGGAAGAGGCTCACAAGGTGGAAAGCAGTCAACAGGGCCAAACGCTGCAGAGAAGCCCAGGAAGGGAAGACTCGAGAAGAATCCGTTTGGCTCAGCTGGAGGAGGGCCCCAGTGGCCTCTGTTGCAGCCATGTGCCGGGGGCAGAAGCTGCAAAGCAGCGGCGGAGCAGTAAGCAGGAGTAGAGGAAGCTGGGACAAGACGCGTGAACAGCTCTTTCCTTGGCCGGGAAGTACGGAGGAGTCAGGCCAGTGGCTGGAGGTGGCTGTGGGGGTGATGGCTTTTTCCATCTTTATTTCTGGGTTATTTAGGCAGGGGACACCTGGCTTGTTTAAATGCTGATGGTTGGGAGCCAGGAGAGGGGGAGGTGAAGATAAAGGGGAGGGGTTGACCAAGGTGCGAAGTGGGCGGAAGGAGGCTCCTCCAGAATCCCAAAACGGGGGTGGGACAGCCATCTGGGAGGAAGGAACCAGTGCGGGAGGCCTGTGGGCTGGGGGCAGGAGGAGTGTACAGCAAACACGTGGGCACTGGCTCTGGACCGTGCAGGGATGGGCAGGTCACCATGGGGCTTTAAATCTACGAGTGATGCGGTCCGATTGGAGCCTGAGAACCAACATCTGGCAGCTGAGTGAATGGGTGGAAGAGGCCCATCAACCTGTTAGGGACAGGGCTCACAAGTGTCCATCTCCTTTGTGGAGGTGCTGGTGGAAATGGCCATCTTAACTCAAGATGCAGAATATTTTGGGAGGTGGTATTCTTGGAAGTTTAAAAACACAAGATCTAGGGGATAGACTGGGTTTGGATCCTGACTCCCTTCCAACAAGCTGTGTGACCTCAGGCTGGTTACTTGACCTCTCTGTGTGTATTAGTTGCTTATAGCTGTATAACAGACTACCTCAAAACTTAGCAACTGAAAACAACACCCGTTTAGTATCTCACAGTCCCTGTGAGCTGGGAAGCCAGGAGCCGCTTAACTGGGGCCCTATGCTTGGGGTTACTCGTGGGGCTGTGATCGAGGAAGTGGCAGGGGCCCGAGTCTGCTCAAGGCATGACTGGGGAGGACCCACTTCCAGGCAAAATCAGCGGCTGTTGGCAGGATTCAGTTCTCCCTGGGCTGTTAACTGAGGCCCTCATTTCCTCACTGTCTGAAGCCAGAAGCCACCTTGAGTTCCAAGTGGAGTTTGTCAAGTAGGCAGGTGGATAATTGAGTCTGGAATTCAGGAGAAGGGTCCAGGCAGGAGATATAAATGTGGGAGTCCTAGGCATGTAGATGGTATTTAAAACCATGCAATCGGTTGAGGTCACCAAGGAAACAGGTGCAGATAGAAAACACGTCCAAGGGCTGAGCCTGGGGGCATCCCAGTATTGGGAAGATGATGGGGAACCAGCAATAGATGGTAAGGAGAGGCCGGTGGAAAAGAAGAAGGCCCAGTGGAAGCCGCGTGAAAGAAGCATATCAGGTTTAACCGCCGATTCTGCTGACCAGTCCAGTGAGATGACCATGGACAACTGACTGCGTATTTAACAACAACCTGGGGTCGCTGGTCACTTTGACAAGGTGGTGTCAGTGGGTGTGAAAGCTGATGGGAAGGAGTTCAAGAGGGAGTGGTAGGGGAGAGGCATGGGAGAGAGTGGATACATGCAATATTTCAAGGAGTTTTGCTGTAAAGGAAAACAGAGAAAGAAGACGATGGTTGAAGGGGAATTGTAGGATCCACAATTATTTGTTTTAACAGATCTTTATTGGAGTGTAATTGCTTCACGATACTGTGTTAGTTCCTGTTGCACAACAGAGCGAATCAGCCGTATGCATACACATGTCCCCATATCCCCTCCCTCTTGAGCCTCCCTCCCACCCTCCCTATCCCACCCCTCTAGGTGGGCACAAAGCACCGAGCTGATCTCCCTGTGCTATGCGGCTGCTTCTTCCCACCAGCCAACTGTTTTACGTTCGGCAGTGTATATATGTCGATGCTACTCTCACTTCGCCCTAGCTTCTCCCTCCCATCCCATGTCCTCAAGTCCATTCTCTATGTCTACCTCTTTATTCCTGCCCTGCAACTACGTTCATCAGTACCATTTTTTTTTTAGATTCCATATAGAATGGCCATTATCAAAAAATCTAGAAACAATAAATGCTGGAGAGGGTGTGGAGATAAGGGAACCCTCTTGCACTGTTGGTGGGAATGTAAATTGATCCAGCCACTATGGAGAACAGTATGGAGGTTCCTTAAAAAACTACAAATAGAACTATACCATATGTCCCAGCAAGCCCACTACTGGGCATAATCCCTGAAGAAACCATAATTCAAAAAGAGTCAAGTGCCTCAATGTACATTGCAGCTCTATTTACAATAGCCAGGACATGGAAGCAACCTAAGTGTCCATCATCGGATGAATGGATAAAGAAGATGTGGCACATGTATACAATGGAATATTACTCAGCCATAAAAAGAAACGAAATCGAGTTATTTGTATTGAGGTGGATGGACCTAGAGTCTGTCATACAGAGTGAAGTAAGTCAGAAAGAGAAAGACAAATACTGTATGCTAACACAATTATTTTTAAGGTAGGGGAAATAATTGCATGTTTCTTTTCTGATCGGAATTATCTAGTAGAGAAGGAGGCTGGGCCATGTCTTGAGAAGGTGAGAGGGGACGGAGGGGGGTGGTCTAAGGTAGGAACAGGACGGTTTTTGAAGTGTCACGAGGCAAAGCCAAGCGAGCACAGGGGCCCTGATGCTGGTGGGGCAGGTGCGGTGGTAGGAGCTCACGGCAGCTCTTTCCACCTGCTTCCATGTTCCTCCCGAAATAGGAAGCAAGGCCGGGAGAAGAGAGGGAGAGCGGCAGGAGGAGGCGCTGGGAGTTTAAGGAGAGAGAGAAGATGTGAACGAGTCATCCAGGAGAGTCAAGAGTGGAGGACAGGAGAAATGGACGCTGGTGTCCAGGCAGTGACGGAAGCCCATGCATCACTGGCGGTCACGGGTATGCAGTACGTTTGTGTTTTTCTGTAGCCAAGTTCACGGGCACAGAGGAAACTGAGCACTGGATTTAACCAGCTTGGGAGGGTGCGTGATGCTTCACCATGGGATTTAAGCTGGGAAAGGGAGGAGGGAGCACATCAAGAGAAGGACAAGAGTGAAAAAAAAGGTCGAAGGGCAAAAGGATTATAGGCGGCAGGTGGGATGTGGGATTATTGGAGTCAGGTGCTGGAGAGAGAAGCCAGTGTCAAAGAGGGGGTGCTTAGGGCTTCCCTGGTGGCGCAGTGGTTGAGAGTCCGCCTGCCGATGCAGGGGACACGGGTTCGTGCCCCGGTCCGGGAGGATCCCACATGCTGGGATGTGGAGTGGCTGGGCCCGTGAGCCATGGCCGCTGAGCCTGCGCGTCCGGAGCCTGTGCTCTGCAACGGGAGAGGCCACAGCAGTGAGAGGCCCGCGTACCGCAAAAAAAGAAAAAAGAGGGCGTGCTTGAGACCGAGATGATGGGGGGAGGTGCTACAGTTATTGGTAATTTCAAGGCCTCCAGCCATGGTTCTCAGTGCTGTCCTAGGAGCAGGCATCACCTGGGACTTCGCCGGGAAATGCAGGTTCTCTGGTCTCACCCCAGACCTACTGAGTCAGAATCTCCGGGGGTGGAGCCAGCAATTTGTGTTCTCACGAACTCCCGCCTCTCCCCGCAGGCTTCCTGATATGCATGAAGGCTTGGGAACCACTGCTATAGAGTAGAATGGCCAAAGGAGGAAGACAAGCGTCACAGGACCAGAAGAATTTAAGAAATTGAGAGGTCCGGAAGGGAAAAGGATTCTTTAAGGAGCGTGAAATTGCTGAAAATTAAGACAGGGGTACAGAGACTTCCCCGGTGGTCCAGTGGTTAAGATTCTGCCTGCCAATGCAGGGGGTGTGGGTTGGATCCCTGGTCGGGGAGCTAAGAGCCCCCATGCTGTGGGGTACGGCCAAAATTTTTTTTTAAAAAAGGAGGTACAGCTGAAGAAAGTGCCCGGACCCAGGAGCTAAAGTCACCAAGCAATGAGGACAACGGCCAGGTGGAGAATAGTCTAGAAGTGGCAGAAATCAGTAAGGAGGACACCTATCCCAGAGCCCAGTGATATAAGGGCTGTGGGTGATAGCAGCCCCTCTGCGGGGCATAGCGGGCAGGACAACGGCCCCCCAAAGATGTCCACTCATCCCTGGCACTTGTGCGTATGTTACCTTACACGGCAGCGGGGACTTGGCAGGTGTGATTACTAATCTCGAGATGGAAAGAGTAGCCCGGATTATCCAGGTGGGCCCAATGTAATCACAAGCGTCCCTATAAGAGGGAGGCCGGCGAGTCAGGCGGAGGAGTACGCGGCACGGGGGGGTAGCGGTCGGGGTGATGCGGTCGCTGGCTTGGAAGATGGAGGTAGGCCCACCGGCCGGGAAGCGGATTCTCCCCTCGAGCCTCCGGAAGGGACACGGCCCTGCGGACACCTTGAGTTTAGCCCAGTGAGACCATTTTGGATTTCTGACCTCCAGAACCGTAAGGTAATGAATTTGAACCACCATAAACCATTATGTTTGTGATAATGTACCATAGACGTCTGCGAGGGAAGCGGGGGCCTCAGGAGGGTGGTGGGTTTCAGAGCAAAAACACCAGGCACACTTGGGAGGAAAAAACTTGAGAACGTGGGGTTTTGTTTACGGTGGGCCGTGAGATGTGGAGGGCAAAGAAGCTGCGACTGTGTTTTGGGAGTTGGGGGGGGCGGGGGCAGAAGGTGGGCTTGCAGAGCTAAAGAGGGGCTAGTGAGTGGGAGAAGCGGGACTACTTGAGAGCCTGACACCAACAGGTCTAAAGAGCGAAACGATTAGCCCTGAGGGTGAGGACATGGGCGCTGGGTGACGGGAAGCGGCGGCCTCTGGGATCCCCACTTCCCGATTCTCAGAGGGGCCCGGACCTGTTCTGAGAGCGTGGGTCCCCGTCGGGGCAGCAGTGGTGGACGTCGGAATGACTCTGCAAAGCCCAGCGTGGGAGGCGGCAGTGCCTCCAGGGTGCCCTGGCTCCTTTGCATCACCTGGAGGATAAATGAGAAGGTTGGCTCGGGAGCAGCGGGGCTGCAGGTGTGTCTGGGGAGGACCAGATGGAGGAGAGCCGCCGCCAAAACGCGTTAACAGTATATAACTCGTTGAGCAGGAGTGCCTCGCCTGCTGCAGGTTCCCGTTACCTTGTCAAACAGACTCCCCGGGGAGGTCGCGGTTCACATTCAGCTTGTAAACGGCAGCTGGCCGGCCGCCCAGCTCTTACCTGTCCCCGAGGAGCCGTTGAGCCACAGCAGCTAGCATTTTACAGGCGGGAGGGCCACGGGTGACGGCAGGAAGCCAGAAGGCAGATAAGAGCCTGGCAGGCTCAGGCTCCGAGGGAGCGATGGTCTTTATTGCTGTCTGCAGCAAAGGGAACTGGTTCTTTCTAGAAGCCAGCCTGGAGTCCACAGATGTGTAATTAGAAGTGAATGGGGCTTCCCTGGTGGCGCAGTGGTTGAGAGTCCGCCTGCCGATGCAGGGGGCGCAGGTTCGTGCCCCGGTCCGGGAAGATCCCACGTACTGCGGAGCGGCTGGGCCCGTGAGCCATGGCCGCTGAGCCTGCGCGTCCAGAGCCTGTGCGCCGCAACAGTGAGAGGCCCCCGTGCCAAAAAAAAAAAAAAAAAAAAAAAAAAAAAGTGAATGAACTGAGCCATATGGGACAGAAGAAAGGTTTCTCTTGAGTGAGATGTTTAGGTTTTAAAAATGTGTTAAATATTAGGAAAGGATTAATTTTCCATGCATTCCAGATGAATCCATTGTTCCCAATGTCACTTGCATGTGTGAAACTTGGACACGTTTGTTCATTCAGCACGTAGTTCCAGAGGGCCTACTGAGGGCAGGGTCTGGGCATATGGCATTGAACCCAAACAAAGACTATCCATGCTCACATGGGATTTACAGGTGTAAGAGACAGATTGTAAACCAGCAAACGGGTCTGCAAACAGGAGAATCCTGTATATGTTGTGGTGGGTGTATTTGTGGGCAGGGTGGAGGTAGATCCCACATTCCATGTTGTCAGGGAGGTCTTCCGAGGATGAGAGGGTTTGATCTGGGGACCTGAGGGTTGCGGGAGAGCGGTTCCATGACCCTCAGGGGTCAGAGCATTTCAAGTCTTGGGAAAACTGAGGCCGAGGTGGGACAGGGTTAGGATTAGGCAAGGAACAGAAGAGAGGCTGACATGGAGGAACAGAGCTGAGTCTAGAGAAGTGGTAGGCGGAGAAGATTGTTGAAAGTCTTGGCAGAAATCTGGATCATTCTAAATGCAAAGGGAAGGTCTCAGTCCTGTCGCTGGTGGGTTACTGAGGCTCTTGCACTGTCTCAGACCTGAGTGACTAAACTGCCTGTGTTTTTGAAATTAAAGTGATACCAGCAAGATGGCAGAATAGGAGGCTTCTACCATCATTCTCCCACAGAACATTGATTTCTTTTTCAGCTTTATTGAGGTGTGACAAATGAAGTTGTAAGGTATTTAAAGTGTACATCATGAGATTAAAACTGTGAAAGGATTCCCCCATCTAATTAACACATCCATTACTTCACATATTGATCTTTTTCTGAGTGTGAAAACCTTCTAATTGTTAGCAAATTTCAATTACACAATAGCAATGTGAATTACAGGCACCATGTTCTACATCAGATCCTCAGAACTTATTTATCTTACAGCTGAAACTTTGTACCCTTTTACCAACCTCTCCATATTTTGCCCAGCCCCCAGAAACCACTTTTTTCTGTTTCTATGAGTTTGACTTTGTTCTTTCCTAGATTCCACGTATAAGTGAAACCATGCGGTATTTGTGTCTCTGTGCCTGGCGTATTTCACTTAACATAATGTCCTTTAGTTTCATCTGTGTTGTCACAAACAGCAGGATACCTTTCTTTCTCATGGCTGAATGATATTTCATTGTGTGTGTGTTTGTGTGTTTAAACATATACCTACCACATCTTCTTTATCCATTGACAGACACTTAGATTGTTTCCCTATCTGGCTATTGTGAATAATGCCACAGTAGGGAACATGCGAGCGCAGATCTATCTTTGGGATCCTGTTTTCATTTCCCTTGGATATATACCCAAAAGTGGGATGACTGGATCATATGGTAGTTTCTATCTTTAATTTTTTTTATTGAAGTACAGTTTATTTACAATGTTGTGTTAATTTCTGCTGTACAGCAAAGTGATTCAGTTATACATATATATATACATTCTTTTTCATATTCTTTTCCATTATGGTTTATCACAGGATATTGAATATAATTCCCTGTGCTATACAGTAGGACCTTGCTGTTTATCCATTCTGTATATAATAGTTTGCATCTGCTAACCCCAAACTCCCACTCCATCCCTCCGGCACCCTCCCTCCCTCTTGGCAACCACAAGTCTGTTCTCTGTGTCTGTGAGTCTGCTTCTGTTTTGTAGATAAGTTCATTTGTGTCATATTTTAGATTCCACATATAAGTGATACCATATGATATTTGTCTTTCTCTTTCTGACTTAGTATGATAATCTCTAGGTCCATCCATGTTGCTGCAGATGGCCTTATTTCATTCTTTTTTATGACTGAGTAATACTCCATTGTTTATATGTACCACATCTTCTTTATTCATCTGTTGGTGGACACTTAGGTTGTTTCCGTGTCTTGGTAATTGCAAATAATGCCGCTATGAACATAGGGGTGCATGTATCTTTTTGAATTATAGTTTTTCTGGATATATGTGTAGGAATAGGATTGCTGGATCGTATGGCAACTCTAGTTTCTTGAGGAACTGCCTGTTTTCCATAGTGATTGTACCAACTTACATTCCCACCAACAGTGTAGGAAGGTTCCCTTTTCTCCATATCCTCTCCAGTATTTATGTAGATTTTTTTGATGGCCATTCTGACCAGGGTGAGATGGTACCTCATTGTGGTTTTGATTTGCATTTCTCTGATAATTAGTGCTGTTGAGCATTTCTTCATCTGCCTATTGGTCATCTATATGGTTTCTTTGGAAAAATGTCTATTTAGTTCTGCCCACTTTTCAGTTGGGTTTGTTTTTTGTTGTTGAATTGTATGAACTGTTTATATTTTGAAGATTAATCCCTTGTCGGCTGCATCATTTGCAAATATTTTCTCCCATTCTGTAGGTTGTTTTTTTCATTTTGTTTATGGTTTCCTTTGCTGTGCAAAAGCTTGTAAGTTTGATTAGGTCCCATTTGTTTATTTTTGCTTTTATTTCTGTTGCCTTGGGAGACTGATCTAAGAAAACATTGGTATGATTTATGTCAGAGAACGTTTTGCCTATGTTCTCTTCTAGGAGTTTTATGGTGTCATGTCTTATGTTTAAGTCTTTAAGCCATTTTGAGTTTATTTTTGTGTATGGTGTGAGGCTGTGTTCTAAGTTCATTGATTTACATGCAGCTGCCCAACTTTCCCAACACCCCTTGCTACAGAGACTCTTTTTCCCATTGTATATTCTTGCCTCCTTTGTTGAAGATTAATTTACCGTAGGTGTGTGGGTTTATTTCTGGGCCCTCTATTCTGTTCCATTGATCCATATGTCTGTTTTTGTGCCAATACTATGCCATTTTGATTACTGTAGCTTTGTAGAATTGTCTGAAGTCTGGGAGGGTTATGCCTCCTGCTTTGTTCTCTTTCCTCAGGATTGCTTTGGCAATTCTGGGTCTTCTATGGCTCCATATAAATTTTAGGATTATTCTTGTTCTGTGAAAAATGTCATGGATAATTTGATAGGGATCACATTAAATCTGTAGATTTCTTTGGGTAGTATTTTAACAATAGTAACTCTTCCAATCCAATCTTTAATTTTTTTGAGAAACCTTCATACTGTTTTCCATAGTGATTTTACCAATTTACATTCCCACCGACAGTGTATAAGGGTTCCCTCTTTTACACATCCTGACCAATACCTAATATCTTTGACTTTTTGATAATGGCCATCCTAACAGGTGTGAATTGATATCCCATTGTGATTTTGATTTGCATTTCCCTGATGATTAGTGATGTTGAGCACCGCTCTATTCTGTTCCATTGATCTGTGTCTGTTTTTATGCCAGTACCATACTTTTTTTATTACTATGGCTTTGTAATATAATTTAAAATCAGGAAGTGTGATGCCTCTGGCTTTGTTCTTCTTGCTCAAGATTGCTTTGGTTATCTGGGGTCTTTTGTGGTTCTATGCAAATTTTAAGATTGTTTATTCTATCACTGTGGAAAAGTACCATTGGAACTTTGATAGGGTTTGCATTGAATCTGCAGATTGCTTTGAGTGGAATGGACACAGGATATCTTTCCATATATTTGTATCATCTTCATTTTCTTTCATCGATAACTTACAGTTTTCGGTGTACAGATCTTTCACCTCTTTAGTTAAATTTATTCCTCTTTATTATAAATGGGATTAATTTCTCTTTCAGATAGTTTGTTAGTATACAGAAATGCCACTGATTTTTGTTTATTGACTTTTGTATCCTACAACTTTACTGAATTTGTTAGTTCTAATAGCTTTTTGGTGGAATCTTTAGAGTTTTGTATATCATATCATCTGCAAATAGAGGATGAGTCTATAGAAATATAAAGGATTGAGTCTATAGAAATATAAAGGACTACTGTGAACAGTTATACACCAACATATTGGATAACCTAGAAGAAATTCCTAGAAACTTACAACCTGCTAAAACAATTGTGAAGGAAGAGAAAATCTGAAAAGACTAATTACTAGTAAGGAGATTGAGTAATCAAAATTGCCTGCTTTGCAGATGAAATGATCTATTTAGAAATCTCTGAAGACTACCAACAAATCTGTTAGAGTAATGAATTCAGTAAAGTCACAGGATACAAAATCAGTTGTGTTTCTATATACTAACAATCAACCATCCAAAAAACTAAAATGATCCCATTTACAATAGCATTTAAAAAAAACTTAGGAATAAATTTAACCAAGGAGCGTAAAGATCTATACACTGAAAATTATAAAACATTGATCAGAGAAACTGAAGACACAAATAAATAGAAAGATATCCCATGCTCAAGGATTTGAAGAATTAATATTATTTAAATGTCTATACTACATAAAGTGATCTACAGATTCAATGTAAACCCTTATCAAAATTCCAATGGCATTTTTCAGAGGAACAGGATTTTTTTTTCTAAAATCTGTATTTAACTACAAAAGTCCCCACATAGACAAAGCCATCTTGAGCAAGAAGAACAAAGCTGGAGGCATCACACTTTGTGACTTCAAATTACATTACAAAGCTATAGTAATAAAATGGAATGGTATTGGCATAAAGAGACACACAGATTAATGGAACAGAAAAGAGAGCCCAGAATAAACCCATGCATATATAGTCAACTAATCTTCAAATTCACTAAGATTACACAATGGGGAAAAAGTAGTCTCTTCAATAAATGGTAGTGTTGAGAAAGCTGGATAGGTACATGCAAAAGAATAAAATGGACCCTTATCTCACACCATACACAAAAACCAACCCAAAATGTCTTAAAGACTTGAATGTAAAACTTGAAACCATGAGACTCCTAGAAGAAAACATGGGGGAAAACCTTTTTGACACTAGGCTTGGTAATGATTTCCTGAATTTGGTACCAAATGCACAAGCCCCCCAAAAAAAGCAAAAATCAGTAAGTGGGACTACATCAAACTAAGAAGCTTATACACAGCAAAGGAAACCATCAACAAAATGAAAAGGCAACCTACAGAATGGGAGAAAATATTTGCAAATCATATATTCTGTAAGGGTTTAATATTCAAAATATATAAGGAACTCATACAACCCAATAGCAAAAAAAAAAAAAAAGTCTAATTAAAATGGGCAAAGGACCTGAATTTTCCAAAGAAGACATACAAATGACCAACAGGTATATGAAAAAATGCTCAGCATCACTAATCAGGGAAATGCAAATGAAAACCACAGTGGGATATCACCCCACAGCTGTTAGGATTGCCATTATCAAAATGTCAAAGTAAGTGTTGGTGAGGATGTAGAGAAAAGGGAACCCCTAAAAAAAAGAAAAGGGAACTGCTATACACTGTTGATGGGAATGTAAATTGGTACAGCCACTATGGAAAACAGTATGGAGGTTCCTCAAAAAATTAAAGATAAACTACCATGTGGTCCAGCTATCCCACTTTTGGGTATATAACCGAAGGAATTGAAAACAGGATCTTGAAGAGATCTGCACTGCCACATTCATTGCAGCATTATTCACAATAGCCAAGATGTGGAAGCAACCTAAGTATCTGTCAATGGGTGAATGAATAAAGAAGATGTGGCACATATATATGTACACACACACACACACACACACACACACAATGGCATATTATTCAGCCATAAGAAGGACATCCCACTGTTTGAGACAACACGGATGAAACTGGAGGGCATTATGCTAAGTGAAATACACCAGACAGAGACAGATACTGTATGATCCCACTTAAATGTGGAATTGAAAAAAGTTGAACTCATAGTCCAGTAAGTGCCCTACATATGAACCTTCAAGTTGCAAACTTTCAAAGATGCAAACATGCGTTCACGTGTCCAGTCACATTAAGTTAGTTCACGTGTCTGGCGTACATTTTCACGTGCGTGCATCCTCTACAGGTAGTTGTGTTTTTGTGTACTTTACAGTATTGTATACAGTATATTTATTTCAAGCCCAGGATGTCCGGAAGCAAACGTGAAAGCAGCAGTGATGTAGCCGGTACTGCTAAGAAGCATCAGTTGTATTGTACTTTTCAAGGTGCTGTAAGATTAAAAATGTTTTATTTTTTGTTTTTTATGTATTATTTGTGTGAAAAGTATTATAAACCTATTACAATACAGTACAATATAACCGATTGTGTTAGTTAGGTACCTAGGCTAACTTTGTTGGACTTATGAACAAATGGGACGTACGATGCGCTCTCAGAATGGAACTCATTGGTATGTAGGGGACTTACTGGAACAGAGTAAAATAGTGTTTACCGTGGATGGGGGTTGTGGAATCAGGGAGATTCTGTCAAAGGGGGCAAACTTTAACTTCTGAGATCAATAAGTTGTGGAAGCTGAATGTACATCATGGTGACTAGAGTTAATAAAAGTGTATACTTGAAACTTGCTAAGAGCGTGGATCTTGAAACTTGCTAAGAGCGTGGATCTCAAATGTCCTCACCACCAAAAAGAAGGTAACTGTGTGAGGTGATGTGTGCATTAAAGAGCTTAATTTTGGTAACCAATTCACAATGTTTAACATATATCAAGATACTACGTTGTATATCTTAAATATACACACTTTGTCGATCATACTTTGATAAATTTGGGGGAAAAAAGTAAATGCAAAGGGCAGTTATTGGAAGGCTTTAAGAGCAGGTGTGGTATGTTCTGCCCACTGTGCAGGCAGTGAGGGTAGGCGTGAACCAGGGCAGTCAAGAGGCGGCTCTGTCATCCAGGGAGAAGATAAAGGTGGTCCAATGGGTGTGAAGCAGAAAGGTGTGATTTCAGAGACGGATCCACCAAACGTTGCTGACGTGTGGGGCCCAGGGACAGTGAGGGATCCAGGGTCGCTCCCAGGTTTTTGACACTGCAGCTGCTTAGATGGTGTTGCCGTAAACCGATGGGGAGGACAGGGTGTACTAGAGGGTTGTGGGTGGGAAGAGGAGATTGGGAATTAGGAAGATCGGGGGCATGTTGAGCTAGAGATGCCTCCTGGTTCAGAGTGGAGGTGTCACACAGGCAGGTGCATGAGTCTGGAGTGTGCATGAGAAGGTGTACTTAAAATCTGGTGCCAAGATCGTCCTGTGAATGCTTTTCCTCAAGAGCTGTCCTGATGGTATTAACTACAGAGGGCTCTTGATCAGCAGCCACGTGATCTGGGGGTCTTTCTTGGGAAGCCCCATCACCTCATAGAAAGCCCTGAGCTGTTCCCTCCCTGCTTAAACAAAAAACAAACAAACAAAAAAAGCTAAGATCCAATTGTCATAGTGCTTTGTGTCTGGAGTTCAGTGCAGAATTTGAGTTTAAAATTTCTAGTAAACCAAGAATTCCTGGAAATCCTGGGATTGGGCAGGGGTTTCCATCTCTTTGGTGATAACTCCACATTGGGCCATTTACCAAGCTGGACTGCTGAATTTTACTGGGAGGGTGAAGGCAGAGACAGTTTCGAGTGGAAGCCCTTTTTGGAGAAAGCTTGGTGCAGCTCATCACAGCTCCCAGAGCTCCTCAAACAAAAGAAATGACTTTGCTTTCATTTCTTAATGGTCCCTGTGGTCTGTGCTTCCTTCACGGGATTATTTCATATTCAACCTGCTCTTGCCAAGAAACCAGTTTCCTTTCCATTTACGAACCTGAAAAGCCTGTGTAGGAGTCAGCATTTTGTTTGCTCCTGGAAGTCTTGTAACTTCTTAATTTCCCACTTGTCACTAAGCCAGTGTCATATATCTGCTCCTTGGTACAAAAGTATGCCATGCTGCTGCAGGTAGCAAGGGACATCGACAGACTTGCAAAGTCTCCCCGAGAAGGAGAGGCTGGACGCCCCAGTGTGTATTTCCTTTTCATTTCAGGATTTGAAAACTGGATAAGCTCGAGTTTGGGGCTTTAGCTATCTAGTTAACTAATTAGGTAGCTAGTTAATTATCTAGTTAGAAAAATTCAGGACCTGTTGTCAAAGCTCTGAATGCTTCCTTCCAGATATTGGAAAAATGAGGTCCAGCCTTGGGTGAATCTTAAATCTATTAGCTAAATGATGGGAGGTTGTATCGAGAGCTAACATTTATGAAGCACGTACTGTGAGGTGGGGACTATTATCTTCATTTTACATTTGGGGAAACTGAGGCCCAGGCTGACTTTTGTGGTATGTACCAAGTGTAGCTCACACAAATGTAGGACACAGACTTATTTTTTTTAATGACTATAGTTTTATCTGTACAGTTTCATATTTGTATTTTGTTATGATTCTGGGTTCTATTTGGGAAAAGCAACATAAGCTTTTCAGAAAGTGAGTGAATTTAAAGAGAACTGGTTGTATACAGGTACAGCAAGAAATCATGAGGGGCAGAGTTGCCCCTAGGGTGGGTGGGCAGGCGGGCCTGGGGAAATCTTTTTTGTGGGGCTCCTGTCTTTATGAGCGATTTGAGTCATCCTCAAATCAATGTTTCAGCACCGTTCTGGTGGCCCAATCTCGCCCGATCCCACAAAAAAATAAAAAACCTGTGCTGGCCATTAAGGAGCAATCTGCTCACCAGGAAGCTGGGACCCTATAGGTGCAGGTCCTGGAGCTCTTTGGGGCATCTTGTGTCCTGTTGACCTTGTGCCCCAAAGGAAATGGAACGAGCTGGCCCCATCTGAGGGGGACCAGGGGCATCTCAAGCCACAACTCACACAGGACCCTGATATGCTTGGGACACCCTACCCCACGTGGTACTGCTGGTTCCAGGCACTGGAAGGGGGCTTGGGAAATCCCCAAGAAGGTATCCTCAGCGTAGAGTTATGGTGGGGTGAAGCGGTCCCTGAAGTACAGGGCCTGGGGCTGAGACCCTGCTTCCCTAGGGTTTAAGGGTAGCGCTGAAGAGTGGGATGATGTTTGAACTGTATTACATTAAGACTTTAAATAGAAATTTTTTTCCAAACCTCGTAGATGCTTTAGCTATAAGGAGAATGAGCTGCTATAAGGAGGAAGCCAGCTGGAAAATTCTAGTGTTTATAATATCTAATTCTGTTTGCGGGTTTGATGGTAAAAGATAATTTGGAGGGAACTTTGGAATTTTGTAAGATATTCAAGCAGAAGACTGTTTTGCTCCGCCCAGTTCCCTGTAAATGCTCCGGGACCCTCTGCGAGCAGACCCAAGGCGGACATTATAAATGTGTTTACCTGGATGCTACTCCTAAAGAGGTCTAGAGACACAGATTATAGCAGAGCTGCGGTGGAGGGAGCAGAGAGAGAATCAGACAAATCCAGGTTGAGCTCATGACTCTGTCACCTTGGGCTTCTGATGTAAGACGCAAATATCGGAGGTTAGATGTAAAATGGACAGTCCCGACCTCACAGGGCTGAGAGGAGTGATAAACCCACACGTGGATGTGCACACAAAAAATGGTCCTTGATGTACGAACTCAAAATGTAAAGGGGTATCTGAACAGCATCTCTAGAGAAGAAAAGATACGCCCAAAGTAGCCATTGCTTTCAGCTGTTTTATTGCTAAACTATCGTGATACAAGCCGTATAAAAATACTTTACAAATAGCAAAAATAAACTACGTTAAACTGAAGGTTAAAAACGTTTTGCATAGGAATGTGATGTATTCAAACTCCTTTTAACAGTCAAGATTTTCAAAACCTAAGCCTTCCAGTACCACCCCGTGGGAGAGACTTCTATTTGTTGGAGAATTAGCGAGGACATTCTCAACATTTTCTCCCCTCTGAGGGCTGTAGAGGCAACAGGGGTCAGTAAGGTTCTTTGACAAGGTGTGTCAGGATGCTAAGCTTGTCCCAACCACAGCGTCCATCCGTTTGGGCCAATCAGAGTGCTGAAAGCACCTGCTAATAGAACAGCATCGTTTACATCCAAAGCCTGAACTAGGCAGGTGGAGTTTATTCTAATTGGCCAACAGCTGCATAAAGGCAGGGTGTTAAACCTTTCTTCCAGCACCCAACACGCCAGTTCACTTCCAGAAGGGCTGGCTTATGGAGCCACCGCTAGCTCAACAATCACCAGAAACATTTGTTTCTAAACAAACTGAGTTAAGACAGTGATGTTGGCTATAACTCAAGGCACTCATGAAAGCTGAGAGAAATTGATGTTTGTGATCAGTTTCATGTGACGCTTCTTGTTCGTAAGCATTTAGCTGGAATGCAGGAAAACCACTTGCATTGGCTGGTTTGGCTCCATGAGATTTAATGCCCGAGACCCAAGCTTGGGAGATCCAAGGTTAAGATACGTTGGGTAGCTGCTAAGGGCCTGGCCCTCCAAAAGTGAGTTCAGGAAGGTTTACCCCGACTCGTCAAGAATGTCACAACCCCTGTGCCACTTGTAAACGTAAAGCAAACAAAGTTGTTAACCAGACCCCTGACATTCTTTCAATTCTGAACAAATAAGAAGGTCTTGGAAAGGGTTTGACGTGAAAATAAACTCAAGCCTCCCCTTTAGTCCAGAGTGAGAAATGAGAACACATCAGCTTCCGATCTGTCTACACATGACAGCTCCCGCACTGGCCAAGGCTGGCTTCCTGAGAGGGATGGCTTGGCCACTGGATGTAAACAAGAAAGGCTACATCAGTGCTTCCCAGTTCTTAGAAAGAATCGACTTGATTCATCTAGTCTGTGTCTTTGCTGGAAAACTCTGAATGTCCTTTGGGTAATGTGTACGGGGGTTTATCTACCAGGATTCAGTTAGCTCTGTAAACATTAGCCCGCACTTCTGTTCTAGGAACTCCCCATTACTCCTGTGTCTTTTTTAGACTCCCCACTACAACACAGGCAGTTTTGTTACATCAAAATCACCTACTAGGTCCCTTATTTGAGGGATCTAAACACTTTCCAGTTCTCAGTGACAAGATGGAGGCTCAGAGCTGAAGTCAGCAGCATCCTTAAGCAACAAACAGGTGCTTCCTTCTTCCACGGAGCCATTCCCCCTCCTTTCTCTGAAGATGGTTTCTTCTAGCAGACAGGTGACTAACAGGCTGTGAGGTGGGCTTTTGTTTTGGGTGTTTTTTTTTCTTTTCCTGGAATGATTAACAAATCTTCAAGAATACATCCTTTCTCTTAGGGGAAAAAAATCCTCAATGTATACGAAAAAAGAGACACTTGAAAAAGATTTCTGACCACTTATAAATATTTTCTAATTCCAACAAGGATGCAATATCTTGAGGACAGATAAAAAGCATAAAAATACAGATAAGAAAATAAAATTTAATACCATACTCATTAATTTGGGTTGCTATTATATATTATCAAGCAGCAGTATTTTTGTACAATACAGGAAGACTCAGACTTTGGAAATATACTACATTCAGCAACAGGGCAGACTGCTGTTGGAAGTGCTATATATTTACATTACCTTGGTTGTAGCAAGTACAAACCTCTACCTAACAGATCCTTCTAACACACGTGCAACACACCATCTTGACAGTTTAGACATCCTTTTTCTTTCTCTTCGAGGACCTACTGCCTCTCCCCATACTGAAAATATTTCATGAGCAGTTTACTCTTGGCAAAACTTCCTCCTGGCATCTGTATCTGACAAAACTTTCCTGACTGCTGTCGAGTCTTACTACACATTCTCTTGCCTGGTTATGTCTCAAAACTAATGCTCTTGTTTCTTTCCTTTGCTATTTGGTATAGTTGTTTATGAAAGTGCTTCCTATAATACCCAGCTAGGACGTCTTAGAAAAAGAGTTTGTGAGTGTCTTACACACACACACGTACATCTATACATACAGGAATCTGAACTACTAGGAGGCCCTTTGCACTAACATGGTTAGAATAGTGATGGAAAACGCATTAGTCCTTTTTCACCCCATGCACAATGCAGCTGAGCGACTGCTACAATAGCAGGAAGGCACTTGGGTAAAACATTCAGATAACTGAGGAAAGGCCAAATTCCCTCATGTGCAAAAAATGGCTCCCAGCCAGGTCAAGTGAGAACAAATCGCTCACCAAACGCTTGAACCCTTCCCCCGTGAAGTCAATATTGCTGGAGAGAAAGTTCTTTAGGTAAAGCTGCTTGGATAAGGAACGCTTTATTAATGAGGAAGAATTTTGCATCCCAGAAGCTTTGCGATGGCGGTCAACTTCTTACTGGCATTCTGTTTGTTGAAAAGAATTTTGCTAAATTCTGCTTGGGCTGGGTGGAAGATCCCCTGTCCTTGTGGGGGGGTGGGAGGGAAGAAATGCTAGGTCCTGACCAAAAGGGTACAGACAATGTGCTGCATTCTGTCCTCTCTCCGGAGCCCCAAACACACCAGGCCAGGGTCACAGGTCCGGAGTTCCTGGCCCCAGCTCTCAGAAAGGTTTTGATGACAAAGCCAGGACTTAGAAAACCCACAGTGGGCCCTTAACTGCCACGATTCTCTTCGTAGAGTGATTTTTTTCAATCAACTCTGCTAGGCAGAAGGCCTGAGTACAGCCTTTTGAAGAGTGCCAGGAATATTTACACTGTGTGTTTGATTACAGGGAAGCAATTAAATGGCTGAAAAGGAATCCCCAGTTTGTCCTGGGGTGTCTGCAATGAATGTAAACAAACACATCTGTGTGATTAAAAGCTCACCTGCCAAGAACTTGGAGGGTTTTATTTGTTTGCAAAAATTGCCCCAAAGGAGGAAGACTTTGGCGGACCGTGGGTGCACCCAGAGGAGAGGAATACTCAGGGCTAAGCTGCACACTCCACGCGAGTGGTCTGAGCGGAGCACGTTCAAACTAAGGACTGTGTGGGAGAGGATCTGCTTCTGTTCAGATCACACTTGTGCTGGATGAAGCAGCTAATGCAGAGGCGTCTTTGGGACTGGGGCGGGGGGCGGGTTTCAATGGGTTCAGTTAAAAATAACCAGTGAACTTTGGGGCCAAATCGTGAGCTTGAGTATCCCACTTTGTGTCTAGGCCAGAGAGGGAATTCAGCCTTTTTCCTCGATCATGGGCGTGCCCACCCACCGAAGCACTTAGGCCTGCCAGCTGCTATACTTTGCAACCGTTTTACTTAACAAAAATACCTGCACTTTTTTCTTCTTTTTTTTTTTTTT
>NW_020173687.1:10142935-10178283 GCF_003031525.2 Neophocaena asiaeorientalis asiaeorientalis | reverse complement strand
AAAAATACCTGCCCTTTTTTCTTCTTTTTTTTTTTTTTTGGTTGCTTTAGCCCTTCTGCCGTTCCTTCTCAAAATTCAATGCACCTGCTTGAGATTCTTCTCAACTACTGTACTTTCTGGAAAAGCACTTGGCCTGTTAGAGGAAAGAAAGCGGGAACATCAAAAAGCCGCGAAGCTTGTCCGGCTGCCGCGGATGCGTGCTCACCCGGCAGCCTGGGTGACCTCCTCTAGTCCGTGACCGCGTGCTGCAGGGGGGAAGGGCAGCTAGCCAAGAGGGCCCCCCTCCGCCCCCCGGCCAGCTTTTTGAAAGCGGAGAAGAAAAAAGTGTACACGTGTCATAACGCCGAGAAGCTTTAACAGGTGATCTTGTATGAGCCAGACTGTTTTTGATTCAGAAGCAGAACATTTAAAAATCAAGCTTGAGCTGTGGCCCATCCCTGGTGTGGATGGGCAATCCCTAGGGAAGATGGGCCGGCTTCTTTGTTTTTCTTCAGCCCAGTGACGTAAGCTGGGTCACGTTCCTTTGGTTGCTCTGTTGGAGAGCTCCTTTCCTTCAAAAGGTACAAGAGCTGTATCTGTGACCCAAAAAAGTGAAGGCAAGGGCTGGGGTTTAACTGCATCCCCATTTTCCGTCCCCCGAGTCCCCGGCTGCAGGCTCTCAGCTCTCAGGCGCATTCCAGCGGGTGGTCTGGTTCAGGATGTATTTGGGGTCAGCAGGCACTTAAGGTTTGGATGGGACACCTGAAAGTCAACCGAGACGCTCTTTGGGATTTAGAACAAGACTCAGAATGCACAGAGAGGAGGCGAGCTCCGGAATAGAGGGTTAGCTTTCGGCCGGTACATGGTCCCGTGCTCAGCCTCCGGGTGGGGTGGGTACCGGGGAGGACGGTGGGAGGCTCCGGCGTTAGCAATGCGGATGGTGTCTTGCTAATGGCTTTCTTCTACGTCTGATTTCGGGCAGGAGGTCCTGAAAACTCCTTCCTGATAATTTCATTAACTACGAAAGAAAAGAGAGAGAGTAAGTGCGAGTGAGAGGGCACCCAAAACAGGGATCAGGTTAGCTTTCTAGAACCTAATACAACCGGGCTGTTTTTTTTAAAACATGTTTTTGTCTTTGCAGTAATACATCTGACAATCTTTAACGTAAGAAATGCCTTCCCACATCACGCTTCTTCCTCACCCCCCGTGATGCTATTTTGTGGTATGGGTTTGTTAGTGAAAATTGCCCAAATGGTAACTTTTAAAAATTGCTGTGGCAGAAATGCAGCTGGGCCACAGGGCATGATTGAAGGAACACTTTCTCCTTCTCGTTATCGAATGCACTTGAGGTGCTCTACTGTATACCAGACTCTGTTATTACAACATCCAGAAAATAGCCACTCCATGACTCACAAAACTTACGACTCGCAAGGAGGGCCTTTAGCAAGAGAGTGGGTGGGACCACCACAAAGCCTAGCCATCAATGTAAACATAATCTTCATCCCTTTCAGCACAACACCCCCCCTTACCCCTCCTCACTAGTGAAGGATCACACTCTGAGTCTTCTCAAGTACCAAGTGTCCTCAAGGGGCTCTGGAGTGTTCCATTACCCCCTGCCCCAGAAAGCTGCATGGAATTTAGCAGGGAACCAAGAATGCAGTACCAGCCAGTGGCATCAAGGAGCTGGCTCTGCTCTCCCACTCTGGCCACTTATCTGAGGCCCCAGGTCCTGGGATCAAGGCAGTAAGCTCTTAGAATAGTGGCTCTTGCAAAAGGCTTCCTTCAATGTTCTTGGGGAAAAGCTGCCTTCAAAGGCTGCCCAGACACCAGGCAGGGGTGTGCACCTGCCCTAAAGTGTGTGTGTGCACTTTTGGTTTCACAGCTGGATTGTGTGGGCTGGGTCCGGGAGCAGAAGAGGAGGCAGGACCCCTCTGGGGTCCCATACAAGGGAGACGAATCTCCGCTCTCCTGGTGCTCGCACTAAGTTCCTCCCACAGCCACCGCCTCTGTTTTCTCATCTCAGCCTCATCCCCAAGCTACAGAGATGGAAGATGAACAGTGAGGGTGAACGGTCGATGGGCTCAGACTCCCTCCACCCTGAGCTTGCCTAGGTCCGGGGTGCTTTTCCCCGGAAAACCCCTGCATGGATGAGTCTGCAAGTCCCAGAATAAGCAGAGAGCAAAACCACGCTGCTCTGGAGCTGCATATGCTGGGTTTGACTCCTGGCTCCGTCACTAAACGGCCGTGTGACCTTACCCCTCCGTGCCTCGGCTTTCTCATTTGTAGAGTGAGAATCATCATCGTGTCCCTTTGGGGGCTGCTGTGAGGATGCTGGGCATTGATGTACATACAAGCTCCTAGCGGGAGGCCAGGTAACCAGTGTCATGTAGCTGTCAGCTGTGTGATGGGTAGTGATACCCCACGCTTTGTGTTGGACTCTAAACATCGTGCTTTACACCAGCGGGCTCTGTTTTGTGGCAGAAACTAATCAGGCGTCGCTCACTGTTCTTCAGATGTGTGCTGAAAGCAGGTGCGAGGGGCGCTCGAGAGTTCAGGTTCTAGAGCCGGGTGGCCGGGGCTGGAATCCCACCTCTGCTGCTTCCTTGCTCGCTGAACCTCACCCTAGTGATGTAACTGCTCTGTGCCTCAGTTTCCCCATCTGAAAACTGTGTATAAAAATATGACCTTCCTTCTACAGTTGTTGAGGAGCTTAGATGAGATGACACAGTGAGAAAATTATCACAGTCCCCCGCGTAGAGCAGATGTTGGTTCAGAGACTGGTATGGGCATATGTATATAGGTACGAGCACGTGACACAGTTCTGGATGTTAATGGATGAGAATGTATGTATCAGAGTAACAACCGGCTGCAAAGTGTGGGAGTGGATCCACTGATAGGAACTCCGGGGATGAATTCGTGTGTTCGGCTAGCCAGTTCTAACTGGGCCCTGACTGTGTAGCAGATACCAGCTGACTCCCGGAGCTGGAGGAAGCAGGACCCCTCGCCTCTGCAGCCTGGCCTCTGGGAAGTGTGCAGGGCTGGGCGGCCCGGGGGGCCCTCAGTGAGGACAGCCAGGCAGGAGTGAAAGCACGTGGCCAGGGGGGAGGCGGGGTCAGTGCGGCTTCACGCGAAGCTTTTCAAAGCCCGGATTCTGAAGGGTTTCCTGTTTTCTCAACCTAGGAAACGAGAGGAGTCAATCCTCAATGGAAACGTTCCACGGCCTCGGCTTTCTAAAAATAACTGCTGGGCAGAGCCACTGGCACCACCGCCCTCGCCAAAGGGTCGTTTCCCTTCTCGGAGCTCGGGGCCAGGTTAGGGGTTGGGTGGGAGACGGTCTAGCTTCCCCCTCCCTTTGGATGGAAACCACTCTGGCTTTCTGAAAGCCACAGTCGAATCTAGAAAACTCGGGGAACGCTCTGCATCGGACCCCTTCGCGGTCGGGGTACGGAGGCGGCCGGCCGCCCAGTCGGGCCCCAAAGCGAAGTCCACTCGCGCCCACTGCAACCTCTCTGGGGGAGAGGAACTTTTCTTTCTGAAACCTCAGAGCTTGTGCCCCTGGCTGTGGAGGGGGAGAAAGCTCTAGGGCAGAAGCGCCAGCTGGGGGGCGGCCACAGCAGTGCAGCCACATGGGTCTACAAACGTGGGCTCCAAGTTCCCCGAAAGGGTCTCTGCCCGATCCCCTCACCCCGACTCGAGAGGTCCCACCTCTGCAGCCTCGCGTCTTTGGGTGGAAGGGAAAAGGGGGCATCGTGCTGCCCTTTCTTTGAATCAACTTCCCGATGTCACCATGGAACCTCTCCCTGGGAAGGAAAGGTGGTCTGCCCGTTCAGCAGCCCTGTCACCTCCTCTCTGTCACACCTTTAGTCTCACTCTGGCCCCCTACGTGCTTAAGGTCTCCTTTATCCAAACACCCTGCTCTGGGCTTGTCTTGCCCCTAATCTGGTTCCCGCTGTGACCTCGCCTCCTACTGCCTCCCCCTTCCCCCTCCCCCCCTGCAGCGAACCACACTGGCTTCCGTTCTACGTGCTCCCCAGCCCGCACTCATGCCTCCAAGCCTCTGCCCTTGCTGGTCCCCTCGCCTCTTCTAATGCTTTTCTCCCTCACTTCTTTCGAGGCTCTGCTCAAACAGTCCCCTCGGCCCCAGGCCCTGGGGACAGTTGGCAGTGCCACGTGCTGCCACCCAGTTGTGCTTGGTCTCCTTATCTCCTTCATATACCGGTTCCTGGCAGTTCACTGTTCTAGTGCTTTAGTTTTCTTGTTCCCCCACCGTACCCCTGGCTTTTGAAGAGTGCCTTGGTACAGAGAAAGCTCTCAATAACATGTATTACTGAGAAAGCACAAGCTTAGCAAGGGACTAAGGAACCTCAGGTCACACTGTCTGCTCTGGGATTTGGCCCCAGGTCTGACTCTCAGGTCAGAGTGTTGAAACCCGCCCTTCCAGGTCACTGCCATCAGTACTTCATTCATCCGATAAATGTTTTGAGCATCTATCCTATGCCAATTTCTGCACCTCTTCTCCCACCTCTTCCCAAATCGGGCCCTGGGCAGTTCTCCAAATGGTTCCTCTCTTGCCCAAATCCTGCCTTCCCTCCTGCCCCCTTTCCTGAGTATCACCTTTTGCCCGGAAGCCTTCTCACATTCCTACATGGGGTCCTGACTCCCTCCAGAAGCAAACACTGAGTTCTCAAAATGCTTGCCCCCCTGTGCCATGTTATTTGAGTTGCTTGTATGCCCACTGTACCATGCATAGCAGCATGCATACAGCAGGTGCCTAATGCATGCATCTTAGCCCACCATGAGGACCCCACACCGTCAGCCTAGGTCACTTAGTTTAGGGAAGCTGATTTTTCTTTCTATTATCCAACTGACAAACGGGTTTTTGGTCTGTTGTTTGCCTGGAGCTTTTTCTCCACAGAAGAATGTAAGCCATTCACATTTCTTCAGGGGTAACAACGTGCCAGGTGCTGAACCAAGCACTGAGTTACTTCTCACACCAAACCTAGTCATGCCGTCGTCCTCGTTTTACAGATGGAGAAAGAGAGACAGGCAGTCACTTGGCACAGCAGGTGAAGGGGAGGGATCAGGATTTGAATCCATAGCCCCATTTTATTAACCTGTACATTATATGGCTCCACCATATAGGTAAAGAGATTGTGCTATGAGGTTTGCTAGCCATCACCTTTCTTCTGGGGCCCCGGAATCCTCAGCATCTTTTGTGTGTCAGGAAAAGGCCAGAGCAGCCTCTGCGAAGTTAAGGAGCAGACAAGGCTGTGTGCTGAGTGGCTAAGGTGGTCACTGAGCATCACTTTCTTGGAACGGAATTGAGGCCAGTGGTGTTCAGTCTGCCACAAGCACCCCTGACCTTTTGTTACCCTTACAGAGAGACACTGTGATGAAAACACAGATGTTGAACATGGCTACAGCCTCAGCGTGATTTCTAAGCCTGACACCTAAGGCTGAAACCAGAAAGAAAGAAAAGACAGACGCATGTAAGTATATAAAAATTATACATTTTTCTTTAAAACTCCAAAAAAGAAATCTGTAGTATATTCAGTATGACAAAGGTCATCCATATATAAAGAGGTGTTACAAATCAATAACAAGTCTAATAAAAAATGGCTACAGACATAAAGAGAGAATATACCAGGGGTCAATAAACTTTTTCTATAAAGGGCCAGATAAAAATATTTTCAGCTCTGTGAGCTATATGGCCCCTTACTCAACTCTGCTTTTTTTTTTAAACATGAAAGCAGCCACAGACAATATGTGAGCAAATGGGCATGGCTGTGTGCCAATAAAACTTTAACAAAACGGGCCAGGGGCCACATTTGGCCTGAGATATGGTTTGCCAGTCTCTAGTATATACGCCAATGGCAAAGAAGAAAAAGATAGCAAAGTGTGTTTTCTTCCCCTACTTTTCGGGGATGGCAATCCGGGGAAGCCAGTGCCTTTTACTATTGTTGTTCATCCAACAACTCTGGGTTGATTAGTGGTAAATTTCTTAAAACTGATTTCTGCTGGCATCCCACTTCTGCCCCAGGAATTTTCTGGTTCACCTGCGGGCCCGGACACCTGCGTGCTGACTTTTTTAGCTGAGCTCGGAGGTCCCCAAAGTTCAGTTTGCAGAAGAATGGCCACTCAGGGTTACACACAGAAGGCCACACAGATAGACTTGAGGTGCAATTTAAGACTTTCCAGGGAACTTTCTATAACTGCTGACTTTGGAACTTAATCCCTTGAGAAAGAAGCAACAGGAAAGAGAGGACAGGCCCCATCTTATTTCTCTCCCAAACCTCAAGCTTGTTTTCTGAAGTCTGGTTAGACTGTGTGAGGGCCCTCGAGAGCCTGGGGTCGGCCAGAGAGTCGCTCCTGAACCAGGGAGGCAGTGTTCTGGAGGCCAAAAGAAAGAATCTGAGAGTTAACACAGGCGCAAGTCCCACCCGCTGCCCTTCTCCTGCGCTACCTTGCCCTGGTCAGTCCTGGGACCTGTGCCGGGGCGGGAGGTGGCTAGACGCTAGGGTGGCTGAACCAGAAAGCATATGAAGTGTTCTCTGGATGCTTCTACATTCTGTCCTAACTGCTCTCAGGGAAAGCTACTCTGAAGGCCAAGAGTGAACTCCAGGGCTGAAACTCTGTGCCCTGAGCACCAGGCCTGTCTTCCCCACAAGCACGTGGGAAGGAGCTAAGAAGGAAAGGTGGCCGTTGGCCTTGGCGTCCCCTGTGACTTGGGTATCACACTGCTCTCACTTGCTAAGCGACTCCCCAGCCTTGTCTCCCCTCCCAGCCAACCCCACACGCTCTGGGGGCACTTGGGAACTGAAGAAGAGCTTTCTAAAAGGGTCAGGCTTCAGCGGCTCAGTGAAAAGGACAAAAACGCCTTGATAGGCCTGTAGCCCAAAGCTGTGGGTGGGGTCTGAAGCGTTACATGATGGTAAATCCCCTCTGAGGCCAGGCAGATCAGAGCCAGCTTGCCAGAGTTCACAGGCCCCTACAAGGTCAGAGCGTTGCCAAGTCCTAACATCAGGGAGGGACGAAGCGCACTAAAAAGGCCCTTTGACTAAGTGGCTGAGTCTCAGCGCTGATATTTCAGCTGCATTTTTGTCATCCTGATTCGCCGGATGCAAAGTTCTCGGGAGGGACTCTGGCTCCGGGTGGGTATCCAGCCAAGTTTCGCTGAATGTTACTGTTGCCTGTTGATGGTGGTGTCTGAGAGTCACTGGTGGGGAATGTGCCAGGGAAACCCTCCCCCTGCTAAGGTTCATGCTGCTGTTGGGAAGTTTTGGTACTTCTCCGCAGGCCCCACCCTCTGGGAAACCAGGTTTGGGACGTCAGCTCCCTCCGCTGTGTGTGCTAATGGACGTGAGAGCTGATGGTGGTTCTAACTGGGTTTTCAGAGTGAGCCATCAGTGTGGTGCTGCAGAAGACTCGGGGTCTGGCCTATGATGCAGCAAACCCACTTTCACCAACAGACAGACAATCCGAGAGCCAAGGCCCAGCAGGACATCAGGAGGCACGGAAGCCAGCAATACTGATGCTGGATGGTTCCTGGCAAGCGCTCACCACGTGCTGGGCACTGCACATGCTACCTGATTCCAATCATTGTGCAGAGAATTAAATAACAGCAGCGGCATCTAAACAGCTGAGGCACAGAAAGGTAAGGCGACATCCTCACTGTCCCACGTGGCCTCTCCACCCTGAGCCTCCGGCTCCCTGCACAGTTCTGCGCAGGCCCAGGACCCAAAGTCGATGGAGGGGATCTACAGCTAAGGCCAGGGGCCCCACTGAGCTCAGTGGGAAAACCACACCCAGCTCCAGCCCAGGTCCAGAGCCTGGTTTCACATCCAGAAAGTGCGGGGCAAGGGGACGGTTAACCCCTTCCAAAGTGCACAAGAAGGCCCCTGGCGGTTGCGGGAGTGTGGTGGAGCTTTGAGTTGATGAGATCAAGACTGGAAATTACCTAAGCACAGGGCACTTCCAGAGGTTCCTGACCCACCTGCCCCCTCTCTCGTTCCCCAATGCAGACTGCCCTGCCATTGACCGAGAGCCTTCCTTAACTGGAAACACCAAGCAAAGTGTACAAAACCAAAAGGGAGCTGGCTCGGAGCAGGAGCACAGCTGCCAAAGGCTGGAACCTGGCGCTGCTGCCTTCTCCCTGGAAGAGGGTGATGGGGCCACTGGGAGAGCATGCAGATCCCCAGAGCCTCATCGCCACCCCTACTCCCCTCCCCGACCAGAATCTCAGGTATGTCCCCTGGGGGTTCCCCCTCACAGAGCGGTGGGGTCTAGCCCTTAAGAGTAGGAAATGTTGGAAAATGAGAGAGGGCCTTCAGGTTGTAAAGTTTTCTCTTACTCAAAAAAATATTCAAGTTAAGGAAACACACAGCTGGAAAACAAAAGGAAAAAGGCAGAAGATATCAATTACCTTTAACTTTGATTTCTTGGATCAAAGATCACAGTCATTCTGTTTCATAATATGTTTTGTATCCAGCTAAGGTGTGTGTCTATCAGCTCTGAAAAAGATTTGCAAAACCATTTTTGAGAAGAAAAAAAAAAATCACCTTCGACCTCTTATGCTTCCAACTCATGCTAATATCATCCATTTAATGAGTAGCTCTTCACCCAGGGCCGCTGAGAACCCAGGATAGAACTCAACCCTCTGGCTGTAGTTTAAGCCCCAATTCTATATCGTCTTAACATTTGTGCCAGAATTAACCCCAAACCAGGGTAATAATCACTGAGATAGAATTAACCCCAAACCAGGGTAATAATCACTGAGATGAGGGCCTTTGTACAAAGAAATAGGGATCTCTGAACTCAAAGTTCATCAGCAAGATTATGGTGGTTTGGGTTGTTGTTGGTTGTTTTTTTTTTTTTAAAGCAAGACAAAATGGCTCAGTTGCTGGCATGTCATGCAGTTTCAAATCACGGCCAACTAAGGAGACAAAATAACACTGGCATCTGTGGAAGAGCACATCAGAAAATCAGAATTTCATGATGGAGCTACTCAAATGTAATTCTCCCTCATTTGACCCCTGCTTCCTTCTTACGAGTGATACAACCTCAGTGGGCATGCAAATTCATAAGACTGTACACTTTCTTCCTGTTTTTCTCTGGTTGGCAAGTTACTATTTTTATAGCCCCTGCCCAGTCCGAGCACTGAAGGCGCTTAGAAAGGAGACAGGAGCTATATAGTTAACAGGCATTCATTTTCTCTTCAATTTTAAATAATCCCTTTTCCTTTCTCAATCCCTTTTCAATGGCCAAAGTAGAAGGCCAGAGTCTGTTTTGAGTGCTTGAGGTAGAAATATTTTCTGGGATTAATTTCTTGCAGGGAGTAATCCCACCTTTTGCTAGATAGATGTTACTATACTTGCATCCTTAGGTAAACCAGAATAGTCTCTCAAAAGGCGTGAGCTCTCTGAACTCTCATCTTCAAGGCAGAGAACACTCAGTAATGAGATCTTTTCTGCAGTTCTTCAGTTGCAGGCCTAGACTCCCACATGTTGGGCTCCAATAGGGTTGGTTTGATTGGGACTGGATGGCGTTAGTCACAGGCTGCTGCCGCCCAGGACAAAATAACCACCCCTCAGTAGTGGCTCTGAACACAGTCTGGACCATGCATTTCAGGCCCTCTCTTGAAGCAAAAAGGCCCACTGGCAAATCCAGGTGCCCGTGGCCCGAAGGCAGTTCCCTCATCACACTCGCCTGTCTCTACTCCACACTGGCCGGTTCCAAACCCAAGAGCAGAGGATTGTCTGACCACTCCCTCAGGGCCTTAAAAAAAAAAAAGCCTCTATCCTGACAGTGGGCAAATAATTAATGTTTTCAGCCTGGACCTCACCCCTGAACTTCAGACTTAGATATCGAACTACCGGCCGGGCATCTCAAACTTAACACGGTCCAAACCAATCTCCTGATAGCCTCAATCATCACCGCCCTGCCCCCTGCCTCCCGCTCCACTCGTCCCATCATAGGAAACAGACACTCCCCATTTCCGGTTGTTCAGGTCAATCTTGGTCACAGCCCACATCCCCTCCATATGCAAATGCTTCTGGATTTACCCTCAAAATAACATCCAGAAACTAAGAGCCTCTATCACCTCACTGCACTGGAAAAAATAGTTCCAAGGTGCTAAAATAGTCAAGATGTTTGCACTTTATCCCTCTGTACGCATTCAAGTAGCACTTAGGGGGGACCAGGTGCCATGTACGTGTCCAAGGTCACACCCTTGGAGCAGCACCTTTGAATCGAGGCCGAACCCCAGGCACCCCGACTTTTAATAGTAGGGGCCGTTCACGGGGAAGCCCACGCCTGCTCACTTGTCAAGAGTTCAGAGAATTTATAAAGCATCAAACTGATAGGTTTGTCTGCAGACTTTTGAGGCGCAGTTTCCTGTTTAGTCATGAAGCAGACACTTTAATCGTCCATTTCCTGGTGGGAGGCAGGTACCAGGAGCCAGAGGAAGGGCATGTTTTAAATTCAACTAAGACCTTTACCCCACCCCGAGCCGCCCCGCTCTGTAGGGGGCTGTTCAGGTGCCCTATTTAATCCTCACAGCCATCTCTGGGGGTTGGGGCTATGATGCCCATTTCTCAGGTCAAGTTACTGAGGCAGAGAAAGATGGCGTGATCCTTCCAGGAACGGCCCCAGCTTGGTGGGTGCTAGTCCCAGGTCAGGGCTTCCACATGTGTAAGATCATCAAGCTCCCCTGGGGGCTGAGTTAAGATGCAGTTTTGCATCAGAAGGGCTCGACACAAAAGCGCTCTGTCAATACACCCGTGTAAGTCTCACGACCTCTCTCTGAGCCTCAGTTTCCCCACAAAACAGGGATCAGAATACCTCCCTGGAGAGACTGCTGTCAGGATTGAAGGAGATGATGTAGCTGGCTTACTCATGGACAGATGTTTACTAACTCTGCAATACGGGCCCGTAGAGAAGACGGAAGAATGAGAGAGAAGATGTGGAAGGAGACAGACCAGTCCAATCCAATCCTCTTCCACTAACCAAGAATACAATGCTGTTTCCCTACATGTTTAAAGAAGAAGTCTGTTCCGTTGATCAGCTGTTAGTAACGTGGAGGTAGACATCGAGAGAGAAGGCAGCATCTCGACTTACGATATGTTACCTAGGTGACACCTAGAAACACGCCCAAAGACAGAGAGGCCTCTGGTCCCAGAATCACTGCCCCATTGTTGTGGTCTTTTATGAGACTACCACTGAAGACCTATATAGTGATGGTACGTTTTTACAATCCTCGCATAAATCAGTGAATTGTCCTGCTAGTCTCATGGGTTAGGTGATGATTTAGGATCTGGATTGGAAATGGTTCACTGATTAATCAACATGAATAATTAAAACGAAAGTGCAAGCTGTCAACAGATAAAATACGAAAATACTCAATTTGTCACCGTGACAAATTCTACAACTAGCTTCCACCCTCCTGAGAGCACAGGCACATCTCTAAGTGGGATGGCATCAGAGGAGAAAACCTGTGTGCGTCTGCATCATAGGGGTTAGACTGGTCTAAGGTACGTTCAGTTTAATGGTTCTTTAATGAAAACACTGGGGTCCCTCCAGACCTGTGTAGAACGCGCTACCATCTTCTCCATCCTCCGCTTTTTCCATGATTACACGTCAACTTAACAAGCTAGGGAGAAACAACTCAGACATTCTCTAAGCTAAGCTGCCCTGCGAGGGAGGACGAGACAACTGTATGAACTCAGACCTGAGTTGAGCTGAGCTGCTCTGCCCGGTCCTTTTCTCCGATTCAGCAGAATTTCTTCCGACTACATGCAGCTAAGAGGCACCTCTCCTATCAAGCAACCACACGGCTTCTAAGGCAGCAACCACAGGCAGGAAAGCATTCTAAACAAACCACGGCTTGCCCCCTGGTCCTCCTGAAGCTTCCTCACGGCCTCGGCCCCAAAGCTCTGCTGAGAGGCATCAGCCACAAAGCAAGCGCTGCTGCCTTTCAGAAATCAGACAGAAGCAAAAAGAAAAGCACTTGTTACTACAGCCAGTTGAGATTTGGGAAAGAAACAGTGATCCAAACCCACAGTTCAGCTCAGCCTGCAACCACAAATGAGATGATAAAATAAATACCTAATTGTTTGGGAAGCCATCTTTCTCTTTGGAGGTTGGAGGAATTAACCAAACATTTCCGTGAAGACATTTGCGTTTCCTTAGCCTTGCGTATGCAGCAAGAACTGAAGGCGGGTCAGACACGCCAGGTGGGTTAAGGGGGGGAGCGTGGAGCAGGCAGAAACATCTCCATCCCGAGCTACTCTCCTCATGTCACGGGATCTCACAGAAGTTCCCCGAGGCCTTTGAGAAGAGGTCCAAAACCCCAGGCCCGCCTCAAGTGAACTTTCCTTCGAAAACCAGCACAGGCCCTGCTGCTCGCAACAGATTCGTGGGATGTTTATGGAATCTTCTAGCCTAGTCTGCACCTTATCCTTCCATAAATTCACCTTCCAGATCATTCTATGTCCTCCCATGTGTCACGACCAGCTCACAGCACGGCACCACCACCCCCCTCCCCACAACCAAGAAGGGTAACCGTACATACATCCACATGTTTCCAAAGCCCGACATAAGCCCACGTGCCGTAAGGAGGCAGCCCGACCCACTTCACGCTGCCATCAGTCTTAGGCATTTTGTCCTGTCTCCCTCTCAACTCCCTCAGCCCGGTCTGGTGTGAGAACTGACTGACCTGCAGACCGTCCCCACGTGCACTCAGCAAGCCCTAACTACAGGACCCACCTGATAGCCCGCCCGCACCAGCCTGCAGAGGGAGACAGAGGACGATGGTGCAGGGCCAGTGCCTGAGTGACAGCGAGATAAACCTGGGACCCCTGGGCTCCCCAGCCCACCCCTTTCCAGGCCCAAGAAGTCACTAGCTGCCTGGAAAGAAATTCCACCAGGTCCAAGCCGGGACCAGACCCAGTCCGAAATTTCTCTAAGTGAGATTCACAGGCCCAGGCCTGGCACAGATGGCCAACTCAAAGGCTGCCTGGAGTGACCAGCAAGGACTGTGTGTGTGTGTGTGTGTGTGTGTGACATTACACCAGGTGTCCCTAAGATACCTTAACTCTCCCAGGACATGCAGACAGAACCCTAACTCCTGATATACACCCCTCGATCAAACTTTCACCTGTACAGTCCTTGCTGTGGACTGAACTGTGTCCCGCAAATTGCCATGTTGAAGCCCTAACCCCCAGTGTGATGGTATTTGGAGGTGGGCCTTTGGGAGGTGATTTGGGTTAGATGAGACCATGAGGATGGGGCCCTCAGGATGGAATCAGTGCCCTGTAAGAAGACCAGAGAGCTTGTTTGCTCACTCATTGGGCCCACAGCGAGAAGGCATGCAGGCTCACCAGCACCTGATCATACGGGCACCCTGATTTCAGACTTCTGGCCTCCAGAACCATGAGAGGATAACTTCTGCTGTTTAAGCCACCCAGTCAGTGGAATTCTGTTACGGCGACCTGAGCGAAGACAGTCCTGTAAGCGCTGCTCTACCCAAGACCGTTCCTCTCTAATATCTCAAGGTGTGCTCACAGGGCAGGCATCTGCTGGCGAAGCAGCCGAGGTTCAGTGACTTGCCCAAGGCCACACTCCGAGGCAGGGTTTCAACAAGGAGCAGGAGCTGCTGTGGCCCCAGTGTCCTCCACACCCCTAAACACACACACACCTTCGTGCCATGTGGCTCTGTGCCGGCAAAGCCCCCCTCTCCCTGCTGTGCACCCAAATCCCACTTCTCTGCCGCCATCCAGCCTCAATTGCTGCCCGGGATCCTCTGGCCAACAGCCCCTTCTCCCTTCCCTGCCCTCCACTGACCTCACAGATTCAGCCTTTCTGTGTCTGGTAAGGTGGTAAGTGTCTGAGGGTGGTGGCCACAGATGGCCCAGTGCAGGGGCTGAGCACGGCAGTGAGGGGCTCACACCAGGGCAGAGCCACAGGGAAACACACAGGTGGGAGCCAGACTGCTGGGGTCCAAGTCCAGCCTGCCACGCCCTGCCATGGATTTGAGGCAAGCCCTGACCCCCTCTGAACCTGCCCTGCCAAAAATGGGCAATGACGGTTCTTAACAACTTTAGAGGGAATCAACTGAGTAGACACATGACAGGTGCTGTAAACAGCGTCCAACACGTTGTAAGTACCCCACATTCACTAACGGAATGTGAGTCAATCGTTTCACTTCTTGGGCCTCAGTTTCCTCATCTGTAAAATGGGAATAATAATGTGCATCCCAGAAAGGCGTCGGGCAGTGCATACAGTTGGAACGATGCCAGGTTAACAGAAAAAAGCCAGTTAGCAGCTGTTCCTGCTAACATTGTTAGTACCTATTAGTCCACCCCACAGAGAACATGTGGTTGACACACTGAATTGACTGGTGACCAGGCCACCTTCTTCCACCAAAGCACTTTCACCTTGGAAGCTATTTCTGAATTTTCAGAGTGGGTGGGTCTGAGGTCAGCCCGGCTCCTAGAGGTGCATTTTTACGTCCTGCCAAGGGGGGGCCCCCTCCCAGGCCACCCCACACCGTGCGCTGGCTGCACTGGGCTAGTGACACACACAACAGCCTCTGAGTCAGCAACGTTCTGCAAACCAGAGGCCTCCGGAAGCCAGCCCTGGCAGCAGGCCCGCACGGCCCCCAGCCACCGACATCTTACCAGCAAGACCTTGGGGCTTACGAGAAAAATGCCACACCTCGTCCCAAACGGTCCTCAGCTCTCAGGATGAGTAAACATGGCAGTTCTGAGGCTCCCGTTTCGAGTAAGAAGCCTAGGTGCTAACTGGGAGGAGGGCAGATCAGCTACAGCCAAGAAGGTGCCAAGCCCTGAGGGGTGGGAGGAGGTCCCCTGCCCTGAGCCAGCCTCCAGGGAGATGCGCTCACCCTGCTCTGGTCCAGCAACATGAGACAGGCCCCACCTCCCAGCACAGCTTCTTGGGGCCTTCATGCCAGCATCCACCCTCAGGCCCACCCTCCACTCAAATCAGACTTCACAATGCAGAACTCCAAATCCACGTGCAACACGACTCTATCGAGGCCGAGAGAGAGCGGTGCCTGAGCTGCTCCCCAGGCATTGACAGCGGAGCCTGGCCATTTGGAAAGACCTTGAGGGGAGGGGGTGGGCAGGTGGCCGCGTTCATCTCCACACTTTGTAAAGGACCGCGTGTGCACGGGCTGATGAAGGAACGCTTAGTGGCACCTTCTACGCAGGACCACAGCTTTCACATATGTCATCTCATTTATGGCCACCGACAGTTCTGTGGGCACACACCAGTGTTCACAGAAGCTCAGCATTAGCTGGATCAGGGTGAACCCCGCCTTTCCCTTGCACATGGTTACCATGGTGATGGATCCTGGTTTTGGGGCGGGCAGTTAGCATGGCTCAGGCTATAAGGACCCTGTATCTTGAACCTCAAGACATGGAAGCATCAACCCCTCATTGGGTTGTCATCACCCCATGAGGGCAGGGACCTCTTCTTTCATTCACTGCCATGACCCCAGCACCCAGGACAGAGCCCAGCACATAGTAGGTACTCAGTTAATTTTCCTGGAGAGATGGTTGAATGAATGAAACACAAACTCCGAATTGATTTGGATTTAACCAGAATTTGCCCAGTTGAGTCTGGTTTTTGACGGTCTCCAGGAGCTGGTCTGAAACTCTAGTAGGAAGGTTGCTGGCCAGCTGTTCTATTAGTTTTAGATGAAACGTCCTGATACATGTAGAATAATAATTACCATTATTTTATTAATTTATATAGCACTTTCTACAAAGCACTTCACATATATTTAATCCTCACAGTAATCCCACAGAGTAGGTATTAACTGTCCCCATTTTACAGATGATGAAACTGAGGCACAGAGAGATTAAGGAACATACCCAGCTTATCCAGCTACTAAGTCGCAGAGCCAGGATTCAAACCTACCCAGTCAGGCTCAAGCTATTGAAGACGGGAATTCTTTTGTAATTATCATCTGGCAGTCAGAATTTGCTTCCTTGAGTGCAACTCTGAACAAAGACTGGTCCTTGGGAGACCCCAACTTTTATCAGGGTTACCCAGTAGAAGTCACCCATATAGTATTCAAGGAAAAATGGGGGCGAGCTAACATATATGTTTGCTGTAGTTAATCTGGGGGATGAGATTTAAGAAGCAAAGAGTGACTTGGCCCCTTTGGGACCACGATGCCAAGCCCGGGGTACATATCTAAAAGGTGAGATGGTGCTAGATTTTCATAAGACTTAAAGTAGAGCCAAGGCCTGGGGTTCAGAGAGAGACGGCAGCTTCCCAGTTGTGACTGGAGCCACCCCAGCTTGCCTCTGTTGGCAGTATTCTCCTGCAGAAGAGGAAAGTTGAAGCTCACGCCTCACAAAACCACCAGCAAGCTGTGTTTCTAGATCTAAGGAAACCAAGCCTTCCCGTGGTGTCAATCTGATTCTGGCTTCGGGCTCTGATGGCATATAAGGCACCCTCTCTCCAAAGAAAGTATAACCATCTTAGCCTCCACAGTCAGGGGCCTATCTAATGGGGAAATCCAGGTTATCCCAGAAGGTGACAGAGGTGAGTGGCTGCCTCTACCTGCAACTATCCACAGCTGGACACCTGCTGGCTTTCTAGTCAGAATTGCATTTGGATGGACTTTCACCAGCCAGCACCAACCCACTGCTGGGACCCAGGGACCCCACTTGGCCTTGGGAAAGGCCATTCCTTTGAGATCAAAGAGTATGCATTTCTCTTCCTCACTCTCCTCTAGTCCCCCCAGCCTTCCTTCTACACTCTGAATGCGCCAAGTGTACTTCCACCCCAGGGCCTTTGCACTTGCTATTCCCTCTACCCAGGGTGCTCTTTCCTTCGATATTTGCAAGGCTCTATCAGCAAGATCTCTGCTCAAATGTCACCTCCTCTGGGATGCTTCCCTTATGGAACAGCAGGCCCCCTATGCCACACACCACTCTCTATTCCCCTCCACCCTGCTTTACCTTTTTCCATAGCACTTATTCTAGCTGGTGTTATCGGTTATGTTTAGACTGTGAGCTCAAAGAGGGCAGGAACTTTGAGCCTTTGTGTTCCCTTCAGTGTCCCCAGTGTTGACCTCATCATGGCCAAATGTGGGGTATTGTAACATCCGTCTCAGTAGAGCAGATTCCAAGAGAAATCATGCTTTGCTGTCATAAGGGAGAAGCCAGGGCTTCTGAGTTTTGGATCATGCTGTCCCCTGCCTGGCTCCTTATCTGACTAGTGAAATCCTGGCTCCAGAGTTCCACAAGGCCCACACCACCCACAGAGCACCTAGCACCGAGGGTGGTACACAGCTGGCGTATTAAACCATGCCGCAAATGGGCTTAAGACAAGACTGTGGAATCTGGAACCCTCAACCTTTGTTGTTTTCCACTCAATCCAACTTCAAGGAGGAGAAACTGTTTCTCCATTTGTCAACATCTCTATCCTGAGCCCATTTCATACGCCAACTGGGATGTGGCTAGAAATTGCCCATGAAAAGACCTTAGCAGGAGGCAGGTTTTAAGAGTAGCATATCCTCAGGAAACTGGAGACACTTAGAGATGGGTGGGTCAGCCTTTCCAACTATAGCCCTCTGTCATCTCAACCCTGAGGATGCATCCACTGAGGCCACTAAGCTTCGAGGGGGGCGGTGGGTTTAGGGACCACCATGATGAGCTTGTGAGATGCAGCCCAGCCCATGCCGCAGGGCTGGTGGCCAGAATGACAGCAAGCCCCTGTGAGAAGTGGCTCTAGCTTTACTTCCGTTATAAAAGATGACCTTGAGCAGGTTTTAGAAGGACCCCACAAACACTCAGTACTGTACAATGTCCATTTTCCCCCATTTGAGCCAAGGATTCAACGATCTAAAGTTGACACAAAGATTCAATGCCATGCTGTGGAGCCTGACAGGCTGACTCTCCAACGTGTCTGCAGAAAAGCAAAAGGACACTTCTGGGGAACAACAAGCTGGGGACTAAACCTGCCAGCAGTCCAGAATATCTACAAAGAGGCTGTAATTAAGAATTGGGGACAAACTCTCCTGTGGAACAAAGCCGAGAGAGCAGGAAGGGGCCTGCACTTACATGGAAACGATATTTACAACATGGATGGATTACAGGCCCGTGGGGAAAGGACAGACTTCTCAATAGATGGTCTTGGGGCCACTACTTATCCACACAGAAAACGATGAAATTAGAAATTTACTTCATTCTGGACACAAAAATCAAATCCAGGTGGATTACAAACTTAAGTGTGAAAGATAAAACTGTAACATGCTTGGAAGATGATACAGGAGAAGCTCTCTTTATGACATAGGGGTAGAAAGGGATTTCCTAAACCAGTTCTTCAGACTTGAGGAATCACTGGAGGACTCGTAAAAGCTCAGGTTGCTGGGCCCAACCCTAGCGTTTCTGATTCAGCAGCTCTGGGTGGGCGGGGCCTGAGAATCTGCATTTCTAACAAGCTTCCACGTGACACGCATGTTGCCAGTCCAATGACCCATTTTCAGTAGCACCGTCCCAAATGACATTCAAAAAGCTCATTAACCTTTCCAAAAATAAATTTAAGGACATTAAAAGTTTCTGTTCATTGAAAGATACCATCTCAACCACAGGAGTTTTGCAAACACTTTAGTAATCTTACAGTATCAAACGTTGGGAGGATGTAGAGCCATGTACTTACTTCTGTCTTGCTGGTGGGAGCATAAACTGGTACAACCGCTTTGGAAGACAATTTGGTATTGTCTACTGATGTGGCAGATGTGTACGCCCAATGACCAAGCAGTTCTACTTGTAAGTACAACCCGACAGAAATGCCTCTGTGTGCAGAGAAAGAACATTTTGGAAAGCACTGTTTGTACCACCATAGGGGAAAACACCTGGAAATGACCAAATGTCCACCATCAGCAGAAAGGATAAATGAGCTCTACGATGGACTATTACACGGCAGAGAAAAGGAAAGAATTACAGCTACAAAAATGACACCCTATGAATGCCAAGAACATAATGTTGAAGGAAGAAGCAAGTTGCGGAAAACTACTTCCAGAATGACTGCATTTATGTAAAGTTCACGAGCATGCAAAACTCAGTGTGTTGTTTAGAGAATCAAACAAGTGGTAAAACTATTTTTTTAAAAAAAGGAGAGTGACAAACACAAAATTGAGGATAGCAACCAGTCTAAGGTGGGAGGGAAGAAAATACACTCAAAATTCCATGCTCAGTCCAGGCGTGGAGCACCATGGCTGTGAACATTGCTGAACAGAGACAGACCCCAGACACCTCTGATGGAGGAACACACCACGTATGAGGGAGCCTCACTCAAAACATCAAACTCAATCTGATCCAGCCACTCATCTCACTACTGATGTACGGGAAATGCTGAGGACAAAGCAACGACTGATGGCACCTCGGGGCTGCAACCAGCAAAACCCAGCCTACATGCAAAGCACCTGGCTTCTTCAACGCAAAGATGGCAGAGGGGAAAAAGATAAAGGGGGCCTGCACAGATGAAAGAAATGGAAAATACATTTCAAACAACCACACTGTGTGGGCCTGCCTTGGATCCAGAGTCAAGACGAACCGTGGGAAAAAAATTAGGGCATTTATGAGGCAGCCGGAAATTTGAGCATTGAGTTTGATATTAAAGAATTATTTTAACACGCTACTATATATAAAGTAGATAAACAATAAGCGTTTACTGTATAGCACAGGGACCTATATTATTCACTATCTTGCAATAACCTATAATGGAAAAAATCTAAATAAGGAATATATATATATCTGTGTGTCATATATATATATATATATATATATATATATATATACACACACACACATATATATGTGTAATTAAATCACTTTGTCATATACCTGAAACTAATACAATATTGTAAACGAACTGTACTTCAATTTAAAAAAATTAGACCCCAAAAAAGAATTCGTTTCACTGTGAGAATGAAAATCAGAGAAAAATTTTTAACGAGTGCTCTTGTAGAGAAACATAACCGAAAGATTTGCAAATAAAAAATGATTTTAGAAGGCACAAGAGTGCAAAGGTAATGGTTATATTCTTTTTCTTTAAACTCGGGGTAGGCACACGGTATTTGTATTGTTATCATTTTTTATATCTCATGTGTTGTGTCCCCTGCATCGGCAGGCGGACTCTCAACCACTGCGCCATCAGGGAAGCCCTATCTTATGTATATTTAATGAAAGTCATTTGGCAGTTAAAGAAAGGAGGGAAGGAAAGAAGAAAGGGAGAGAGAAGGAGGGAGGGAGGGAGAAGGAAGGAAGGAAGGAGGTGGGGAAGGAAATGGAGGGAAGGTAGACAAACTGAGACAGACTACCTTGTGCCTACCACACAAGAACTCGGCTGGGGAACAACAGCAGGGTGCCCATGGGGACTGGGGGAGGGGGCCTTCTGGCATACTTGGGGCAGGAGAAGGTCACCTCCTCTGAGAGACCCTGTCCAGGGTCTCCTTTCACAGCACCTGTTTCTCTCCTTCATAGCATGTCTCACCATCTGAAATACGTTTCTCTGTTGTATTTATTATCCTTCTTCCCCGTGAGACTGTAAGATCCAAAGGGCAGGGACCGCCCCTCATTCACCCAGCACCTGCCAATTGACCTGGCTGGCCTCAGGTGTCAAGAAATCATGCTGCGTGGGGATTGACCACACAGTTGAATGGAATCCACAAGACGGTCTGTCTTGGTATGGATGGTAGGGGAGAAGGAACTGTAAACATAAGATGTTATCTTATGTTTACATAAGAATTATCCTATTACATAGGATAATTCCTATGGCACAAATCGGAAAGAAACGGTTTGATTCATTCAGGAAAAAAAAAAAAGAAATCGTGCGGGAGGCTGGCACGTTCTGAACACTTGCTCTGTGCCAGGTTCTGGTCTAAGAAATCTACATACATTAACCATTCAGTGTTCACAAGGCCCCCTGAGTACGTGGTATTATTATTATCCCCATTTTGCAGTCCAGTAAACCAAGACTCAGAGAGCTGAAGGGACTTGCTCAGAGTGACACAGCCAGCAGGTGGCCGAGCCAGGATTTAAATGCAGGCGGGATTCCAGGGCGCAAACTCGAAACCACTCTACCCTGCCTTCCTGCCTCGCCAAGAAACGTTGGTTTAATGGTAAAGACAGAAGCTTTTTGTTCAGACCTAAAATGATCAGAGTTAACCGTTGAAGTCCAAGGAGGACCTGATTGAGGCAACTTATATCTTCTGCTGCCCATTCTAGCTCTTGGGCTGTTCTTTTGCATGCCTGATTTTGGGCACGTGCGTGCAAACACATACATACACACACACACACACACACACACACACACACACTCACTCTACACATGGCCATATTACAAACCACGGTGCGAGTTAGCAAATCAATGCCCTTTGACTCGTTCCCTGCCTGGCACATAGTAGGTAGATACTCAGCAAAAGTGTGGAGTAGAACTGACTAAACTGCAAGACTTTGGGTTAGGATGCCAAACCTTGCGACACAGAAACTAGAGGTGGCAACCTCTGCATTTCTCCCTGAGAGACCCATCAGCATGAATGAGCCCCCGTGGGAATTGGAGGCACCCACAGGAGGGGGCCCTAACCTTATCAGTCACTCCTATTTCAGCAGGAATTGCTTTCAATGGATTGCTTTCCTTCCTCCCGGCCCCCAACACCAGCCCCACAGAGGGAACCCCGAACGCCTAGCAGCTCCCTCAGGACAGCAGTTGCCCCAGGGCTGTGATCTAGAGTTTGAATTTAGGAAACTCTTTCCAGGGTGATCCTGGCCACAGTCAGGTGGCAAGAGCCCACGGCAGGGTCCCCATGACCTGTGCTCTGACATCAAACAGCTACGGGACTGGGGTGGGAGATAGGGCCACTGCGAATGGGGCCAAAGACCTTCCCCAGAAACTTGCCCTTCATCGGAAAAGACAGGAAGCCAGCTTGTGGGGAGCAGGTACCCTCCTCTCTGAAAGGGGCCGGGGGTGAGCGGAAACAGGGAATTTCTGGGCTGAGCCATGAACTTCTCAGAAGCCTGGCAGCCTGGAAAACACACGGCTGGTTTCTGTTTTCTGCCCCCAGAAATGCCTGGAACCACAGCGGGAAGGAGGCCCCACTGGCCGGGAGAGCCCTGACCAGGCCTGGGATGCAAACACTACGCTGTTTACAGAGGGAAGCCCCGGGCCAGCTGAGATGCTCACTCCCGGGCGTCCCCGGCCGCCAGCTGGGCCCACAGGGATGCACCTTCGGGAGGAACAGGGGGCTGGAAGGCGGCAGCCGGAATCTGGGCGTGACAGCCAGCTGGGCTGCCTCTTGGCGTGAAAAGGGGGAGCGAGCTCGCGGGTCTCCCGGCAAAAGAAGCGCTTCTGAGTCCAAAGCCAGCCCAGGCCAAGCACAACAGGGTACCAAGGGGAATGGGAGGAGGGCAGATCGAAGCTGCACCGTCCCAGCTGAGAGCAGCTGCCCTGCTCTCCAGGCAGCCCTGGGTTGCACAATCGTTTCCATGGCACTTCGTTTTGCTGTCACAACAACCCCAGGATGGCCCGGGGCTGGGCAGGGCTGCCGGCTGGAAGCAAGAAATGGATTTTCTAGTAGGCCCAGCAGCCAGCACATTTTTGAAGGCCTGCCCCGGCCTGGTCTTCGGACTGTGCCTCTGGGGCTCAAGTCCACTGGGCAGTCTGAGGCCAGGAAAGCGTGGCATCGAGGGGCAGACCAGGGGCCCGCTGGAGCCTCCCCGCGCTGTTCCCTGTGCCCCCCTGACTGCCACCCCACAGAGAACCAGCAGGACATTCGAGGGCCCCGACACTGTTACTTTTGAAAACTCCAGGCTGGCCCTATGATGCCAAGCGAGTAAAATGCCCCCACTGCTCACAATAAATACAATTTAAATATTGCTGTAAAGGTTGAAGGTGACTGGCTGATATCTTATGTTTACAGGCAGTTCACTGAACATTTGTCACTTCAATTCTGTGCTTCTCTTTTCGGATGGAGTTTATTCCTCCACTCCAACCCCCTAAGTCTCTCAAACTTTTCTTCAGGCCTTTTGAAAAGCTCACAGCCCTTGCTTCCAAAGCTGTTGTGAGGCCTGATTCTAGGACCAGGACACAGGTCATCTCCCTAGGTTTTATATGCTGTCACACCTTGCAAGCAGCTGCTCCAGATTTTTTTTGTATTTGTACTCCTGAACTCCCAAAGAAATGCATGGCATCTTTCCTCCCCAAAAACCTAGATAAGGAACATCTACATACTTACTCACTCGCTGTGTGACCTTGGGCCAGTTACTGAACCTCTCTGGACTAGGTTCCTCATTTATAAAATGGGAATAATTATAGTCCTTGCCTCATGGGGCTGTTGTGAAGATTAAATATGTTAAAATAATGATGTCTTAGAAGAGTGCCTGGTATGCAATAAATGACATCTAAGTATTGGCTGCTATTATTATTAAAAAGATGTATTATTGTTGTGGTTTTATGATGAATAGTTTTCAATCATTTAAAACCCAGGCAGTGGGCTTCCCTGGTGGCAGGGTGGTTAAGAATCCGCCTGCCAATGCAGGGGACACGGGATCGAGCCCTGGTCCTGGAAGATCCCACATGCCACAGAGCAACTAAGCCCGTGCGCCACAACTACTGAGCCTGTGCTCTACAGCCCGCGAGCCACAACTACTGAACCCACATGCCTAGAGCCCGTGCTCCGCAACAAGAGAAGGCACTGCAATGAGAAGCCTGTGCAGCGCAACGAAGAGTAGCAACAAAGACCCAACGCAGCCGAAAATAATAAATAAAATAAATAAATTTAAAAAACAAACAAAAAAACCCAGGCAGTATATGATCTCCATTTCATTCTGGGATATTCATGCAGTTCCACAAATATATGGTGAGCATCTTATGTGCAGGGAGCGGGGCTAGACTACACAAAGGCGACATTAGAAAATGTTATTAAGGGCTCACGTACTCTAAGCAAAGTCAGCCCAGGGGCAGCTGGGGTACAGACAAGGCAGAGACATCAGTCCTTACCACCCGGAGACTTGGACTTGAGGTGGGGGGTGGGGAATACACAAAAGCACCTGAAAGGAACATGGAATAAACAGCAACTGCAAGGGACCAGGTGTGGCTCCAGTACTCAGAGGAAGAGAAAAACCCCATGGCTGCAGGGAGAAGAGAGCTTGTCAGAGCCTCCAAACGCTGGTCAGATTTCAGAAGGCACCAGAGGGAGGGGTGGGACATTCCAGGCGGGGGTTACGGCGTGGGCGCAGGTCCAGAGGCAAGAAAATCTCAGCACAGCTGCGTGTCCTCCTCCACTCAAAGCCCAGAAGGGTGCACAAAGACAATTACGCATCCAAATGGTGGGAGACGCGCCCCTGACCGGGGCTAAAAGCTTCCTATTTCTAAATCCCCATTTTTTTTATATTAGCTTCTAGGGTCATTGCTAGGACCTGAAATGTATCCCTTCATCTTTTTTTTCCCCTTAATTTTTTTAAAAGTAAATACATGCATATGGCAAAGGCGAAAAGAATCCCAAAGCATAAACATACAAACAGGAAAAGGTCCCCCCCCTCCTACTCCTATCCCCAGCTGCCCAGTACCCCCTTGTGTGGCTGACTCTTATTAACAGATATTCAGGTTGCTTCCGGCCGTCTGCTGGCACGAACGAGGCTACAGTCGACCTCCCGCACCCCACACGCAGCAGGGTGTCCGGAGGGCCCGGGCCAGCGTCCCTGACGAGGCTCACTGTGGGGCCTGAGCAGATGGCCTCGACCCGGAAGTGGTGAGAAGATATTAAAGAAGGGTTGGCAGGTCCCAAATGCAGAGACTAAGACATTTCCACGACCCTGGACAGAGGAAGATGATGAAGCTGACAGTTACGCTAGGGAGCGCCTGCCATGTGACTGACCTTACTATACGCGCTTTCATATATCACTTCATTTAAACCTGAAGCACTACTATTAGCCCCATTTTACAGACGGGGAAACTGAGGTCACAGACATTAAGTCACTCGCCTAAGGCCACACCCCAAATTCCTCAGGACAGGTAACGGAGGGGAGATAGGAACAGAGAAGGGTCGGGTATGAGAGCATTTTAGCACCGGTTGAGTCTGGCATTCCTGCAGGGTGACCATGCAGAGGTGTCCGGGAAGCAGTCAGATCAGCGGGTCTGGAGGGAAAGCAATTTTCTGGCGTCTCATCAGATACACGGAGTGAAAGGCCCAAGATAAATGCTCCATTCTGTTTATGAATTGAATCTAGATCATTCTCTCACACACATGCCTCCAACAGCTCATCCCCTGGGCCTTGAGCTCTGTGACCCGAGACGAATCACTGCCTCGCTCCTCAGCCTGGTCTCACAGCCTTGATTCGGAGACGATGATTAGTCTCTGCCTTCCAAAGGTGCTCATTAAGGGGGAGGGATATTGTTATGACTATTAACTGTACTTGCCAGCCTGGCCAACACACCCCGCAAACGGCAACCTTCTACCTGCCAGCAGCTTCCCTTCCCTCCACGAATCAAATCCAAACCTCTCGCCGTGGCCCCTGAGGCCCTCCGTGGTCTGGCCTGCCCTCAAAATCTCATCTCCTGGGCATGAATCTCAACGACCCCAGACCTCTTTCTGTCCTCCACACAAAGCAGCACTTAGACATGCTGTTCCCTCTGCCTGGGATCCCCTTTCCCCACCTCCTCCTTCAGGTCTCAGCTCAAGGTCGCCTCCTCTAAGAGGCTGGCCCTGACTGCCCGGTCAGAAGTTATGCCCTCCCCTACCTTCACCTGTTTGTTTTAATCAGAGCACTGAACCCCATCTGAAATTCGCATTACTCATGGATTAACATCTCCCCTAGAGACTTGGTCAGATGAGGCGAGGGCCTCGGTCCATTGCACTCACTGCTGTGTCCCAGCCCCTGGCACAAAGCCCAGAAGACAGTAGGCACCCAGCGAATATCCATTCAAAGAAGGAATGAATGAATGGGCACCAGTAGATTAAAGGCAAACGAAAAAAGCAAATGCCCAAACGAGATGCCTCCTGGCAGTAGGCCCTCCCCAGTGTCTGTGGGGCACATACCAGTCTATAAATTGCTTTTCACACATGCCTCGCCCAAGGCCCAAGGCCACAAGTAAGGAGGCAGAGTGGGGCTCCAAGTCAAGCTTCCTTTGATAACAACTACTCATCAACATCTCTGACCCTGAAGCCACTGTCCCAGGCGCTCAGCAGGGAATACACTGAACACAGCAAGAAAGAAGTTCCTAGTGGCTTCTCACACCCAGAGAGAGCCAAGAGTTCTCCAGTCTATGAAACAGGCCTTTATAGTCAACACTCAACATTATGAAGCTGTTGTTTCCATTAGAATCAGGCATCAACCTTTCCGACCAGTGGTTCTTAACTGGTGGCAATTCTTCCTTCCATGGGGAGGATCAGCAATAACTGGACATGTAAGGGCTCTTCCCTCTTCTGTGTTAGACTTTCTTCATAGACTATAACCACATCCACAGATTCAACCAACCGTGGATTGAAATGTTCGGGGAAAAAATTCCAGACAGTTCCAAAAGCTTGGCAACTGTTTACACAGCATTTACCTTGCATCGGGTATTATGATTAATCTGGAGATCATTTAAAGTATACATGAGGATACATGTAGGTTATATGCAAACACTACACAATTTTATATAAAAGACTTGAGCACCCGTGGATTTTGGTATCTGCAGGGGATCCTGGGACTAATTCCCTGTAGATGCAGAGAGACAACTACATATTTATTTAGCTGTTTGTTTGGTTCCCTAACTAGGAGGTAAGCTTCATGAAAGCAGGGACCTGTTTAATGCATTTCTGTGTCCCCAGGACCTAAAATTGCACTTGGCACATAGGAAGCATTCAATAAATATTTGTGGAACACATGAAGAAACTCCTAAGAATATTAAACAATACAAAATATCCAACCTCCTTTTGGAGCTATTTTCCCATTATGATCATGCTTCTTGTGCAGAGACCCAGAACCCATTCTTCCTGTCTTCCACAGTAATAGGCTTTAGCTCTGCACATGGTTGGGTAAAAATAAAAACTACATTTCCCAGACTCCCCTGCAGCTCACTCTGGTCACATGACAAAGTTCTGGCCAATGAGGTATCAGATGCTGGGATATATGAGATTTCCAGGTTATGCCCTTAAAGAGAAGGGGCATGCCTTTCTTCCCCTTTTCCTCCACCCGCTCCTGCATCCAGGAGCCATCTTAGTGCAGATGAGGGTACCACCCTAAGAATGGCAGGGTGATAAGACAGAAAGAGCCTAGTCTTGGCACCATGCGACCAGTATACCAGCCCTGGACTGCTTATGTCTGTGCTGTTACATGAGAAATCAATCATCTATCTTGTTTAAGCTGCTGTTACTTTGGGTGCCCTCTACATCCTCATCAATACATAACTTTCCCCTGCCCTGTAAACTCTGTTCTTAAACCACGCTTAAAGACTTGTCAATGCTACGAGGGATCTCTGAGCCAGATGGCACTCAAGAGCTATTTTATGATTTCCCCTTCACACACGTAGGGAACACAACCCTTAGTCTATGTATAGGGTTCTTTCCTTCCTCATGTCTCAAAATATCTGAGCATTGGGGCTTCCCTGGTGGCGCAGTGGTTGAGAGTCTGCCTGCCAATGCAGGGGACACGGGTTCAGGTCCTGGCCCGGGAGGATCCCACGTGCCGCGGGGGCAGCTAGGCCCGTGCGCCACAACTGCTGAGCCTGCGCTCTAGAGCCCACAGGCCGCAACTGCCGAGCCCACGTGCCACAACTGCTGAGGCCTGTGCACCTAGAGCCCGTGCTCCTCAACAGGAGAGGCCACAACAATGAGAAGCCCGCGCACTGCAACGAAGAGTAGCCCCCGCTCACCGCAACTAGAGAAAGCCCACACGAAGCACTGAAGACCCAACACAGCCAAAAATAAATAAATAAATTTATTTTAAAAAATATATATTTGAGCATATTGCTAAGCCAGGTGAAAAAAGGAGAGAAAGTCATATTATTTAGATCCCTCAAATGATAAAGACAAAAGGAACAAGCAAAAAAGCCCATTAAAATCTTAAAACATCAGTTATGCTTATATCTATGAGTTCATAACGGTACCAAAAAAAAAAAAAAAACCCTTAATTGATTACCACTGGACGACGTTAATGAACCAACCCATTATTTTAAAAACTGGTAAACAAAGGGAAAGAATCAAGCATTCATCCTGCTTTTCCTATATGAATCCTACCATTGTTGATGAAGGAAAGTTTCTCTTTATAGAAGTTTTCCAGCTAACAGAAGAGGAAGGGAAGACAGAATTAGAACAGAATATCACCATTTTGCAATCAATGCACCACTGAATTAATGGAGTTTCGGCACTGACCATCAGTAGCTGGTAACATCACCAAGGAGAGGACAGCCTGACAGCACGTGCTGCCTGACAGAAAGATGCGCCCACCTATGAAGCAGTCTCGCCCAATTAAACCTGAACCCATGAAACCACTAGAATTGACTGCCAATTTACAGGAAGATGCTAAACCTCACCATGGGGACATAATTGGTTAAAAACCAGACTGTGAGAAATTTTATAGGATGAACAATCTGGTTCTTTTCAACAAATAAATTGCAAAATAATAATAATGATGATGATAAAACCAAAAAAGGGTTCTATTATTTAATCTAGAGGGGGGACCTCTGGATGACAACAGTCTTAGACCCCAAGGCATCCACGTGCAGTGTGTGGGCCTGGTCTGAATCCTGATTCAGACTCTAAAATGATAAAAACAAAACAAAGAAGGAGGAAACCTTTATGTTATGTGTGAGAAGACTGGAAGTTTAAACACCAGATATTTCGTGATTTTAAGGAATTTTCATTAAGTTTCATGTGTGTTATGAGTATTTTCAGAAACCTTTTCTTTTAGAGATACATACTGCATATTTACACACAAAATGATACGGTTTTGGTATCTAGGATTTTTGATGTGTAGGATTTGCTTCCAAATATTATTGTGAAATCGAGGTGGTAGAAGACAGAGGTGTAGAAGAAACCCGACTGGCCACGAGTTGACCACAGTTGGAGCTGAGTGGTGGGTAAGTGGGTATGCTGTGCTACTCTATGTTTATGTATATTTACAGCATTTCATCCAAAAAGGTGTTTTTAAATCTTACCCCCGGCCACAAGGAGGGAGAGGGAAGAAAGAGGGAGCTGACACCTCCAGAGTCCCCACTGTGTGCCAGGTGCTGGGTTAGGCGGCCACAGATGTAAGTGGCACTTCCAGAAGAGCGCTAACAAATGCAGATGCCGAACGGGTCTGGATGGAAACCTTGACTGAGGTCGGCCAAGTTAAGAGGAACAACAGTACCAGCGTGCTGGTAAATAACAACGGACACTCCATCCATCTTCAGGAGACAGAGGGGGAGGGGGAGCACCATGGACAAGAACATGGTCTGTCTGAATAAAGGAGGTGGTCTCTACTCAGGACCAGCCTTGACTGTGACTCCAGGTAGCCGCCGTGCAGAATATGGGGCCCAGGGTGGCCAGATGCTTGGATTTTCCAAGGAAAGCTGGAAATCTGTATTTTTATGTGCAATCTCCTGGTTTTTAAACGTTGGCATCTAATCCAAATATTTTTTTAAATACTGTGTGGGCCAAACAAAATATCTGCAGGCTCAATGCAGCCCATGGAACACCAGTTGGCCGCCCGCATGCCAAGTCCTGAAGCAGACCACAACTCAATCCATCTGTAAGAAGTGGAAAGGGTGCATTCATCAATTTTGGGTCAATTCTTTTTTAGGCTTCCAATAAAGCTGAGAATTCAAAAGACAGCGTCGACTTCCAGAAATCTATAAGAACCGGCTGCGGAACATTTCAAAGGCGTTCCCCACGCAGTCGGCTTATGCAACAGAACAGCCACTCTGTCCAGAGTTTTGGAAACTAACAACCAGGGAGTGGCCTTTCAACTTTCCCGGGATGGTGGAACTAACAGGCTTCAGCTGAAACCCATTTGTTGGTTTGCAGAACGCCTGAGACTTAAGTCCAAACCGCTTGCAGCAGACAAGCCCACCGCAAAATCGAGTTGGGATACTCGGCCCTCATTGTAAAACGACCACGGTGCACTCTGCTTCACTTGCCTGGCCGGAGATCTGATTCCATGGCAGTTGAAAGGGATGAGGCCAATGTCATCCTGACACCTGAAAGTGGCAGGATTGGTTGCTGAGGACCTGAACAGACTCTCTCTTCAAATTCGACCCTCGGTTTGCCTTGGACTTCACCTAGAGAGAGACTGTGGACATCGCAGATGGGCAAAACAGGCCCCAGTCCTGCCTTCAGAGTCACAGTCTCAGCTAGCCAGATCCCGGGGTCAATAACAAATTAAAGAGGTGTCAGGAATGCAGTGGAGAAGAGCCAGAGAAATGGTTTCATCATTTCCCAAGAACAAAGCCCTTCGCGGATGAAAAGTAAAAGAAAATGGTGCTAAAATAAAGTTGAATAGGTCCAGGGCAAAAAAAGAATCCAGAACTATACTCGGGGGCAACAAAAGACAAAATGCACCCAAATCTCAACTCTACAGAAGGGAATAAAACTAGGGCTATTTCATTAAACTTTTTTTTTTTTTTTTCGGGAAAATAAACTTTACTATTTATCTGAAATGTGTTAGGGCTGATTGATGGAGGAGAAGGTAGGGAGTACAGGAAGAAATTCAGTATTAAAATAAGATTTTGATTAACTGCCCCCCGCATCTAATTCATAGCCTCAAATAACTAAACTGCTTTTCAAGTTCTAACTTCTCTAGAGAGAAACAAATTACAGCTCGAGCTGATATTGGGGAGTTCTGCATTTTTTAATACACACATTCTGGATTATGTTAGGTGATGGCCTGGGACGAGTGAAGGCCATCACAAGTACAGTCCTGCGTGGAATGGCGTTCACAATAATCACCCAGCTGCTGCATCATCCTGAAACAAGCCATGTTTCCAGCGTGTCCGACACATCCACTAAGCGGGGAAGTAAGTCCCAGCACTTCTGCAGCAAGTGCTAGTAAGAATGAAAGTCTAGAAGGGCCTTGGAAAAAAAGGATGCTGACCTCCCCATACATCTTAACTGATCACCTTATTCCTTCACCAGGATATTTACTTGTTTCCCCCAGACAATAACCTCATTTTGGAAGTGGAAAATAAACAGTCCAAATGACTCCGAATCCTTAAAAGTTGGGGTTTGGTGGCTGACTCTGGGGCCATTGGATGACACCAAATAATGTCTCCTTGGTCCTCTGTCTTGGGTCCTGTCTGCTCTTTGTGGGTCAGAGGCTACTCTGGAATATGGGCTGAGTGGACAGCAAGTCTGAGAACGGATTATCTTATGGTTCGGTAGCTTCTGACCTCGAAATGCAAGAACACATTCCTTTGAAAACAGCTGCTTTGCAGAATTTCAAAAAGATGGCTGAGCATTTCTGGGTCTGGAGTCAGCTGGTTCCTTATATTTACATAAGCCAGCAACACAAAGTACACATGATTTGGGATGAAAGGACAACTAAGTGTCACAGCTAGAAATCTGAGGTTCTTAGAAGGTGGGGAAACATCAAGAGGGGCAAAATAAAGATGCCCCTGGAACAGACACCTACATGAGGTTTATTCTCCTGGGAGAGGGATGTAGACCTTCTACTGGCTCAGTGAAGCGATCTTCAACCAGGAGCTCCTGCAAATTTTGTGGGCTTGTCTCTAGGCAAGCAGTTTTCTGGACTTTGGCATTTTCCAGTGAGACTCTAAATATTCTTTGCTGAATTAACAAGAAGTAGCCCAGCAGGGTAATAAGGACAAGGGCTAAGAGTCAGCCTCAGGGCTCTTCTCCAAAGCCCAGCTCTGCCCCTACTACCTGCCGGCTGTCTTAGTCTAGTTAGGAGGCTATAACAAAAAAGCCACTCGATGGCTTATAAACAACAAACATTTGTTTCTCACGGTTTCAGAGGCTGAGAAGTCCAAGATTAAAATGCCGGCAGATATGGCCCGCTTCTTCATAGATGGCTGCTTTCTCAGCATAACCTCATACGGTGGAAGGGAACTAGGGAGCTTGGTGGGGTCTCTCTTAAAAGGGCACTAATCCCATTCAGGGGGCTCCATCCTCAGGACCGAAGCATCTCCCAAAGGCCCCACTTCCTAATACCATCACATTGGGGGATAGGCTTCAACATATAAGCTGTGGGAGACACAAACATTCAGACTATAGCAATGGCCCAGAAGTGATGATGATGACGATGATACTGGTGGTAGTGGTGGTGGCAGAAAAGTATATGAACAACTACTGGAGCACCCACCATGCACACCGGGTACTGGTCAGAGCGCTTTCCTTACAAAGGATGCTCCCATTTCCATGCATGCAATAACCCTCAGGACTGGGGGCCACTATCATAAGTGGCTTACCTGAAGTCACAAAAGAGTGAAGTGGTGAGGCCAGACTGAAAGCCAAGCAGGACAACTCCAGAAACTCTGCACCCAGCAGGCCCTGAATCGAGGCTGGACCCTCGGACCAGACATCCCATTCCAGAGAACGGTCCCCTGACGTACCCGCCCATTCACTGAGTGACAGATGTATAAGTGCCGCTTGTGGTGGCCAGAGATACCCAATTCCCCACCCACAGGGGACCTGTGTGCGTATTTTACTACCTCTTATAGAATAAAAGGGGAAAATAAGAAGATATGTTTGCATGTGCTCACGATTACATACAGATACTCTAACGTGCATTCCCAGTGGGAATGATACCACCCCAAAGCGGTGAAAGTTGGTTCTATTACAAGGGTTTGCGACCCTGCAAAGGGCCCCGGTACCTAAACAGGTATATAGTGCATCTATGGGATTGACAGTTCATGGGGGTGGCGATTAGGAAAAAATTATCTAAAAAGGAGCCTGAGTAGAAAAGGTGGCGACAGTGACCACAAGCCTAAGAAATACCACTCTAGAAGGCTCAAGAAAACTAGTATCAGGGAGCAGAGCAAAAATGGGAGTGAGACTTTGCTGGATATCTTTTGTTTCGTTTTGTTTTTTCAAGCATGTAAACATAGTGCCTCTGTAAAATACAGATACTTTTATGTGGTCTTTGAAAAGAACGCTGACCAAAGCCCTCAGCGGAAGCCTGGACTCTACTGGTGCCCAGCTAGAGGTGGCCGCGTGTGAGTTAAACTTGGCACTGGTGGTTTCTGGCAGTTTCTGGTGCCCCGCACAGCCCGGCACTACAACACCTGAATCGGGCTCTCCACGGTGCCGGAAGCCAGGCAATCATTTTGCTTGGTTCTCATCAGAACAGAGAATCCCTGCATGTCACCCTCCATCAGCACCACCGCTGCCAGGGCGGCCGCCAGAAGCCGAGCCCTCCTGGGCCAACACGGCAGCCAGGCACATGGCCGTTGTCAGCAGCAGCCAGGCCGTCCGTGGGCTTTGCACGCCTCTCCAGACAGGAGCTGCTTTGTCACAGGCTGTGCCGGAGGCATAGACCGGCCCCAATTAAAGATCCCTGACCTGCTGAACAAAGCCATGCCAGTCACAGATGGCTCGTCCACCCTCGACTCCTTTCCCACTTCCTGCACATTGGAGGGTGTGGCCCTCTGTCCATTCTTCCCTGGCCTGTTCTCACACTCCGGCACATCCAGCCTCTGGGTAAAGAGCTTTTTAAAAGGACACTCCGGGACCCTCTGCCAATGGCACAACTAGCAAAACCTGGGCCTGCGGTTGGGCCCTGCAATGCTCCACCGAGGGTGCATAGCAGGGGACATGCTAACTGGACTTCCCAGCTGTCCCTGGGCCCAGGGCATCGTCCCCTTGTGCAGGTAAATGTCCCGAGGTCCCTGAAAGAAGCTTGGGAAGGAAAAAAAACCTTGAGCCAGTGCCCTGGGGGCTTTGTCCCCTACTTTGGCTCACATGGAAGAGACGGGGCATACAGGCAAGTGGTCCTCATCGCCAAAGACCAGAATAGCCCATTTTCTATTCTCCTATATCGTAAAAAATCTGAACCATGTCCTACAAGAAGTCAATTAAATTCACAAAGAAAAACAGCAGCTAACGTTTGTCGGGAAGTACTTTGGGCCACGCCCTGTTCTAAAAGTATGATGCTCATTAACTCAATACATTCTCACCACAGCCTCGTGAGGGAAGAGCTGGGATCGTGTCCATTCTGTGGATGGGCAAACCGAGGCACGGCAAGGCTAGTCACTTGCCCAAGGTCACAGGGAAGTACGAACGCTGATATTCAAAGCTCCATTCAACATGTCTTACAGGGACATGGCAAGTAAGTCCTGAGAACCGGAAACAAGGCAAGGGGAAGATTCAAACTAGGCCCAACCGAGGAAAGAGAATGCCCGCGGGCAGGCCACTACCCTGCACACATTTTACGCGGCGGGGCAGCACCTTTGGCTCCACCGCCTGGCAGCCCCAGGAGACCACCCCACGGAGAAACGCACAAGGTGTGGCCAGCTCCTCCCGGTGCACCCGAGTGGCTTCCGAGGGTCAAGGGCAAGCTCTTGCCGGCCGCCTAACCTCCATGGGCGAGTTTGGGGTTCATTCCAACCTGCCGTGTTCACTACCGGGGCGGAAGAGAGCAGGCAGCAGGGAATTGAAATTGGGCCAGGTCTGGGCCCCGAGGTGAACAGCACATGTACACTCCACTTCTCTGTAGCCTGAAAGGCAGCCTCTGTGAGCCACAGATCAGTGCGTTCTCTGGGGCTTTTCCCTACCTTTTTTCCATGTGGAGTATTCTCATCTAACAAAAAAGGTCAAAGTATTCAAGTGGCCAAAATAAAGGCAAGGCTGGAAAAGGCACCACAAGAAACTTCAAGGGAAGTAAGGTTATTACAATCATCACCATTACTATTAATGGAGCGAATATTAATCGTTGAACGTCTTTTAGGAGCCTTACTTCCAAGTGCAGATCTTAATGCACGCTTGGCAGTTTGAGTATCTGAACAGGAGGTGTAGTTTTCATGGGTAAGAAAACAGAGGCCCAGAGAGTTTAACTGGTCCAAGCAGGGGTCAGAGCAGCTGATGCCCAAACAGCTTGCTGCCCCCTGGGTCTGCAGCCTGGAAGCCCCATAACTAGGCACCTTCATTAGAACTGAGGGCAGGTCCCAAGGTGAGAAGATACAAAGTGAACTAAACTTGAAACCGCTTTGTACGACCCCCTGCCCTGCTGTGGGTGTATAAACTGGTACAACCACTTTGGAAAACCATCTGGCAAGGGCTCCACTCCTGACCTGTGTGGGCAGCAAAAGAAGAGTTCAAGAGTGTTCATGGGGCTTCCCTGGTAGCGCAGTGGTGAGTCCGCCTGCCGATGCAGGGGACACGGGTTCGTGCCCCGGTCCGGGAAGATCCCACATGCCGC